>NC_041380.1:387493097-387590856 GCF_002162155.2 Triticum dicoccoides
GCGGTGCGGGGCGGCGGGGTGAGGAGAGGGCGGCGGTGGGGCGGCTATTTAAGAGAGGGAGGGGGCTGACTTGGGGAGGGGGCGGGCGGCGGCAAGGCGGCTCCAACTCGGACTCCTCCCGAGTCCGGCGGCTACTCGAGCGGGAGGCGGCGGCGGCTGGGCCGGCCTGGCTCGGCTGGGCCCTTGGCCCAGTCGGGCGCGGTTTTTTTTTAAAAAAATTCCGCTCAGAAGAAAAGAATAAAAAGAAATACTAAACGGACTCCAAAAATTCCGAAATAAATTTTCACGGGCTTCTAAAATCAAGCCTCACAAGGTGAACATTTATTTGGGACCTAAATGCAATTTTGAAAAACACACTTTTTTCCTAAATTCAAATAAAACACCAAAAAACTCCGAAATAAAAACTTATTTGATTTTATTATTAAATCCTCAATATTTCTTTATTTTGGGAAAGTCATTTTATTCCCTCTCTCATATTTTTGTAATAGAAATAATTGATGATAAAATAAATAAAATCAAATGATCCTATTCTCAAAATTTGAGAAAACTCAAATATGAAAATAACGAAATCCCCAACTCTCTCCGTGGGTCATTGAGTTGCGTAGAATTTCTAGGATCAACCAGAATGCAAAATAAATATGATATGCATTGATGATCTAATGTATAACATTCCAAATTGGAAATTTAGGATGTTACAATCTGAAGATACCCTTCATTAATGAATATCCAACCCTCGAGGCGACATCCTTATTAACTATCCATTTTAAGCTCCTCGATTTACGCACTTGTCGCTTATCGGTTCACCTTATAAATAGGCCCAAGGGCCTTTCTCTTTTTCCCCTTCACCTCTTCTTCCTCCTTGCGACATCTCTGCACCCGAGCGCCGCCACCGTCGCTGAGCTTCTCCTTCGCCTCTCCATTGGCCGCTGCATCAACCTGGTTGCACCAGAGAGCTGCGGCGTGCCTCCGTTGCTTCGACAGTCGCTGTAAGTCCTTTCCTTTCCCCCTTTGTAGATCTGTCTAGGGTTTCCTTGTTCTTCGCAGTTCATTAGAGTTCATCAGGGCTCTGGTGCTCTTCCCTGTTCTTCCTTAGTCCATGGATAAAAACCTCAAGCTTGATATATTCCGCGTAATGGTTTATCTTCCGCTACCACAACAAGCCCTTCTGCGCATAAAAACTGATTTGGTCCTTTGTGAACTCGTTCGGGACCAACCCTTTTAGGTCTAAATCTTTTTGATTTCCTGTCTTACGGTAGATCCGAAATTTCCCTGCAACCTTGTGAAATCTGTTTTACCTTACTTAGTCATTTTTTACCTTAGATATGTATCCTCTTTACCACATAGGCGGTGTACCTTTGTAAAAGCACTCTATCACATACCATTAGTCCCCTAGTGAACCGGCAAGCCGTTTTACCTCCGTTGTTATACTCCGGTTTAACATCATGTGTACATCTTTGTTCTGATATTGCCTTGTCATTCATTATTGTATCAGCCTCCGGTTTACGCAATTTACATACATGTATATCTTTATCCCGTCGTATCTTATGTATCACCATGAATGATTTGTACCAGTATTTCCTTTCAGCTTTTTGCTTGCAATGGCCAAACAGTTTTACGCTTGTAACTGGGCTCCTTCCCGGGTTACCGAAGAGCAGCTTAATGGAATGGTCAGAATTGGTACCTTGCCAAAAAAGAATGAGATCCGATGGCGAGTTCTTGGACCGGAGAATCCTCCTACCCCTAAGCAGGGTGAGGTAGTGGTATTTGTTGACCACATAGGCCGTGGTTTCAAACCGCCCGGGTCAAAGTTTTTCTGGGACTTGCTTGCCAGTTTCCAGCTCCACCCTCAAGATATTTGACCTAATTTAGTATCCAATATATGCAACTTCCAAGTCTTCTGTGAAGTGTACTTACAAGAAGAACCAACTGCTGAGCTATTCCAGGATTTTTTCCATCTGAACCGGTGCACTGAATTTGTAGACGGACCCAACACTGAACTTGGTGGCGTCTCTATTCAAAAAAGAAAAGAGGTTGAATTCCCTCATGCCAAGCTGCACAGTCACCCCAAAGAGTGGAACCAAACTTGGTTCTACTGTAAAGATACTTCCCCTGAAGACGAGAACCCTCTGCCGGGTTACCGTGCCCACCGGCTTTCCAACACTCATCCACTGCCGCAACGTCTAAGTGGCCAGGAACGGGCCTCATATGCCCCTCAACTCCCCAAGCTCCGAGCCTTTATGGCCAACGGTTTATCAGGTGTCAACTTTGTGCATTGCTGGATATCCTGGAGCATCTTACCATTAAGTCGCCGCTCCGGCTTAATGTGTGAGTACATTGGTGAATTAGAAGACTCCCAACGACACATCAACATTCAGCTAACCGATGAAGAAGTTACTGAGGGTGTCAAGAAGATTTTGAATGAATCGGAATGTCGGTGTACAAAAATAGGGGTACACTTTTTGTACCCCTATAACTGTGCACGGGCAGTCTGAGCCACGGGCACCACCACACCAAGCAAGGCAAGGGAGGTGAGCCAGGGTAAGACCGAAGCTCAAGAGAACTAGAACAACGCCAAGGCCAGGACCACGAAGAGCAAAGGGGACGAAGCGGACTCCCTCGGCAAGATCCTTGCCGGGAGACAGTTCTAGCAGCCCCGGCAAGACCCTTGCCGCGGTGACTCGTCCCGCGCCTACGGAGCAAACCACCCTTGAGTCCACTGCCCCCAAAGGGCAAGGATTCGGGAGACATCCCCGTGGCGGCATACAGATCTTTGTGAAGACATTCAATATCAGATATGCACTAAGGAGACGACAACCCTTGGCGGGATCCCAGCTGAGGAAGACCACAAGGCCCCCGGCAAGCGCCTTGCCGGGGATGACAGCAGGCGCCTCGGCAAGACCCTTGCCGGGGCCCCGGCAAGGCCCTTGCCGAGGACACCTGTAGGGCCACCATCAGGCCTACGCCGACTAAACCTCCACCGCCGTTCGCATGCAGCTACCGACCCAACCAGCTGGGTAGGCACCTGCCTGGCGGCATGCAGATCTTCGTGAAGACCCACCACTGCGTCACCTCAGCTGCCTGCCTACCTACGTGGCATCGCAGGCGTCGCTGGCCAGTGCGCGTGTCGACACAAGAAGGAGCGGCGACGGACGAGACAGGTCTCTCCCCCGTCCCCGATAAAGCAAGGACACCTAAGCAAGACGCATTAAATGCGCCTTGTCATGTAATGCGAGGGATAACCTCGCATCATTATACCCTTTCCACCTCCTGTGTGCCACTGTGGCAACCCCTTTTTCTATAAAAGGAGGCCCGAGGTGACCAGGAGAAGGATTCGGCTTTTTGGAGCTCCTCATGCCCCATAGCTAGCTCAAGAACACAGATATACAATCCACCAAAGCAGGAGTAGGGTTTTACGCATCCTCGCAGCCCGAACCTGGATAAATGAACCGTGTGCTACCTGTTAGATCCGCTCTTCTCACGACCCCGCGCCCCGCTAACCACAGTAGGGATTCTTGTGATCCCATAGGTGTCATTCCCGCCGACATCTCTGGCGCGCCAGGTAGGGGGGCGATGCAGTTGTGAGAATCGGCTCTAGCAATCAGCCCAGCACTCCTTCGTCTTCGTGGCTCTTGGAGAGGGAAGGAGGCCAGAAGATCGGCACTCGAGCGATTGCAAACAGAAGCTAAGTTGCATTGAACCCTTATTTGTTCTATCCTTCTTATATGAGGTTATCCCCCCTGGAGATGTCACGCCTTTGTATGAGAAACCTGCACGCCAGGGGGCTCTCCCACGATCGGCAACGCCCTTGCCCTGTTTCGAGTCCGCTCAACAGCTCAAGCGGCTGCGTCGAGAATGGCAGAGTAGCCTTCCGCGATCAATAACGCTCTTGATTCTGACTTGAGTCAAGCTCGACAGTTCGAGCGGCCGCATTCAGAACGGAAAGGTGGCTCCTCCGGCAGCACACATACCCAGCAGGCCCATGGGGATCCGTCCCCAAAACGCCGCTAGGGGCTTCCGCGCCGGCGAGCCTACCCAATCGACATAGGGCGCGCATACAAAGAGGAATTGAACAGGGAAATAACGTGCATGAAATTAAGAGTACTGCAAAGTTATATTACATCACATCATTGCTGCGGTTCTAACTAAAGATAAATTTTGTCTTGGTTGTGAACCTGCAGCGGCGGTGAAGAACGGGATGCCTAATCCCGGCGCTGGCCTTCCACCCTCTTGATTTTGTCGATGCTGCTGATGACGGGTTTGATGCGCTCCTTGAGCACCGTGAGGTCAGTACCATCCGGCAAGCTATCCATCGCGGCATCGAAGTCGAGGTCGGGATTCCAATACGCCATCTTGGAGAGGACCTTGGTCATGACCCCCCGGCAAAGTCACCAGGCTTCCCCGGCCAACGTGGCCGCTCTGCTGGAGTGAAGATAAGCCAAGGCTCCAAGGACGCCCTCGAAGAACTGGGTCAGCTTGGCGTTGACGGTCCCGCTGCGCTCAGGGGCATACCTCATGTTTGGCATCCCCATGGTGGCCAACTGCGAGGTGACCCTACTGGCGACGTCCTCCAGACGGCTGATCCATCTGTTCTCGCCCGCCACATATTCCTGGTGGGAGGCGGCCTCGTTCGGCCGCAGATGCTTATCCTCCTCCAAACTCCTGGTCAAGGTCTCCTCCCGAGCCCTGCTCTCCGACAACATCTTCTCGAGATCCTCCAGCTTCATCTTGAGATCTCTGACGGAGTTTTGCGCTTCGGAGAGCTCCCCACCCTTGTTGATGACCGCTCCTTGCGCCTCTACCAAGGCGCTGTTGAGCGTGCTCTTCTCATTGGATAGCTTGAGGGCCTGCTCCTTCAGCTCGTCCTGCTCCACCTCCAACTCCCTTACTTTGCCGGCATGGGCCAGAGCCTGGGTATCGAGTGCCTCCTTGTGCCTCTGCTCCAGCTCGCGAGTCCGCCGCGCGACAAGGGCCTCGACCTCCTCATCCTTGCCACGGAGCGCTGCGGCAAGCTTCGCTTCACGCATGGTGAGGTCCTCTTCCTGGGAATCCAGTGCGGCTTGATGCTGGTTCCGGACGGCCTCGGCCGAGGCAGCCAAGTTCTCCGCCTTTTCCTGGGCCCTCTCGATGTCAGCCATCTTCATGGTGAGCTCGACATTGCGCTTGGCCAATTCCTCCTAAAAGGCCCTCTACTCCTCGCGAGTCTGGTGGAACCAGGTCTGCGTCTCAGCAACGCGCGCCTTGAAATCCACCTCCGCCTGGTCCACCGTTGCCGTCCTGGACTTAACCTTGTCCAGACGGACACGGTAGAGCGCTTGGAGTTTTCGGAAGTTGGCCCCCATAGCGCGGAAAAGCTGCTCTTCTGGAGAACCATCACCACCAACGCCCGGCTCATCGACAACCTCGAGCCCGGTGGCGGCAAGCACCTCGCCGTCAAAGACTTCCCCTTCGGCGGGCGCTCGGGAACTTGACGCCCCTGGAAGATGGACGAAAAGATCGTCGCCCACCTTCAGGTATCTGCCGGGGCCCGAGGTTGAGGAGGAGGGAGGCTAATCATCAACCACCTCTTCCTCGATGGTGGTCTTGCCGGCTTCCCCGGCAGGCCCACCGCTGGCACCCTCGGCAGAAGCCTCGCCGGTCGCCTCGGCGGCCCCTGCAGCGGTGTCCTCGGCAGCATCCTTGGCGGCCTCCACCGCGGCCTCCTCAGCAATATTCCCAACAACAGTATCCACGTCCTCCATATCTATTGAAGGAGGGACTGGGTAGTTATGGGAGCATTGAAGCCAAGAAAAGGAATAAGGGAAAACAGAGGCGGAGGACAGGCGACTCACCAGTGCCAGGCTGTGAAGCAGAAGTCCCCTCCCCGCCAGCATCCGGCGCCGTGGCAGAGTCACCAGCGCCCAAGTTCCCCTCTTCCTCCATGGGTGTGGGCTCCGTGCTTGATGCCCTTGCCGGGGACGCCCCTCGCGGCGGCGTAGTCGATGGGGGTGGTGTGTTGGGGGTAGCCCTCTGCGGCTCCTCCTGCTGCCGCTCCCCTCCTGCAAACCTGACAAGGTCAACACCATAGCATCGAACGCCTACCACATGTCGAATAAGAGGAGGGTGAAGAACTTACGCTGGGGGCTGTGCCGGGGGCTGCTGTCCGGGCTGCTCAACACCACCAGTGGCGTCTTTGAAGCCCCAGCTGGGGGCTGACTGCTCGCCGAGGCCTTCGCCCTCTTCACCCTCTGGGCCAACGTCTCTACATCCCTGCAAAAGCAAAAACGGATCAAGATGAGTGACTTAATTCAGAGGAATGGAAATGACAGTAAGGAACGGAGTACTTACTCGTCATCCACCTCCTCCTCTTCACCCACTTTCCTTTTCCTCTTCGGGCTGAGAGGCCTGAGATCAAAAGCGACCTCCGCATCAACATCCGAGTCGACATCTGCCGGAGGAGGCGAAGACGGCGGGGTTTGTGCGCGCCCAGATGAGGAAGGGGCTGTTGTCTTCTTCTTCTCAGCGGCCTTCGTCAGCCTCTTGGCTGCCGTGGCCCTCGTGTGACGCCCAGACCCCTCCAGGGTCAATTGAGGCCGCGTAGCCCTGCCGGGCCGGACCGGCTCGCCGGAGCCAGCCCGTCGCAGGATTCGCCCTCTTCCCCTGGTTGGCGTCGAGCGCGCCACCACGTCCTCCTCCTCCGACGACTCGTCGGTCGCGTCTTCAACGAGCGGAGCTCCAGTGTCGGTGCTGCTGACCTCCCCGGAGGCCTCCGCCCACCGGGTGAGCTCCTCTTCCTCCGCAGCCGTTGCGGCCTTGTCCTCCACACCCCCGGCGCTACCGGCCTCCATGGCAAGTTGTGCCTCCCTCGCCCTAGTGGCGATGTAGTCCAGCTCTGCCTGGGTGGTGTCCATGACAAGCCACCGCTCGGCGTCAGCATTGACATACACCTCGATTAGGGTGTCAAAGAATTGCTGCACATCAGCATCCTTCGGCTCCGTCCAGCTCGGGACAGGGCCGTGCACGTTACAGTCCGGCATCATAGCGATGATCTCGGACCGACGTGAATTGTTGCACAACGGGACCACCCCCACTGGCAGCTTGAAAAACGGCCCCTTGAGGGCCTTGCCAACCTTTGCGGCAGCCCTCGCGGCCTTGCCGGCCCGTTCGGCCCGCCATCGCAACCCACATCAAGCTGGAAAAGCCGCTGGCAGAAGTGGGCATGCGCCAGCACTGTGAAGTTGTGATCGAGGCCGGGGCAGAGTCGCATAATGTCAGCCGGATTCGTAAAGATCCAAGCTGGCCTCCCCTTGTTGTGCAACGGGGCGATCCGGCAGCGAATGAAGTCCGCCCCAATCATCTCAAGGGTGAGTCCGGCCTGGGTGAGCCGGAGAATCCTAGTAGTGGCAATAGTGAGCCTCCCGTCGGCGGTGTCGACATCGCTCCAATCGCTGCCACGGGCCGGCGGCACTCGGTGGACCTTGCAGAATTCCGGCGGGTTTTCATCCTCAATCCAGCACCACCGGCCACACCATTCCTCCCACCTCTCCTTCACGGCACCGTCCGGTTATGACCCCTTGGATCTCGGGATCCAGGTGACGCAACCAGAGATGGCACCTCCCGGCTGGATCCGAGGGAAGAAATAATGGCGGAAGAGCGCCATGTTGGGCTGCACCCCGGCAAAGCCTTCGCAAAGATGCGCGAAGAAAGCCATGCACACCACCGCATTTGGAGTAAAATCCAAGAGGCGAAAGCCGAAGGTGTGCATAATGTCGCAGAAGAAATCGGAGAAAGGGGGGCATAACCTGCAAGAAAGATAATCGACGAAAAAGGGATATCGATTTGGAGCAGGATCGGCTCAAGCAGCAGGAATGACGCGCGTCGCCGGGTGTTCCGAATTCTCTCCCCCCGTCTTCGCTCCCCATAGGGGCCTGAAGGAGGCCCGGAGCTCATGAACATCAATCGTCGAGGGTAAGAAAAAGGCGGACTTCGTCCGGTCCCCCGACAGCGCGTTCTCTGGCGGCTCCACAGTCCCAGTGCCCTTAGCCACCCCCTTGCCCTTGACGGATTTGGGCGCCATGGCGGCCAAGAAGTTTAGAGGGCTGAGGAAGGGGGATGGAGAAGCAACGACAGCGGGCGATGGCGGAAGCTTAGGAAGGAAGGAAGAGAGGAAACGGCGGCTCTGAGATTGGAAAAGGCACGAGGAAAGAGGAGAAAGTGAGCAGCGCGCCCATGGTTATTCCTTTTTTATGGGGGAAAACACGGGCCACCTCCTTTCACATTAATTGTGGTGTGACACATGGGAACCAACCCCACGCATGCTGCCCACGTCACACGCACCTCCCCATGCCGCGCCACGCGTGGGAGTCGTGGGAAGCGCAGCGCGCGAAGAACCTTACCACGATAAAAACTGCCCCGCCTACCCGCGCACCATTTTTTGGCCTAGCCCAACAACGCGTTGCGCTTATGTGTGGCCCAGGCCCGGGGGCTCCTATTGGTGTACAAAAAGAGGGGTACACTTTTTGTACCCCTATAACTATGCACGGGCAGTCTGAGCCACGGGCACCACCACACCAAGCAAGGCAAGGGAGGTGAGCCAGGGTAAGACCGAAGCTCAAGAGAACTAGAACAACGCCAAGGACAAGACCAGAAGAGCAAAGGGGACGAAGCGGACTCCTCCGGCAAGATCCTTGCCAGGAGACAGTTCTAGCAGCCCCGGCAAGACCCTTGCCGCGTCGACTCGTCCCGCGCCTACGGAGCAAACCACCCTTGAGTCCACTGCCCCCAAAGGGCAAGGATTCGGGAGACATCCCCATGGCGGCATACAGATCTTTGTGAAGACATTCAAGATCAGATACGCACTAAGGAGACGACAACCCTTGGCGGGATACCAGCCGTGGAAGACCACAAGGCCCCCGGCAAGCGCCTTGCCGGGGATGACAGCAGGCGCCTCGGCAAGACCCTTGCCGGGGCCCCGGTAAGGCCCTTGCCGAGGACACCCGCAGGGCCACCATCAGGCCCACGCCGACTAAACCTCCACCGCCATTCGCATGCAGCTGCCGACCCAACCAGCTGGGCAAGCACCTGCGTGGCGGCATGCAGATCTTCGTGAAGACCCACCACTGCGCCACCTCAGCTGCCTGCCTACCTACGTGGCATCACATGCGTCGCTGGCCAGGGCGCGTGTCGACACAAGAAGGAGCGGCGAAGGACAAGACAGGTCTCTCCCCCGTCCCCGATAAAGCAAGGACACCTAAGCAAGACGCATTAAATGCGCCTTGTCATGTAATGCGAGGGATAACCTCGCATCACTGTACCCTTTCCACCTCCTGTGTGCCACTGTGGCAACCCCTTTTTCTATAAAAGGAGGCCCGAGGCGACCAGGACAAGGATTCGGCTTTTTGGAGCTCCTCACGCCCCATAGCTAGCTCAAGAACACAGATATACAATCCACCAAAGCAGGAGTAGGGTTTTACGCATCCTCGCGGCCCGAACCTGGATAAATGAACTGTGTGCTACCTATTAGATCTGATCTTCTCACGACCCCGTGCCCCGCTAACCACAGTAGGGATTCTTGTGATCCCATAGGTGCCGTTCCCACCGACACGGAATCTGTCTACTGCCAAACCGGCTTGAACCCCTTCTACGCAAAAAACAAATCGCCTGCTGTAAGTACTGTCCTTCCTTTTTACCTTTGATATATTTTTAGACTGTTCAGCCTGTGAATATCCTTCTACTTGTTTATAAACAGGGTGATGATCCATTCTGGAAGAGGAAACCTGCAGAAAAAGCGGCAAAGCCTTCCCGCCCCAAAACAAAAACCGTCAAGAAAACCTCAAAGGGGAAGACAACTGAACGTATCAACATGGAACTGGATGACGACGTGGATAAACCGGAAGTTGAGGGATAACTTGATTCACTTGGTTCCCTTTTTATGCATCTCATTAACAATGATGTTTATCAGGAGGGCGCAGAAGGCAGCCAAGCCAATGATGTAGAGGTAATTATCCTTTCCTCCAGTTCAGGCTCTCTGCCAACACAAAAAATCCGTCAAGCGATTCGGAAAGTAAGCTTTTCACACCCTCTTGCTCACTTGGATCCAACATTTATTTTGAAGAAGCAGCAACACGAGGCTCGCCGCACAACTCGGCACAGCGGCCAAAAGGTCACCTCGGCCGGTTTACCTGACACCCCGGTTTGAAAGCGTCGATCTGAGGTCTCACCTCCTTCTGACAATTCTTATCCCAAGGCAGGTTATTTCTGACAACCTCTTAATCCATCCGATTCAAATTATCAGGTGACACCTCCCTCATCTTCTGGCAAGTCAACAACAACCCAACTTCCTCCCCTCAAAACTATAGCTGGGTAAGTACTTAAACCCCTTCTTTGATTGTTTCCATACTTTGTATACTATGCTTAACTTTCACATCCTTTTCTATTCTAAGAGCCAAGGCCAGACCTAGCAAAAAGGCTTGGGTGAATAATCCATCTGAAGACCAGGCGGCTCATGAACCGAAGCAAACGGTTGAACCGAAACAAGCTATGGAACTGGAGGGTCCCAATCCTGAAGCTACCTTTGATGAGCCACGCCCTCAAGATCACAATATCGATGAAGCACCAGAAGTTGATACTGCCGTGCCTGATGCTGAACTGGAAAATCCAATCCGGGCTTGTCCGGTGAGAGCTACTGAAACTCCATCAACTCTAGAAAAAGTTGCTGGAGATAAAGAAGGTGAGGTTACCATTATTGGTATTGGTCACACCTCTCCTGGCCATCATGTAATCTTGGCCCAACATAGTGCCAAGGAAGAGCGTGCTGCCATGGCAAAAGGCAAATGGAGCACTGACTTGTCAAGCTACGCCCATCTCAGCGCTCAAGAACTTCACTCTGGTTTTCTAAATTGTCTGCACTCAAACCGAGATTATGAAGCCGGCTTGGTGAACTTGATGAAAGAGCGCTATGAGGTATTGTTATCACTTTCCTTTCTTGAATCCAAACATCAACCCTCATAGCCCCCCAGGGCCGGTCTATGATGACAGTTATAAACCAGGACTGCATAATACATTAACTTTTATAAACTTGTCCTCCATATAGCAACTGATCGTATGAAGTAAATCAGACGTGATCATTATATTCCTGTAAACCGGGTCTTCTATCAATGCGTCAGCTTTGAACAGATGTACATTAGCCCCCAAGTGTTAAGGATAATGCTTGCATTGTACTTGAGACTTGTGAAAAGTATGGTGACAATAGAACAAATGGGCATTAGCCCCCAAGTACAAAGTGCATAACTTGTTATACGCTTGGTACTTCATAACCTGTTTTAATGATATATCTCATCTTTGTAGGCTGATCTGAATAAGAAGGATGCTCAAACCGTAGACCTTCAAGCGAATGTAAAGTCTCAACAAGCAGAGGCTTCCAAAGCCAAAGAAGAGCTGACCAATGCCTTGGCAGCTAAGGAGAAGTTGAAAGAGACCTTCAACAAGGAGCATGCTGACTGGGAAACAGAAAAGGCCAGTTTGATAAAAAAAGGCCGAGGACAGAGAGGCAGCCTTGAAACTGGTGGTGGAAGAACTGACCGGCTTAAAGCGGCAGATTTACGCCATGACTTCTGCTGTGTTTGGTAAGTGCCCTCACATGCAGTTCGTCTAATTCATAAGATATTATCAATAGCCGGTTTACTGATGCTGAACCATGACAGGGACCCGCATTGCTCATCTGGGCTCTGATATGCGAATGAAACTTAAAGCGGCTCACACCTTAATAGAACAGCTGTTCTCTAGATCTCAGCGTGCTATTTGCACTGCAGCCTATAACAAGCCGGTGCCATCGTTGATAAAGGAAACACTTGAGAAGCTGGCCATGCTACCTGCCCGAATCACCGAACTGAAGAGATCAGCCACAAGATCAGGAGCGCTAACCGCGCTAATCCGGGCCAAGGCATGGATTCCGGATCTTGAACCGGCAGATATCATCAAAGGATATCCTGGCGTGAAAGAAGACGGCTCAGACTTCAATAATGACAATCTGCGAAGGCTGACAAAGGAGATGCGGCCAATAGCAAGCAAACTAGCAGAGGACTCAGATTTATCTCACTTCCAACCAGTTTACGATGTTGAGGGAAAGAGACAGCCCATTGTGATCCATGAAGTTGAAGAGCTTGTGCCTCCAATCCATAAGCATACTTACGCTCCTGACATTGGCCCCTCCAGCCTTATCCATGAAGAGGCCGTGTTTCAAGCTTTAACCGATATCGATTGGTCAACGGTTGATTTCCAGCGTCTGGGAGGGATGAAGAGGATGTGACTACACAAGATGACCCTCAATCGTCAAGCCGTCCCGACGAAGAATCCTAAGCCGGCGACAGGTTTATCAGCTACAGTTTGCCACTGCTTGAAAACAATTATTCAATTTGGGCCATTTTGAAGCTCCTTGTAATAGGATAGCAGAAAAACCTTTATCTACCATGCCATCGAGTATTCTTGTGTTGCTTGATACTTTGAAAACTTGTTCCACTTTTGGGATATATTTATGCATAGTCCATTATACTTTGTGTTCATGCATATAAGAACTTGAAAGCGTCCTAGTGGTTTACCACTGGACGGGTCATGACACCCAAAAACATATAACTTGGATGAATAACCAAGTTTTGTATTTAACCAGATAAAATAGATGATATCTGTGACATACCTCGTTGGCTAACCAACTGCTTATATGATAAAGGTGAAGAAACACCAATCCGGAGTGTTGATGACTCCTTGCCCTCTTGTCGGTTCATATAACAACTGTACTGTGCTATAATAGTCGCTTATTTGTTCATATAAGACTGGTGACATGTAGTCAAAACCAGACCGGAGCAATGTACTACCGGTGTAAAACTGATCATGTAATAACAACTAAACGTTGAAAGCCACGCCGGATTGTAATAAAACCGGCTTATCAGAAATATTCATAAATCCCTTATCAAAAGATAAAAATAGCAAGGCAAAAATATAAAAGGCTTTTTATAGGCTGCCAGGCTCTAAATCGAGGCTTTTCATGGGCTGCCAGGCTGCTGAGTTAAACCATTTCGCAAAGCCTTTTAAGATGGACCTCAATCTTTAACCAATCATCGTTTTAACTTTGACAAGTTTAGGGTCCATGGGATTGACTTGTCAAACGTTTGATGGGTCATACCAGGTTTACCTGGACGGAGTGGCTTACTTAAAGAGGCAGGAAAACCCGGGTTTTTAGGTGAATACACCTGGCTTCCAAGCCTGGCTTGATAGCCTATTACAAGGGTGCAAGCTCGTTGTTCTTTGAGAAGCAAGGAGCCCCCAGGTAATATTTGAGTTGTGCTCAGTGGTTACCTATGTTTGAGCTGTGCTTAATGCAACAGACTCTCTTTGGTTCCACATAATTTCCTTTTGGCTTGAAGCCTATCAAGAGGTGTAGCTATGGTGTGAAGATAACCAAGCCCCCTAGTGATATCCCTTTTTGGGTTTAAACTGATCAAGATGTGTAGCTATGGTTCGGATACGACCAAGCCCCCTAGTGATTTTCCTTATATCTGTGTGGCCGTATAGGCCGGGTTAATAAAACACCACTTTATCAGTAGAAGCTCCTGTAGGCAAACACATGATGTAAAAAGAACCGAGACCCCGCTTTATTCGAGGCTCCGGTTTATTATATAATATATACATTGTTATAAGTATGTACATACGAAGAGCCTGTGGCTCAAGTATAGTAAGGTCGAAGAAGAGCTATATTCCACGGCCGCTTGGTCTCCTCCTCCGATTTACGTGAGTCTTTGTGCTCTCAAACATCAATGAGGTAGTATGACCCATTGTGCAGATTTTTGCTGACCACAAAAGGTCCTTCCTAAGGTGGGGATAATTTGTGCATATCAGTCTGATCCTAGATGAGCCGGAGCACCAGATCGCCCTCTTGAAAAGTTCTGGTCTTAACCCGGCGGCTGTGATAACGTCGGAGATCTTGTTGATAAATTGCCGAACGTGCTACTACAAGAGCATGCTCCTCATCTAATAGGTCCAGTGAGTACTGACGTGCCTTCTCATTGTCAGCTTCAACATAAGCCGCCACACGGGGCGAGTCGTGACGGATGTCACTAGGAAGAACCGCCTCTGCTACATAAACCATGAAGAAAGGCGTGTAACCCGTAGATCTGTTAGGTGTGGTGTTGATGCTCCATAACACAGAAGGTAACTCCTCCACCCAACAACCCGGTGTACACTTTAAAGGAACCATAAGCCGGGGTTTAATACCTCTCAAAATTTCTTGATTTGCCCTCTCTGCTTGACCATTAGACTGGGGCTGAGCCATTGATACTACATCAAGCCGGATGTGCTCACGTTGGCAAAATTCCTCCATCTCACCCTTTGACAGATTAGTACCATTGTCAGTTATAATACTATGTGGGAAACCAAACCGGAATATCACCTTTTTGATGAATTGAACCGCCGTGGCTGCATCACACTTACTGATTGGCTCTGCTTCCACCCACTTGGTGAACTTGTCCACTGCCACTAATAGGTGGGTCCTTTTGTCCTTGGATCTCTTAAAGGGTCCAACCATATCAAGCCCCCAAGTTGCAAACGGCCAAGTTATTGGAATCATCCTCAATTCTTGAGCCGGAACATGAGTGCGGTGTGCAAATTTTTGACAACCGTCACACCTTTTGACTAAATCCTCCGCATCAGCATGAGCTGTCAACCAATAGAAACCGTGACAAAAAGCCTTAACTACCAAGGATTTTGAACCGGCGTGGTGACCACAATCTCCTTCGTGGATTTCTCGCAAAATCTCACAACCCTCTCGAGGAGACACACAACGCTGAATTGCTCCCGTGACGATGTAACGATGTAACTCCACATTGAGTATGGTCATTGACTTGGAACGCCGGATTATCTACCGGGCCAAGGTTTCATCCTCCGGTAACTCACCTCGGTTCATGTAAGCCAAGTATGGGACTGTCCAATCCAGTATAACATGCCACCAATTGGGCCTCCGGGTCAGGAATAGCCAACTCCTCCTCTATGGGTATCTTGACCGATGGATTATGCAGTACGTCGAGGAAGACATTAGGTGGGACCGGTTTATGCTGAGAGCCAAGGCGACTTAAAGCGTCTGCCGCTTCATTCTTTCACCGGTCTATATGGTCAACTTGATAACCCTTGAAATGACTAGCCACTATGTCCACCTCTCGTCGATACGCAGCCATGAGTGGGTCCTTAGAATCCCAAGTGCCAGATACCTGTTGAGCCACCAGGTCCGAGTCACCGGAGCACTTAACCTGGCTTAGGGTCATCTCCTTCACCATCCGAAGACCGTGGAGTAAGGCCTCGTACTCAGTTGCATTGTTAGTACAAGGGAACATTAAGCGGAGAACATAACAAAACTTGTCACCTCGTGGGGAAGTTAATATGACTCTAGCCCCCGAGCCCTCCAATTGCCTGGACCCATCAAAGTGAATAGTCCAGTAAGTGTTATCTGGCTTTTTCCTCTGGTGCCTGCAACTCTGTCCAATCATTGATGAAATCCACGAGTGCTTGAGATTCGATCGCTGTGTGAGGTGTATACTTGAGCCCGTGAGGTCCAAGCTCAATAGCCCACTTGGTAATCCGGCCAGTTGCTTCTTTGTTTTGAATGATATCTCCCAGAGGGGCTGAACTGACCACTGTGATAGGATGACCCTGAAAGTAATGTTTGAGCTTCCGGCTTGCCATAAACACCCCACACACCAGCTTCTGCCAATGTGGATACCTCTGCTTTGATTCAATAAGCACCTCACTCATATAATAAACCGGTCGTTGAACCAGATATTCCTTTCCAGCTTCCTTGTGCTCCATAACAATAGCCACACTAACAGCCCTGGCATTAGCAGCCACATACAGGAGTAAAGGTTCTTTATCGATCGGAGCTGCAAGCACAGGCGGTTCAGCTAATTGCCTCTTCAGATCCTCAAACGCTTTATCAGCCGCATCGCTCCAAACAAAGTCATATGTTTTCTTTAACATCTGGTATAAAGGGATAGCTTTCTCCCCGAGACGACTGATAAACCGGCTCAAAGCCACAATCCGGCCAGCTAAACGTTGAACATCATTGATACACGCCAGTTTAGCCAAAGACGTGGTTGCTGATTTTTTTCCAGACTAGCCTCAACGCCCCTGTTTGACACTAGAAAGCCCAAGAGTTTGCCTGTCGGGACACTAAAGACACATTTGTCCTGATTGAGCATCATCTTGTAAACCCGGAGGTTGTCAAAGGTTTCTCTCAAGTCATCTATCAATGTTGCCTCTTTCCTGGAGTTTATCACAATATCATTCACATATGCATGAACATTGCGCCCAATCTGCTTATGAAGACAATTCTAAACACAGCGTTGATAAGTCGCCTGGGCACTCTTGAGCCCAAAGGGCATGGAGACATAGCAGAAGGCTCCAAAGGGAGTTATAAAAGTTATCTTCTCTTGGTCCTTAACTGCCATTTTGATCTGATGATAACCAGAATAAGCATCCAAAAAACACAAACGGTCACAACCCGTCGTAGCATCAATAATCTGATCAATACGAGGGAGGGTAAAGGGATCTACTGGGCAGGCCTTGTTCAAATCTGTGTAGTCCACACACATACGCCAAGTGCCGTTTTTCTTAAGAACCAGCACCGGATTAGCCAACCACTCCGGGTGAAAGACCTCCACGATAAACCCCGCGGCCAACAGCCGAGCTGCCTCCTCACCGATAGCCTTATGCCTTTCTTTGTTGAAGCGGCGGAGAAACTGCCTAGCCGGTTTAAACTTGGGATCTATATTAAGTGTGTGCTCAGTGAGTTCCCTCGGTACACCTGGCATGTCAGAAGGCTTCCATGCAAAGATGTCTCGGTTCTCATGGATGAACTCGATGAGTGCACTTTCCTATTTGGGATCCAGGTTAGCGCTGATGCTAGACTGCTTTGATGAATCGCCAGGGACAAAATCAACCATCTTAGTGTCGGTGGCCGATTTAAACTTCAACGCCGGATCGTTCTCTGGAGTTGGCTTTTTCAAAGAAGTCATGTCTGCCGGATCGCCCTTGTCTTTGTAAAACTTCAGCTCTTCTGTGGCACAAACCGACTCAGTGTAAGCCACATCACCTTCCTCACATTCCAAAGCAATCTTCCTGCTCCCGTGTACTGTGATGATCCCCTTATGACCTTGCATCTTAAGCTGCAGATAAACATAACACGGCCTCGCCATGAACTTGAAGTAAGCCGGTCGCTCAAACAGAGCGTGATACAGACTCTTGATTTTCACCACCTCAAAAGTCAATGTTTCTGACCTTGAATCATGATCATCTCCAAATGCCACCTCTAGGGCTATCTTGCCCACTGGATATGCAGATTTACCGGGCACCACACCATGAAAAACGGTGTTTGACGGTTTAAGATTCTTATCTGTCAACCCCATACGGCGAAAGGTGTCATAGTAGAGAATATTGATACTGCTTCCCCCATCCATGAGCACCTTGGTGAACTTATACCCCCCAACTTGAGGTGCCACCACTAAAGCCAGATGACCCGGATTATCAACCCGGGGTGGGTGATCCTCTCTACTCCATAAAATGGGTTGCTCAAACCAGCGCAAATATTGAGGCACTGCCGGTTCAACAGAGTTCACGACCCTCTTGTGAAGCTTCTGATCACGCTTACACAAGCTAGTGGTGAAGACATGATACTGCCCACTATTCAACTGCTTCGGATTGCTCTGATAACCCGACTACTACTGCTGCTACTGATTCCCCTGATGGTTATAACCTCCCTGGTTGCCCTGGTTCCCTTGATTGCTATGTCCGGTTTGATTGCCTTGAAATCCTGAACCAGAGCTACCGCCTCCATAACCCGGCCCATAAAAACCACCTCCTGAACTGCCAGGCGGGCCATTGTCATATTGAAACATATTGGAGTTCTTGAACTCTCGCATGATATAACAATCCTTCCAAAGATGGGAAGCTGGCCTCTCCTTCGATCCATGCTTTGGACAAGGTTGATTTAACATGCGCTCTAGATTGAGGCCTAAACCTCCACCGCTCTAGGGTTGTTTGCCCTTACGACACTGACTGTTATCCTGAGCATTGGTGTTAGCCACAAAGTCCAAACTATTGTCTGCCTTGCGCTTACCATTGTTTCCATGACCTGCCGGGTTATGCTGCTGCCCCCTGGTGTTGCCGTTCTTCTTCCCTTTCCCCGGTTTGTCCTCCTCTGAGTCAGGGTCCTTAGTATTATCTGAATCGGCATATTTAACCAAAGCGGCCATAAGCGTTGCCATATCATTGCAGTGACGTTTGAGCCTTCCTAACTTCTATTTTAGCGGTAGAAACCGGTAATTGCCTTCCAACGTTAACACTGATGTGTCCGCATTGATGCGATCCGATGAATGCAGAATAGCTGAGACCCGCTTCACCCAATGGGTTGTAGACTCCCCATCCTCTTGAACACAAGCGGCCAGGTCCACAATCGACATAGGCTGCTTACAAGTATCCTTAAAATTCTTGATAAACTGGTGTTTTAACTCGGCCCATGATCCGACAAAGTTAGATGGTAAGCTCTTTAACCAAGTATGAGATGTCCCCTCCAACATCATGGTGAAGTATTTAGCGCACACTACTTCATCCATATCCAACATCTCCATCGCCATCTCATAACTTTCAATCCATGACTCTGGTTGCAAATCGGCGGTGTAATTGGGCACCTTACGAGGGCCTTTGAAATACTTGGGCAGTCACACATTATGTAAAGTGGGGGTGAGACACGACACCCCTAAGGAACTGAAGACCACACCTGGCTCCACTGAAGTGGTAGGGCGAACCGGAGTAGATTGACGAGTTGTATGCAAAGCTGCCAACTCGGCCTCTCGACATGCACAACCATGATCCACCACATCCTGCGCATTAGCACCTCCGCCTGCCGGGTTGTACCCTCGCGGCAAGTTATGGTGACGTGCACTGCTTGATACAGCCGGTTCATCCTCAACGTGCCTGTTGTAGCTCCGACTTGGACGGGGTGTGGAATGAATCCTCTCGCGACTATGCGAATAAGCCTGCTGCTGGTTCAAAGCCGTTTGAAGGAGCTCTCTAGCCTGTCGTGCCTCAATCGCAACTGGTGACCCACTGTCGGTTGGGAGGGCTGCCAATCGTGAAGCGGCGGCCACAATGTTGTCCAACGGGCTGGAGTAATGCCCCGAGGGCGTCGGAACATACTGCGGCACAATGTTGTTTTGACGAGGCGGCTCATGTGCGGCTGAACCGGCGCTCCTGTTCCCGGTGCCTTCGTTCGGTTTAACACTGGCTGGTTACTGGTTCCTGCTCCTGGCGTGTTGAAGAGATTTCTTGGCTCATAACCCGACGGGAGGTGCGACCGGTATCTTCTTCTCATGACTTCATCTGAGGCATTCTGATCCAGCCTAAGCCAGTAGGCCTGAGCTTCCAACTCGGCCCATTCTGTAGCCATCCTAGCGTTCTCTGCCGCTAGGTCCGCTTTAGCCTGAGTTATCTGATCTTTCACCCTTGCAATGTCCGCATTGTGCTGATCCCGGGCTGCTGCGTCCACCTCCGCGGCCATCAATGTTGCCAAAAGCGTCGAACAAATCAGACAGAACTTGAGCTGGAGGTGGCGCAGAGCCCCCTGCTCCCGCTGGCATTGCTGTCGGTGAACCGGAGAGCATTGCCGTGGCAGTTGACGAGTGGGGCACTGATTGTGTACCGGCCATGAAGATAGCGACCCGGTTTGGCAGATCGAGGGGGTCCAGAATACTGTTGCCATCGGAACCTCCACTAATCCGGCCGTCCTACAACTGATACAGCGATTCGGTCTCTCCAGTTGAAGACTCGTCATCAGAACAGCCAACGGTTTCTCAATCATATGCCGGTCCATCCTTATACTCCGCTCCATGGATGACACCTACAAAAACATGCCTTGCTGCGGGCTGAACCGGGGAAGGGCTTGCATGCTGAGCCGTCTCGATGATGTCGGTGCAGGTGTCCGGCTCAGGGCCCGGTTCGACGATCTTGCCGATGAAGACGTGAATCCCACCAAAGGGGACCAGGTACCCGTATTCGATTGAACCGGCCTTGGGACCCCATCCTGCATCGTCGATGTAGAGCTTGCCGTGATGACTCTTCGTCATCCGGCCCACATTGTATCCCTTGAGTCCATCAAAGCTGCCCTTCAAGAACTCGAAACCATCGTGTGATAGCCCCACCGTGGGTGCCAACTGTCCTGGGTTTGTCACGGCAGATGTCCTCGTGAAAGGACTTAGTCGTGGAGCCATCGCAACGGGTTAGATTAAAGGGGTTAAACCGGACAAGGGACACGAGGGATTTTATACTAGTTCGCCCCTTCGATGAAGGTAAAAGCCTATGTCTAGTTGTGATTGGTATTGCTAGGGTTTCAAAGACCAGGGAACGAATCCGCTTTGCCTGGTTCTCGAGATGTTGTCTGTTGTCCCTAAACAGCGACCGGGTTGTCCCTTTATATACATAGGTTGACGCCCGCCGGTTTACAGAGTCCCGAGGCAGGATCATAAACGTGTCCGGCTCGGTCTCTATTCCTCTAACTTACAATACAAGTTATATGAAAGAGTTGGTTTACATCTATAGGCCTTAACCCGCCTTTGGGCCTTGGGCCTTCGTAAAGCGCCTCCATCCTTACGTCTTCATGGGCTTCTATCTTCATGGAGCTAACCCGGTCACTCCTAGCCGGTTTGCCTCCGGTAATCATATCCCCAACAACGTCATTTGTATTCATTACTGTTAATTTACATTGAGTATGACTTGACTAGATCTCTTCTACCATGACTTACAATGTCTAGTCAGTCCTTGATCTTTAAAGGTGCTCTGCATTTATGTTTTGCGGTCTCAGAAAGGGCTAGCGAGATACCATCTTGTTATATCATATTATGATTGTTTTGAGAAAGTGTTGTCATCCAAGATTTATTATAATTGCTCGCTAGATGATTATGCCATTGATATGAGTAAACATGAGACCTATGCGTTATTGTGAATATGGTTAGTTCATAATCTTTGCTGAAAACTTGAATGTTGGCTTTACATATTTACAACAACAAGAGCAAACAAAGTTTGTAAAAGTTTTTCTTTATCACTTTTAGTTTGTCAACTGAATTGCTTGAGGACAAGCAAGGGTTTAAGCTTGGGGGAGTTGATATGTCTCCGTCGTATATACTTTTCCAAACACTTCTTCCCTTGTTTTGGACTCTAACATGCATGATTTGAATGGAACTAACCCGGACTGACGCTGTTTTCAGCAGAATTGCCATGGTGTTATTTATGTGCAGAAACAAAAGTTCTCAGAATGACCTGAAACTTCATGGAACATCTTTTCGGAAATAATAAAAAATCCTTGCAAAAGATGAAGAACAGGGGCCCCACACCCTAGCCACGAGGGTGGGGGGCGCCTGCCCCCCTAGGACGCGCCCCCCTACCTCGTGGGCCCCCTGGAGCTCCTCCGACCTCAACTCTAACTCTATATATTTGCTTTTGGGGAGAAAAAAAAATAAGAAAGAAGGATTCATCGCGTTTTACGATACGGAGCCGCAGCCAAGCCCTAAAACCTCTCGGGAGGGCTGATTTGGAGTCCGTTCGGGGCTTCGGAGAGGGGAATCCGTCGCCATCGTCATCATCAACCATCCTCCATCACCAATTTCATGATGCTCACCGCCGTGTGTGAGTAATTCCATCGTAGGCTTGCTGGACGGTGATGGGTTGGATGAGATTTATCATGTAATCGAGTTAGTTTTGTTAGGGTTTGATCCCTAGTATCCACTATGTTTTGAGATTGATGTTGCTATGACTTTGCTATGCTTAATGCTTGTCACTAGGGCCCGAGTGCCATGATTTCAGATCTGAACCTATTATGTTTTCATCAATATATGAGAGTTCTTGATCCTATCTTGCAAGTCTATAGTCACCTATTAGGTGTTATGATCCGTTAACCCCGAAGCAACAATAATTGGGATACTTACCGGTGATGACCGTAGTTTGAGGAGTTCATGTATTCACTATGTGTTAATGCTTTGGTCTGGTACTCTATTAAAAGGAGGCCTTAATATCCCTTAGTTTCCGCTAGGACCCCGCTGCCACGGGAGGGTAGGACAAAAGATGTCATGCAAGTTCTTTTCCATAAGCATGTATGACTATATTCGAAATACATGCCTACATTACATTGATGAATTGGAGCTAGTTCTGTGTCACCCTAGGTTATGACTGTTACATGATGAACCACATCCAGCATAATTCTCCATCACCGATCCATTGCCTATGAGCTTTCCATATATTGTTCTTCGCTTATTTACTTCTTCGTTGCTATTGCTATTATCACTACAAAATACCAAAAACATTACTTTTGCTACCGTTACCCTTTGCTACCATTACCACTACTATCATATTACTTTGTACTAAACACTTCGCTGTAGATATTAAGTTTCCAGGTGTGGTTGAATTGACAGCTCAGCTGCTAATACTTGATAATATTCTTTGGCTCCCCTTATGCCGAATCAATAAATTTGGGTTGAATACTCTACCCTCGAAAACTGTTGCGATCCCCTATACTTGCGGTTTATCACACCTCATAATCTGTCTTTCTCCTATAGGCTGAGCTGAGCAAAAAGGAAGCCCAAACCGCTAATCTTCAAGAAAATATCAAATCCCAGCAAGCAGAAACCTCCAAAGCCAAAGAGGAACTGACCAGTGCTTTAGTAGCCATGGAGAAGCTGAAGGAAACTTTTAAGAAGGAACAGGAGAATTGGGGCATAGAGAAAACCGCATTGCAAAAGAGAGCTGAAGACGCAGAAGCAGCCCTTAAACCGGTGGCCGAAGAGCTGACCGGTTTAAAGCGGCAGATAAATGCCATGACCTCTGTTGTGTTTGGTAAGTACCCTCACCTGAAGGTTTCAACATACATTATCTCATCAGTGACCGATTTACTGATGCTCACAATGATACATGAACTCGCATTACCCATCTGCGCTATGACATGCGGATGAAGCTGAAGGCTGCCTATACTCTTATAGAGCAGTTATATTCCGGAGCCCAACGGGCCATTTGCATTGCTGCTCATAACAAACCTCCTCCAACTATGATAAAGGAAACCATTGACAAACTGTCAATGTTGCCTGCCCGATTGGACGAATTAAAATGATCAGCTGCAAGGTCAGGTGCGCTTACTGCCCTAATCCGGGCTAAGGCATGGATACTAGATCTTGAGTCGTCGGATATAGGCAGTGGCTACCCTGGCGTAAAGGAGGACGGTTCAGAGTTTAACAATGATGATCTTCGAAGGTTGACAAGGGAAATGTGCCCCTTAGCGAGCAAATTGGCTGAGGAAACAGATCTCTCACACTACCAGCCGGTTTATGATTCTGATCATAAAAGATATCCTGCACCAACACATGATGTAGAAGAACTTATTCTGCCAATCCGTAAGCACACCTACGCCCCTGAGACCCCAAAAACCTTATAAGTGATGAAGTTGTGTTCCAAGCCTTAACTGGAATCGATTGGGCAACCGTTGACTTCCAGCCACTGGGTAGAGAGGAGGAAGATGCATCAGTGCAAGATGATCCACAGCCTTCAAGTCAGCCTGGTGACGAGTCATGATCCGGAGGCCGGTTTAGCCTTCTGCGTACTACCACACTTGCTGAAAACAATTATTTTTTTGGGCATTAAAGCGCCTTGTAATAGGCTAGTTCAAAACACTTGGTCTGCTATGCCATCGCGCATACTTATTTTGCCTGATATTGTGAATCCACCATGCTTTAGGATATATTATGTTCATAATCCGTAGCGGTGTTATTCAAATTGTTCCTGCATACAAGAAGTTTGAAAGTGTCTTGGCGGTTTACCGTTGGACGGGTCATGATGCCCAAATATATAGCCAGGGTTTATAACCAAGGCTGTACTTTGAAAATAATCAAAGATGAAAGATATGATACCTGTGATATTGAATCACACGGTTGGTTGACCAACCTTTGTGTATTTAGGGTGATAACCCCAATCTTGAGTATTGATAACTCCTTCCATGTTTTGCTGGTTTATGATAAAACCGTACCGGTTATAATAAACACCAGTGTATCCACATATAATACTGGTGACTTGTAATCAAAACCAGACCGGGTCAAGAAATGCTGGATTATAATTGATCATGTACTGACAACTTATCGTTGAAAGCCAACCCGGGTCAATAAAGGTCGGTTTATCATAAGATATTAAAAATCTCACCAAAGGAGAAAAAACTTGTCAAATAAAAACACAAAAAGAACATGCAAGTCTTTTCATGGGCTGCCAGGACACTGAGTTAAACCATTTTTCGAAGCCTTTTAAGATGGACCTCACAATAACCAATCGTCGTTTTAACTTTGAAAAGTTCAGGGTCTATGAGATTGACTTGTCAAACGTTCGGCGGGTCATATCAGGATTACCTGGACGGAGTGGCTTACTTAAAAAGGCAGGTTAACCCGGGGTTTTAGGTGTATACACCTGGCTTCCAAGCCTGGCTTGATAGCCTATTGCAAGGGTGTAAGCTCTTTGTTCTTTGAGAAGCAAAGAGCCCCCAAGCAACATTTGAGCTGTGCTTGGTGGGTGCCTATGTTTGAGTTGTACTGTTGCAACACTCTGTTTGGCCCCACATGATTTCCTTTTGGCCTTAAGCCGATCAAGAGGTGTAGCTATGGTTAAAATACAACCAAGCCCCCAAGTGATTTCCCTAATGACCTCATGCCAATCAAGAGGTGTAGCTATGGTTCGAATACGACCAAGCCCCCAAGTGATTTCCCTAATGGCCTCACGCCAATCAAGACGTGTAGCTATGGTTCGAATATGACCAAGCCCCCAAGTGATTTCCTTTGATATATGTGGCCTTATAAGCCAGATCAATGGGAAATAGAACTCCACTTTATAAACAGAAGCCCCCGTGTAACCACACATGATGTAATAAAAACAATAGAGACCCCGCTTTAGCTGAGGCTCTGGTTTATTATATTGATCATAATATATACATTGTCATAAATATGTACATAAGAAGAGCATGTGGCTCAAGTATAGTAAGGCCGAAGATGAGCTATATTCCATGGCCGTTGGGTCTCCTCCTCCGATTTACGTGAGTCTTTGTGCTCTCGAACATCGATAAGGTAGTATGATCCATTGTGCAGATTTTTGCTAACCACAAAAGGCCCTTCCCAAGGTGAGGACAACTTGTGCATATCAATCTGATCCTGGATGAGCCGAAGCACCAGATCACCTTCTTGAAAAGTTCTGGTTTTAACCCGGCGGCAGTGATAACGTCGCAGGTCTTGCTGGTAAATCTCTGAACGAGCCACTGCAATATCACGCTCCTCATCTAATAGGTCCAGTGAATCCTGACGTGCTTTCTCATTACCACCTTCCACATGATCTGCCACACGGGGCGAGTCATGACGGATGTCACTAGGGAGAACTGCCTCTGCTCCGTAAACCATGAAGAAAGGCGTGTAACCCGTAGATCTATTCGGTGTGGTATTGATACTCCATAACACAGAAGGTAACTCCTCCACCCAACAACCCGGCGTCCACTTTAAAGGAACCATAAGCCGGGGCTTGATGCCTCACAAAATTTCTTGATTGGCTCTCTCTACTTGACCATTAGATTGGGGGTGAGCCACTAATGACACGTCAAGTCGGATGTGCTCACGTTGACAAAATTCTTCCATAGCACCCTTGTACAGATTAGTACCATTATCGGTTATGATGCTGTGTGGAAAACCAAAATGGAAGATCACCTTTTTGATGAATTGAACAGCCATGGCTGCATCACACTTACTGACTGTCTCTGCCTCTACCCACTTGGTGAACTTATCAACCACCACCAATAGGTGGGTCTTCTTGTCCTTGGACCTCTTAAAGGGCCCAACCATATCCAGCCCCCAAGTTGCAAACGTCCAAGTGATTGGAATCATCCTTAATTATTGAGCCGGAACATGAGCGCGGCGTGCAAACTTCTGACAATTGTCACACCTCTTTACCAAATCCTCAGCATTAGCATGAGCCGTCAACCAATAGAGGCCATGACGAAAAGCCTTAGCTACCAAGGATTTTGAACCGGCGTGGTGACCACAATCTCCTTCGTGGATCTCATGCAAAATCTCACAGCCTTCTTGAGGAGACACACAACGCTGAAACGCCCCTGTTACACTGCAATGATGTAACTCCCTGTTGATAATGGTCATTGATTTGGATCGCCGAATTATCTGCCTGGCCAAGTCTTCATCCACTGGTAACTTGCCCCGGTTCATGTATGCCAGGTATGGGACTGTCCAATTTGGGATAACGTGAAGAGCCGACACCAATTGAGCCTCCGGGTCAGGAACAGCCAAATCCTCCTTTGTAGGTATCTTGACCGACGGATTATGTAGCACATCCAGAAAGACATTGGGTGGCACCGGTTTATGTTGAGAGCCTAAGCGACTTAAAGCATCTGCCGCTTCATTCTTTCGCCGGTCTATATGGTCAACCTAATAACCCTTGAAATGACCAGCCACTATGTCCACCCCTCGTTGATACGCCACCATGAGTGGATCCTTGGAATCCCAAGTGCCAGACACCTATTGAGCTACCAGGTCCGAGTAACCAAAGCACTTAACCCGGCTTAAATTCATCTCCTTAGCCATCCGAAGACCATGGAGCAAGGCCTCATATTTAGCTGCATTGTTAGTGCAAGGGAACATTAAACGGAGAACACAACAAAACTTATCACCTCATGGGGAAGTTAATATGACTCCAGCCCCTGAGCCCTCCAATTGTCTGGACCCATCAAAATGAATAGTCCAATAAGTGTTATCTGGCTTTTCCTTCGGTGCCTGCAACTCTGTCCAGTCATTGATGAAGTCCGCAAGTGCTTGGGATTTGATTGCTGTGCGAGGCGTATATTTTAACCCGTGAGGTCCAAGCTCAATAGCCCATTTGGCAATCCAGCCAGTTCCTTCTCTATTTTGGATGATATCCCCCAAGGGGGCAGAACTGACCACAGTGATAGGATGACCCTGAAAATAGTGCTTGATCTTTCGGCTTGCCATGAAAACTCCATACAGCAGTTTCTGCCAATGTGGGTACCTCTGCTTGGACTCAATAAGCACCTCACTGATATAATAAACCGTCCGTTGAACCAGATACTCTTTCCCAGCCTCCTTGCACTTCACAACAATAGCCGCGCCAATAGCCCGGGCATTAGCAGCCACATATAACAACAAGGGTTCTTTATCAACAGGAGCAGCAAGGATAGGAGGCTCAGCTAGCTGCCGCTTTAGACTCTCAAACGCTTCATTGGCAGCATCACTCCAAACAATGTTATCTGTTTTTTTCAGCATCTGATACAAAGGGATGGCCTTCTCCCCTAGGCGACTGATAAACCGGCTTAAAGTTGTAATCCGGCCTGACAAGCGTTGAACATCATTGACACAATTTGGCTTGGCTAGTGAAGTGATAGCTTTGATCTTCTTCGTATTAGCTTCAATGCCCCTGTTAGATACTAGAAAACCCAAGAGCTTGCCTGCCGGTACACCAAGACACATTTAGCTGGATTAAGCATCATCTTATAAACCCGGAGGTTATCAAAAGTCTCCTTCAAGTCATCTGTCAATGTTTCCTCCTTTATGGACTTTACCACAATATCATCCACATAAGCATGAACATTGCTCCCAATCTAATTATGACGACAATTCTGTACATAGCGCTGGTAAGTCGCCTGGGCACTCTTGAGCCCAAAAGGCATAGATACATAGTAGAAGGCTCCAAAGGGAGTTATAAAAGCTGTCTTCTCCTGGTCCTTAACTACCATTTTGATCTGATGGTAACCAGAATAAGCGTCCAGAAAACAAAAACGGTCACAACCCGCCGTAGCATCAATGATTTGATCAATACGCGGGAGAGCAAAGGGACCAGCACCTTGTTCAAATCTGTCTAGTCCACACACATACGCCAAGTGTCGTTCTTCTTAAGTACCAGCACCGAATTAGCTAGCCACTCAGGGTGAAAGACCTCCACAATAAACCCTTCTGCCAAAAGTCGGGCTACTTCCTCACCAATAGCCTTGCGCCTTTCTTCATTGATGCGGCGGAGAAACTGCCTGACCGGTTTAAACTTATGATCTATATTAAGACTGTGCTTAGCGAGTTCCCTCAGTACACCTGGCATATCAGAAGGTTTCCATGCAAAGATGTCCCGCTTCTCACGGATGAACTCGATGAGCGCGCCTTCCTATTTCGGATCCAGGTTAGCGCTGATGCTGAACTTCCTGGATGAATCGCCAGGAACGAAGTCAACCAGCTTAGTCTCCTCGGCCGATTTAAATTTCAAAGACGGATCATGCTCTGTAGTTGGTTTTTTCAGGGAAGTCATATCTGCCGGATCAACATTGTCTTTGTAAAGCTTCAACTCCTCTATTGCACAAACCGACTTAGCATATGCCGCATCACCTTCTTCACATTCCAAAGCAATCTTCCGGCTCCCATGCACTATGATGGTCCCCTTATGACCCGGCATCTTAAGATGCAGATAAACATAACAGGGCCTTGCCATGAACTTAACATAAGCCAGCCGTCCAAACAGGGCATGATATGGGCTCTTGATTTTCACCACTTCAAAAGTCAATGTTTCTGATCTTGAATCATGATCATCTCCTAAAGCAACCTCTAGAGATATCTTACCAACTGGGTACGCCGATTTACCAGGCACCACACCATGAAAGACGGTGTTTGACGGTTTAAGATTTTTATCTGTCAACCCCATGTGACGGAAGGTTTCATAATAAAGGATATTAATACTGCTCCCTCCATCCATGAGTACCTTGGTGAACTTGTACCCCCCAACCTGAGGTGCCACCACTAATGCCAGGTGACCTGGATTATCAACCCGGGGTGGATGATCCTCTCAACTCCACAAAATGGGTTGTTCAGACCAGCGCAGATAACGGGGCACTGTCGGTTCAACAGAGTTTACTGCCCTTTTATGAAGCTTCTGATCGTGCTTACATAAACTAGTGGTGAAGACATGGTACTGCCCACTATTCAATTGCTTCGGATTACTCTGATAACCCGATTGTTGCTGCTGCTGACTCCCCTGATGATTATAACCTCCCTGGTTGCCCTGAACTGCCTTGATTGCCATGTCCGGTTTGGTTGCCTTGGAATCCTGAACCGGAACTGCCTCCACCATAACCCGGCCCATGAAAACTGCCTCCTGAACCGCCGTGCGGTCCATGGTCGTATTGACAGAGATTTGAATTCTTGAACTCCCGCATAATGAAGCAATCTTTCCAAAGATGCGTAGCTGGCCTTTCCTTCGACCCGTGCTTTGGGAAGGGTTGATTTAACAGGCGCTCAAGATTGGGACCAGATCCTCCACCCCGCCGGGACGGTTTACCCTTACGGTGCTGACCATTATCCTGGGTGTTGGTGTTAGCCACAAAGTCCAAGCTATTATCCTCATTGCGCTTACCGTTGTTCCCATGACCCGCCGGGTTATGCTGCTGCCCCTTGGCACCACCATTCTTCTTTCCCTTCCCCGGCTTTTCATCCTCAGACTCAGGGTCCTTGGTACTATCTGAATCGGCATACTTAACCAGAGCTACCATGAGTGTTGCCATGTCATTGCAGTGACGCTTGAGCCTTCCCAACTTCAGTTTCAAAGGCGTAAACCGGCAATTGCCTTCCAACGTCAAGACTGCCGTATCCGCATTGATGCGGTCTGATGAATGCAAAATAGCTGAGACTCGCTTTACCCAATGGGTTGTAGACTCCCCTTCCTCTTGAACACAGGCGGCTAAGTCCACAATTGACATGGGATGCTTGCACGTATCTTTGAAATTCTGGATAAACCGGCTTTTTAGCTCAGTCCATGACCCAACGGAGTTAGCTGGTAAACTTTTCAGCCAAGTATGAGTTGTCCCCTCCAGCATCATAGTGAAGTACTTAGCACATGCCGCATCATCCACGTCCAGCATCTCCATTGCCATCTCATAGCTCTCGACCCATGATTCAGGGGGTAAATCGGCAGTGTAATTGGGCACCTTATGAGGACCCTTGAAGTCCTTAGGCAGCCACACGTCACGCAAGGCCGGGGTGAGACACGTCACCCCCAAAGAACTGAAAACCACACATGGTTCCACTGAAGTGGTCGAACGAACCGGGGTAAGCTGACGAGCCGCGTATTGCGCTGCTAACTCGGCTGCTCGACGCACTCGACCGTGATCCACCACATCTTGGGCATTAGCACCGCCACCCGCTGGGTTATGCCCTCATGGCGGGTTACAGTTTCGTGCAATGCTTGATACAGTCGGTTCATCAATATGCCTGCTGTAGCTCCGACTTGGGCGGGGGGTGGAATGAATCCTCTCACGATTGTGCGAATAGGCCTGCTGTTGGGTCAAAGCCGTCTGAAGGAGCTCTCTGGCCCGTCGTGTTTCAACTGCTACTGGAGACTTGCCTTCGATCAGGAGAGCTGCCAATCATGAAGCGACGGCGACGATGTTATCCAACGGTTAGAGTAATGACCCGGAGGTGTTGAGACGTGCTGTGATAGGATATTATTCTAACGAGGCGGATCCGTCGCGCGCGGCTGAACCGGTGCCCCCGCTCCAGGTGCCTCCACCCGGTTTACCACTGGCTGGTTGCTGGTTCCTGCTCCTGGCGTGTTAAAGAGATTCCTTCCCTCGTAAACCAGAGGCAGGTGAGACCGGTGCCTTCTCCTCATGACATCATTTGATGCGCTCTGATCTTGCATAAGCTGATAAGCCTGTGCTTCTAACTCGGCCCGCTCTGCGGCCATCCTGGTGTTCTCTGCTGCTAGATCTATCTTAGCTTGGGCTATCTGATCCTTCACCTTTGCAATTTTCTGTGTTATGCTGATCCTGATCTGCCGGATTAACCTCAGCTGTCAGCAACATTGCCAAAGTGTCGAATAAATCAGACAAAACCTGAACCGGCGCTGGCACGGGGCCTCCTGCCCCGACGGGTGTTGCAACTGCTGAACCAGAAATCATCGCCGCTGTGGTAGAAGAATGTTGCACCGCCTGCGTGCCAGCCATGAAAATCGCAACTAGGCTCGGTGGATCAGAGAGGTCCGGAATACAGTCACCATCAGAACCGCTACTAATCCGGCCATCATGCAGTTGATACAGCGACTCGGTCTCTCCGGTTAAAGACTTGTCATCAGAGTAAACGACGGTTTCGCCACCAGATACCGATCTATCCTCAGATTCCGCTCCGTGGATGACTCCCACGAAGGCATGCTTTACGGCAGGCTGAACTCGGGCAGGTCTTGCATGCTGAGCCGTCTCGAAGATGTCAGTGCAGATGTCCGGCTCAGGGACCGGTTCGCTGATCTTGCAAATGAAAACGTGTATTCCGCCAAAGGGGACCCGGTACCCATACTCAATCGATCCGGCCTCAGGGCCCCAGCCCGCGTCGTGGATGTAGAGCTTGCCACGACGACCCTTGGTCATTCGGCCCACAACGTATCCCTTGAGTCCTTCGAAGCCGCCCTTTAAGAACTCGAAACCATCGTGCGATAGCCCCACGGTGGGCGCTGATGACCCACAAGTATAGGGGGGTCTATCGTAGTCCTTTCGATAAGTAAGAGTGTCGAATCCAACGAGGAGCAGAAGGAAATGATAAGCGGTTTTCAGCAAGGTATTCTCTGCAAGTACTGAAATAAGTGGTAACAGATAGTTTTGTGATAAGATAATTTGTAATGAGCAACAAGTAACAAAAGTAAATAAAGTGCAGCAAGGTGGCCCAATCCTTTTTGTAGCAAAGGACAAGCCTGGAGAAACCCTTATATAAGGAAAAGTGCTCCCGAGGACACATGGGAATATCGTGAAGCTAGTTTTCATCACGTTCATATGATTCACGTTTCATACTTTGATAATTTGACATGTGGGTGGACCGGTTCTTGGGTGCTGTTCTTACTTGAACAAGCATCCCACTTATGATTAACCTCTATTGCAAGCATCCGCAACTACAACAAAAGTATTAAGGTAAACCTAACCATAGCATGAAACATATGGATCCAAATCAGCCGCTTATGAAGCAACGCATAACCTAGGGTTTAAGCTTCTGTCACTCTAGCAATCCATCATCTACTTATTACTTCCCAATGCCTTCCTCTAGGCCCAAATAATGGTGAAGTGTTATGTAGTCGACGTTCACATAACACCACTAGAGGCTAGACAACATACATCTCATCAAAATATCGAAAGAATACCAAATTCACATGACTACTAATAGCAAGACTTCTCCCTTGTCCTCAGGAACAAACGTAACTACTCACAAAGCATATTCATGTTCATAATCAGAGGGGTAATAATATGCATAAAGGATCTGAACATATGATCTTCCACCAATTAAACCAACTAGCATCAACTACAAGGAGTAATTAACACTACTAGCAACCTACTAGCACCAATCCCGGACTTGGAGACAAGAATTGGATACAAGAGATGAACTAGGGTTTTGAGATGAGATGGTGCTGATGAAGATGTTGATGGAGATTGCCCTCTCCCGATGATAGGAGCGTTGGTGATGACGATGGCGATGATTTCCCCCCTCCGGGGGGGAAGTTTACCCGGCAGAACAGCTCTGCCGGAGCCCTAGATTGGTTCCGCCAAGGTTCTGCCTCGTGGCGGTAGAGTTTCGTCCCGAAAGGTTGCTTCTGATTTTTTTTCTCGATGAAAGACTTCATATAGCAGAAGATGGTCACCGGCGAGCCACCAGGGGGGCCACGAGGTAGGGGGGCGCGCCCCCCACCCTTGTGGAAAGGGTGTGGACCCTCTGGTCTTCATCTTTGGCGAGGATTTTTCATTATTTATTATAAGGTATTTCGTGTAGTTTTAGGACTTTTGGAGTTGTGCAGAATAGGTCTCTAATATTTGCTCCTTTTCCAGCCCAGAATTCCAGCTGCCGGCATTCTCCCTCCTTATGTAAACCTTGTAAAATAAGAGAGAATAGCCATAAGTATTGTGACATAATGTGAAATAACAGCCCATAATGCAATGAATATCAATATAAAAGCATGATGCAAAATGGACGTATCAGGCGCCAACTGTCGTGATTTTGTCACGACAGATGTCCTAGTGAAAGGACTTAGTCGTGGAGCCATCGCTATCGGTGTCAAAACCGGCGGATCTCGGGTAGGGGGTCCCGAACTGTGCGTCTAGGCCGGATGGTAACAGGAGGCAAGGGACACGAAGTTTTACCCAGGTTCGGGCCCTCTCGATGGAGGTAAAACCCTACGTCCTGCTTGATTAATATTGATGATATGGGTAGTACAAGAGTAGATCTACCACGAGATCAGAGAGGCTAAACCCTAGAAGCTAGCCTATAGTATGATTGTTGTTCTCTATGTTATCCTACGGACTAAAACCCTCCGGTTTATATAGACACCGGAGAGGGTTAGCGTTACACAAAGTCGGTTACAATGGTAGGAGATCTACATATCCGTATCGCCAAGCTTGCCTTCTACGCCAAGGAAAGTCCCTTCCGGACACGGGACGAAGTCTTTAATCTGGTAGCTTCATAGTCCAGGAGTCCGGCTGAAGGTATAGTCCGGCTATCCGAACACCCCCTAATCCAGGACTCCCTCAGTAGCCCATGAACCAGGCTTCAATGATGATGAGTCCGGCGCGCATATTGTCTTCGGCATTGCAAGGCGGGTTCCTCCTCCAAGTACTTCATAGAAGATTTTGAACACAAAGATAGTGTCCGGCTCTGCAAAATAAGTTTCCACATATTGCCATAGAGAGAATAATATTTACACAAATCTAATCTGCTGATGTATTCCGTAGTGTGACACACCACGGCCAAGCCTTTATCCGAGTCGTTTCATTATCCCACCTTAGCACGTCACACGAGGCGGTTTCCTTGGCACGTCTTGTTAAAGCAGAGATCGTGTCCCCTTATTCCGGGATTCTCATCAATACGGGTGTGGGTAACCCAACCACGCCATTGATTACAGCGCTTGGAGATAAGCGAGTTTTACCAGGCTGGTGGGGACACGTAGTTGCGTCCACCCATATAAGGGGATAAGGATCCACCTTTTTACCTACGCCTTCTTCCTCCTTTGCCTATCCATTCTTGCGCACTCGAGCTCCAGCGCTCAAGTCCGCACTCCCCACCTCAACCTTCTCCAGCCATGTCCGGAGCGGGAGGCAAGTGGATGGTCTCCTCCATCACGGAGGGACACATCAAAAAACTGAGGAAGGCCGGATACTTGTCTAACGACATCGCGTACCGGCTTCCCGAAAAGGGGCAGCTCATCCCCACCCCTAGGCCCCATGAGAGGGTGGTGTTCCTCCCCCCATTTCCTCTGCGGACTGGGCTTCCCTCTTCACCCATTTGTCCGGGGGCTCATGTTCTACTATGGCCTGGATTTCCACGATCTGGCCCCGAACTTTGTCCTCAACATCTCGGCATTTATCGTCGTGTGCGAGGCTTTCCTCCGCATCCGCCCCCATTTCGGCCTATGGCTCAAGACTTTCAATGTCAAGCCGAAGGTGGTGCGCGGCAACCAGGCGGAGTGTAGAGGTGCCATGGTGGGCAAGATGCCCAAAGTCTTATGGCTCGAGGGCTCCTTTTTGGAGACCCTAAAGGGGTGGCAATCGGGGTGGTTTTACATCACCGAGCCGCGCGACCCTGAATGGGTCGCAGCCCCCGAGTTTCGATCCGGACCCCCTACGCGGCTTACCTCCTGGAAGGAGACGGGCTTGTCGTGGGGTAAAAAAGGAGAGCTGACCGGAATCCAAACATGCGTCCAAACCCTGGTGGACAAGAAGCTCAAACTTGTCAACGTAGTCCAGGTTATGCTCATCTGCTGGATCCTCCCGTGTGAACAACGGGCTTTCAACCTGTGGGAGTTCGACCCAGCGTGGCATCGAACTCTGAGTAGGCTCTTCGACATGACGTATGAAGATGCCTGGAAGGTGCTTTTCAAGGGCGCCGAGGCCCCCGCATCCGCTACCGAGGATCGCGGATTCAGTACGCAATGTCACGCTCATGCGGTAAGCTGTTTTTACCTTTTACAGGGTATCCGTTTTTCATAGTTTGACTCCATGCGGGATCTAAGCTCCCTTACCTTTGACAGGATTGGAAGGAGACGTCCGGACAGATCAACTATCCGGCTCCTTTGCCCGAAGGCCCAGCGGACGCTCGTTTGGCGAAGCAGCTGGTTCCGGCACCCCATGTGGTGCCGGAGAAGAAGGCCAAGAAGAAGGCCACGGGGACTCGAAAGAGTGCCCGGCGCCTGGAGGTATCGGATCCCTCATCCGACGACTCCAAGACGCACTCCTCCCATGAAGACGAGGAGGAGGAAGAAGAGACCCCTCCCCCTCCAGCGGGGGAAGGGAAGAAAAGGAAGGCCGCCCCAACTGGGGAGGCCGAAGGGTCCAAGAAGGGGAAAACCCTTCCTCCGGACTACTCCACCGACACCGACGACGGCGGAGAGGAGTGGCCACTCAGGGCCAAACCCCTGGCAAAATCGTAAGTATCCGGATACCAGAGTAATTCATAGTATTCGTTTATTGCACAGCTTTCCCTTATGCCGAGTATGTTTATGTAGCCCACTCAAAGACCAGCTCGACGCGTCGTCGAGCGGCTCACTGGACTCGTCGGATGTGAACTCGCTTCCGACGGCTTCCTCCCCCCGTCCTACGGACGACACCGAAGTGTTGTCCCAACAGGTTCCAAGCCGGGTGGAGGTGGTCCTGGAGGCGCCGCAAGGCGACCTCCCGGACTCCAGGAGTAAAGGGGATAAAACACCCCAGGGCTCCAAGTCCGGCTCTAGGCCGGACACCGCTCCGGAACCTTCAAAGGTTCCAGAGTCTGGCAGGGGACCTCCTTCCAAGAGGAGCAAGCCCATCGTGCCGGTGACCCCCGTCCAACCGGAGGCGCCGGACAATCTGTTGGAGGCGCTCCAAGGCGCCTCCATCGACGAGGAGCACTGCACCATTATGAGTGCGGTGGTCCAGAAGGTTCAGTCCGCCAAGAGCGGACTGACTGAAGCTTGTACTAGCCTTTCAACAGGCTTTGAGGTAAGTAAAGAATGTGTAAATAATATTACCGCATAGACAGTAGCCCCTGATGCTCTGTTTGGCGTTCGGGAAGAAAAGCCGAATAGAGGATCAAATAAAATTCGCAGGAGTCTAACAAAAAGGAGTCAATATGCGTATGCAGGCTTCCCTGCTTGCGTCCGCCGCACTGACTGCGGAAGTGGACACGCTAAAGCAGAACCTCGAGCGGTCCGAGCAAGAGCTCGGACGTGCCAAGAAGCGGCTCGAGGACAATGAAGGTAAGAAATACCTTGTTTAAATATATAAAAGAAAGGTGCAATTGCAAAAAATGACAGGATTATCGTGGCTGTTGTAGGGGCCACGTCTGAGGTGGCGACCCTTAAGCAAGCGCTGCTCGAGGCTGAGAAGAGGGCGGCCACAGAGCGCACCGAGCGGGAGAAGTATGAGGCCCAAGTTGGCAAGGTGCGGCAAGAGCTCCAGGCTCTCATGAAAAAACATGAGAGTTTGGAGCTTGACTCAAAGACGCGAGCATCCGACCTCGCGGCGGCTATTGAAAATGCCAGTTCTGACAAGGCCGAATCCCAGAAGACCCTCCAGGAGTTGGATGAGGTGAAAAAGATAGCGGCGAGTAAGGCATTCTTTATGCAAAGCAAACACATAAACATGAGTTACTTGTTACTTACCCGAATCCAGAGCTCTCCAGGAGCGTTCGCAGATCTTCCCCGGAGCATGTCCGATGCCGCCGCATTCTATCAAGCCGAGGAGGGCAGCTCGACAGAGAAGGTGTTCTGGTCTCAGTATGCTGAGGCCGGACACCCCGTGCCCCTGAGCGACCAGATGAAACAACTGGTCGCGCTCCACAGGGCGGCCGAACAGGCCATGAAGGGCCTCATAGTTCGGCTGTGGCCTAGAGAGGCTCTGCCTGGGAGCTATTTCGGGCTGGTGCGGCGGCTGGTGGGGGCCTGTCCAAGGCTCGAAGTCATCAAGTGCTCCGTCTGCATTGAAGGTGCCCGTAGGGCCCTTGCTCGTGCTAAGGTGCACTGGGGCAAGCTGGATGCTGAGAAGCTTGTGAAGGACGGGCCACCGCCGAGGAAAGAGCATCGCAAGCCCGAGAATTATTATAAGGATGTTCTGAAGGGTGCCTGCCTTGTGGCGGATGAATGTTCCAGGGATGTAATTTTTGAATAAAACTCGCTCGTTTTGTCCTGTGCGCTAAAAACTTGTTCATATGCGCTAAGCAATGCTGTTGGAATTTAAAATATTACCTTCTATGCGGTTGTTTATCAATTCTGAGAGATGGCGAGTCATCGGCTTCTGCCCCCGTGCCGCTAGTGTTGGGGTGTTCGGGGATAAACCTGAGCGCTCTTTTTCCCATGTTTGGGTCCTTCGAGGGAGGCGCTCAGCACAACGAACCAGGCAATCGAACTATAATGCATGAACACTCTCACTTAGCCATAGAATTCTATAATTTTAAATTTCAGCGAAGCCCCTGGTATTCGGAAGACCGAGTTTGGAGCGCTATCCACGCCTTGGCCGGACAAAGCCGACTCCTCGCTCTAAGCGTCATAAGTCTTTAGGGACTCGAAAAACCTCTCGAACAGCGACCAGCTCTCGCTTCATCATGACAGTCAGTTTTAGCTTTCTCCACTGAGGTGCTCGACCCAGCTCAACTGGGGCAGAATCGCAGTGGTTCTCCTAGTGCTACCTTAGCCGATATAGCAGAACGTAAGGCACCAAAACATAGGAGCCGGGCAAACCCAACTGTTGACCCAAGACATGATTCGGAGCCGATGCATATAATGCTATAAGTTCGGGGTGCCGCACTTGTTAAAGTGTTCGGACTTCTCACACCATATTGAGGGGTACTAAAGCCCCTGGCGTATTTTGGCCGTACCAACGTGTATGGGTGCAACATGTCATTAAGGAACATATATAAAAAATGGTAATGCAAAAATAGACAAAAGCTATGCATTGTTTATTAAAAAGGGCTGCGATCAAAGCAGAACGATACAAATAATGCGATAAGCAAAAGGTTGGACTATTTAACATGTTCGTTCAGGGGCTGGCTGCGGAATGGTGTGCGAAACAGGTATACTGCTCATGATAGAGACCACCTGGGAGTTCCGTAATGCGGTGTGGCTTGTCTGCTTCCCTGGTTCTTGCATCTTTTGTGTGGCAATTGAACTGCCGAACAGGCCTTCCGAAGAATGGAGTCCTGAAAGTAAGAGAAAATAAAAAAATCGGCAGCCCCTGGTGCGGTTTAAGCCGTGTTTCGGGCGTGCCGTGATGGTGCTTTTCCCCCTGTACCCATGGTATCTCTAGAGCGTAGTTATGTACGCGAAGCACTGGCGTCGCCTTTTTGCGAGGGCTGGGGTTGGGGCCGCATTGCTACGCCTGCTCGGATCGTGCCAGGCGGTTTTGTTGTAGGTTACTCTGGGCGCGCTTGACGGTGTCCGGTCGTTTAGTGGCCGGACTGGAGAACTGCCTGGAGAGGCTGCTGTGTACTTCCGCTGCAAGGGCCGCCGTGTGCTCCTCCGTTCGGAGGGAGCGTTCGGTGTTTCCATTGACCGTAATTACTCCTCGAGGGCCTGGCATCTTGAGCTTAAGGTATGAGTAGTGCGGTACCGCATTGAACTTGGCGAATGCGGTTCGCCCGAGCAGTGCGTGATAGCCACTACGGAGTGGGACTATGTCGAAGATTAACTCCTCGCTTCGGAAATTATTCGGAGATCCGAAGACCACTTCAAGTGTGACTGAGCCTATACAGTTGGCCTCTACACCTGGTATTACGCCTTTAAAGGTCGTTTTGGTGGGCTTAATCCTCGAGGGATCTATGCCCATTTTTTGCACTGTATCCTGGTAAAGCAGGTTCAGGCTGCTGCCGTCGTCCATAAAGACTATAGTGAGATGAAATCCGTCAATAATTGGGTCTAGAACCAATGCGGCAAATCCGCCATGACGGATGCTAGTGGGATGGTCCCTTCGATCAAAGGTGATAGGGCAGGAGGACCATGGGTTGAACTTTGGGGCGACTGGCTCTACCGCGTATACGTCCCTTAACGCGCGCTTCCGCTCCCTTTTGGGGACGTGGGTTGCGTATATCATGTTCACCGTCCGCACTTGTGGGGGAAAACCCTTTTGTCCACTGTTGTTCGGCGGCCGAGGCTCCTCGTTGTCATCGCTATGCAGCCCCTTGTCTTCATTTTCGGCGTTAACTTGCTTGCCTGCTTGAACACCCAACAATCCCTGTTGGTGTGATTGGCCGGCTTTTCGGGGGTGCCATGTATTTGGCACAAGCGGTCGAGTATTCGGTCCAAACTGGACGGGCCCCTAGGATTCCTTTTGAATGGCTTTTCCCGCTGACCGGATTTAGAGCCTCTGAATCTGGCATTAACTGCCGTATCCTCAGCATTGTCGCCATTAATGCGGCGCTTCTGCTTGTTGCGACGCGACCTGCCACTACTGTCCCTGGTATCTGAATTACCAGGGTTCTTAGTCATATTATTGCTACGAGCAAGCCAGCTGTCTTCTCCCGCGCAAAAGCGGGTCATGAGTGTCGTGAGTGCTGCCATAGATTTCGGCTTTTCCTGTCCTAGGTGCTGGGCAAGCCACTCGTCACGGATATTGTGCTTGAAGGCTGCTAGGGCCTCTGTGTCCGGATAGTCGACTATTTGATATTTCTTTGTTAGAAACCGTGTCCAGAATTGCCTGGCCAATTCCTCTGGCTGCTGAATTACGTGGCTTAGGTCATCGGCGTCTGGTGGTCGCACGTAAGTGCCCTGGAAATTGTCGAGGAATGCGGCTTCCAGGTCCTCCCAACAACTGATGGATCCTGCTGGCAAGCTGTTAAGCCAATGCCGAGCTGGTCCTTTGAGCTTGAGTGGGAGGTATTTGATGGCGTGGAGATCATCGCCGCGGGCCATGTGGATATGAAGGAGATAATCCTCGATCCATACCGCAGGATCTGTTGTGCCATCATATGATTTGATGTTTACGGGTTTGAAACCCTCGGAGATTTGATGATCCATTACTTCGTCTGTGAAGCATAGTGGGTGTGCGGCGCCTCTGTACTGGGATATATCACGACGTAGCTCCAATGAGCTTTGTCTACTGTGTTCGGCCCTACCGGATTTATGTCCGGCGTAACGGTTATTGTTTCGAGTCGTGGGGCGCCCACGTGATCCGTAGATCGATCTTGTTTGCCTTGCCTTGTCCTCCAACATATCTCGCAGGTCTGGCGCATTTTCCCGTGCCTTGGTATGGGGTGCGGCTTGAGTGGAGGGCCGAGAGGCCTCTCTGTCGCGGCCACGAGGTGGCCGGTCGGCCATATCAAGTGCTTCCTCCTCTAATCGGGGTAGCAACCCGCGCTTTGGGTAGCTCTTGGAGGGGCGTTCGAGTTTATGCTCTTCGGCCACAAGGACTTCAGTCCATCTGTCGACTAGCAAATCTTGATCAGCTCTAAGTTGTTGCTATTTTTTCTTGAGGCTTCTTGCCGTGGCCATAAGCCTGCGTTGAAAACGCTCTTGCTCGACGGGATCCTCTGGCACGACGAATTCGTCGTCGTCGAGGCTTGCCTCGTCTTCGGAGGGAGGCATATGATTATCGCCCTCGACCTCTCTGTCTGCCGCTCTCTCATGAGGGCTGGTTTCTCCATCCTCCTGTGGTGAATCTTGCTGGAGGGGGTTTTCTTCGGCACTTTCTGGAGTATTATTATCTCCCGTGCTGGAATCACCGTATTTGTTTTGGCGGGATTTTGAGCGGCGCCGCTGACGCCGCCGCTTAGGCTGTTTCTTGGAGGGGTCATCCTCCGTTGTTCCATCGCCATCTCCCTCTTTTGGGGTGTCCATCATGTATATGTCATATGACGAGGTGGCTTTCCAAGGCCCGATAGGCGCTGGTTCTTCATCGTCTCCTGCATCGGCGTCCATACCGTCGATGTCTTCGGAGTCGAAGTCGAGCATGTCGGTTAAATCATCGACAGTGGCTACAAAGTGGGTGGTGGGTGGGCTTTGAATTCCTTCATCGTCAGTATCCCAACCTTGCTGACCATAGTCCGGCCAGGGCTCTCCTGATAAAGAGAGAGACTTTAGTGACTTCGGAATATCGCCGAAAGGCGAGTGCTGGAAGATGTCCGCGGCAGTAAACTCCATGATCGGCACCCAATCGGATTCGATCGGCAGGGGCGCGGAGGGTTCGGAGTCCGGAGAGGAGTCCGGCTCCTTGGAGTCACGAGTCTCGCAGAGTGCGGGGCTGGTGTTCGGCTCGATCGCCGTTGGGATCGCATCCCCCGAGGCAGCGTCCAACCACCCATCCTCGATCGGCGCAGTTGGCTCCGGATTAAGGGTCGAAGCCGATGCGGGCGCGGCCTCCAGGGCACTGTTCGGCGACAGAGCTAGATCATGCTCGTCGTGACAGTGCGGCGCGCTCGGCAGTGGCTCGAATCCGTCGAAGATCAAGTCCCCGCGGATGTCAGCCGTGTAGTTTAAGCTTCAGAATCTGACCTGACGGCCAGGGGCATAGCTTTCGATCTGCTCCAGATGGCCAAGTGAATTGGCTCGTAGTGCGAAGCCGCCGAAGACGAAGATTTGTCCGGGGAGGAAGGTCTCACCCTGGACTGCATCGCTATTGATGATCGTAGGATCCATCGAGCCTGACGGCGACGACACAGAGGAACTCTCAATGAAAGCACCAATGTCGGTGTCAAAACCGGCGGATTTCGGGTAGGGGGTCCCGAACTGTGCGTCTAGGCCGGATGGCAACAGGAGGCAAGGGACACGAAGTTTTACCCAGGTTCGGGCCCTCTCGATGGAGGTAAAACCCTACGTCATGCTTGATTAATATTGATGATATGGGTAGTACAAGAGTAGATCTACCACGAGATGAGAGAGGCTAAACCCTAGAAGCTATCCTATGGTATGATTGTTGTTCTCTATGTTGTCCTACGGACTAAAACCCTCCAGTTTATATAGACACCGGAGAGGGTTAGGGTTACACAAAGTCGGTTACAATGGTAGGAGATCTACATATCCGTATCGCCAAGCTTGCCTTCCACGCCAAGGAAAGTCCCTTCCGAACACGAGACAAAGTCTTTAATCTTGTATCTTCACAGTCCATGAGTCCGGCTGAAGGTATAGTCCGGCTATCCGAACACCCCCTAATCCAGGACTCCCTCAATCGCGACGAGTTAGCTTAAAGGGGTTAAAGCGGATAAGGGACGCATGCAATTATACTGGTCCGGCCCCTTACGATGAAGGTAAAAGCCTACTCCAGTTGTGATGGAATTGCTAGGGTTTCGATGGCCAGGGAGCAAACCCGTTTTGCCTGGCTCTCGAGTTATCGTTGTCTGTCTCTAAACCGCCGCCGGGTCATCCCTTTATATACACTGGTTGACGCCGGGCGGTTTACAGAATCCCGAGGCCGGCTCATAAACGTGCCCAGCTCGGTTTCTACCTTTCCTTGCCTTACAACATAAGTTGCATATCATATGGTGGTTTATATCTACGGGCCCTAATCCGCCTTTGGGCCCTGGGCCTTCATGTTAGATCTCCTCTGTAAAGCGCCATACCTCTTGTCTTCGTGGGCTTCGAACATGACTAACTCCTTGTGGGCATAACCCGCCCCCTCATGGCCGGTTTACACTTAATAGTAATATCCCCAACAAGTGGTCTGTCCCTAGTTCCAGATTCTCCAGCGTCACAGGTCGTGATCGCGTCTGCATTAGATCCAACATCAACACCACGAATCCTAGTTCGGGAGAAGATGTCAAGGCGACACGCGCCTGTAGTCCATCGGACCTCGACAAGTCGCCTCGTTTTGAGCAACAATGCCTAAATCCGTAGAGGTTATCCCCTCCCCCATGGTTAACATTTCCTATTCAGACCAGGCGGAGATGGACAGAAGTCCACTCTCGGAAGAACCTTGAGCAAGCTCGGATGTCACGGATAATAGAGCACGCTTGCAGCGGCATCGCTCAGACCGGCACAGTGACATCAATGTTGCGTCGGGCCACATCGCCTTCTTAAGCCGCTTGCAGGTCAAGTGCTTCATATTTCTCATCAAGCACCACCACAGCAAAGACTACCGAGATCCCCTGCGTTGTATCATTTGTCAGGGTATTTTGGCAGAGGGTGTCCACATAATTCAAAGAACGACAAACCCAGGGGTCCTAACCGTACTACACTAGGTCCAACGCCACCCGGGGCATCGGTTCAAGACCGCCTCCACTTCTGCTCAAGTCGTTGCCCCCTGCCCCACCCTAGGCCATGGACCGCCTCCTCCACACCAATCCGTCGACGTGCCCGCGCACCAGCCACAAGATGATGGTGGCCTCCCCTGCTTTGGGGCTCGTCGAGTGCATCCTTCGATAGGTCGCGATCACCTTGTCCACAGCGGATAGGGTGACCAACCCGCTACACGAGCTCTGTGTCACGAGGCATCACCCAGAGGCCTTCCTCATCCATTTTGACCCATCGGCACTCTGCGACAACACCGTGCGGTGGGTGACATCATGAAGGCGGATGACACCAAGTTATTCGTCGGGGTGTGACATGATGACGACTATGTGGCGATTTTGAAGCTCATGATGCACATCTGCGTCGTCATCGAGGACCTACCAATGTAGTTCTAGTCTTTGGAGGGTGTGGAGGAGGCGTTGGGTGACTTCGGCATCATCGATCGGCTGGACAGCCGCACGCATGAGAGAGGTGACACCAAGACTTTTGCGTGCTAGCTCTAGGTGTGGGATGTCGCCCACATCCCGATGAAGTGCGCACTATGGGTATTGAAGCGGGTCACCGGCTGTGTCGATGAGATGTTGGGCTTCTCGCCTCCAGATCGCCGCTTGCCACCACCGTCGGGTGTGCGGCGCTATGACCTGCTGATGCATGTTGATAGAGTGGAGGACTGGAACCCGCTCTCGCCTCGCTCCTCCCACTCGGTCAAAAGCGGGTTGCTATCCTGATACATCTTAGATGTATCTATAATTTTTAATTGTTTTATGCTATTATATTATCACTTCTGTATATTTTATAGCATTTTATATTATTTTTCTGTACCAACCCATTAATCTAGTGTCCAATGTCAGTTCATGTTTTCTGCTTGTTTCTTTATTTTACATGAAATCAATATCTATGGAGGTCAAAATACCTTGCTAATTTAATAATAAAAATCAGGGCACAAAAGACACACGAAGCTTTAGGGGATATCGAGAGGAGCCACACAGGGGGGGCACTTGTCGCGCTCAAGGCCGAAATATTATTGTGGCAGGCATATTTTTCGCCCACCACTAGTGCATGACAAACTGGTGGAGGGCCCTCCATTCTTGCCCGCCACTGTTGTTTTAACATGTGGTCAAATTCGAATAGTTTTTGAGTGGCGGGTAGTAAATTTTTCCCATCATTGATGTGCCTGGGGCAGTGGCGGGCATTTGTTTTTATCCGCCACTACTACTTTTTCCAAAATATCAGTGTGGCGGGTTCCTGACCGTGGCCGCCACTAATTTGAGCCCACCAATAAACCTTTCCCCGGTAGTGAGAGGTCAACATGACCCAGCATTACATCACACATTGCAGTGGAAGAAGGCACCTATCCGAGTACAAACAAGAAGCAAATATGCCTATGAGGCAGGAGAAATAAGCAACACCCACCTTGCTAATCCCAAGCTTGCAACCGGGATCCCATGTTAGTGATCATCATCATAGAACGTACCACGCTCTCACCTTCGAGAAACGCTTTACCTCTACCTAAATCTAGGTTTGTTGTAGTATTTGTGATCCTTTTGGGAATCAACAAGTAGACTACCAAGGGTATCAAGACTAACAAAACTTATGGGTTGCATGTGGATATAGTGATGAGTTTGCAACAAGCAACTAAGCAATGTTACCCATCTAGTCTTACGAATACTAGAACAAGATAAGATAAAATCATGCGCATTAAGAGGGTTGCAAACTAGTTTATCAAGAAGTGATCCTGAACACCTACCTATGAGTCATGCATAACCCCATTGTGTCCTCTTCTTGCTCGCATACCAGAAGAATAGGCAATCACGGTTACGCACACGTTGGTCAAGTTTTAGTTATTTCTTCAATGTTGTCTACCACTCGCATTATAAATTTCCAAGTTGCTTGTAACCGCGGGCACGACTTTCTGAAAGATTTAACCCCATAGGGGTGCTCCAGCTGTCCATTATAGATTCCACATGCATACCCGTTCCTCCAAGTTTAGGACCGTTAAAGCCTAGAATCCGTTCGAGGAGTTTTAAGTAACAAGTTCCTCTAGCTAATGTCAAACTAATCAAGAAAGGCCTCTGAGTGGGTCGAAATCCGGATCATGTCCACTTGTATCTCGTGACCCGGTCCCAGCCGGATGGGCAAGGGATAAGATAGCCAAACCCCTAGTTTCCCAGTAGTGGCACCGCAGACCGCCACTCCAGACCAACGCTCCTCGAAAGCTGACCCAAGTTGTTTATTATGATACCTCAGATTCATGACTCCTATGCAAGTTTTATATTGGTAAATTTTAGTACCAATGTTGGGCCTTCTGGAAGAGTTCAACGCTAGATAAAGGGATTCAAGGGAGGTCCCATAACCCCCACACACCGTAGATACGCTTGTGATGGAACAAAAAAACATATTGTGGGTGCTTAATGTTGGCTAAAGTGGAACAAAACACCGGGGCAAAAAGCCTAAGTCTTCCACCCTTAGCTAGATTTTAACAGGTTCAACAATTAAGCTTCATAATAATGATAACCCAAGATATCCATGTTGTCACATGAAAAGTATCTTGTACCTACAACTAGCAACGCTATAAGAGTGGCTGAGCAAGCGGTAACATACAAATCAAATGTGTGCTAGGTAGTGGAGGTTAAAGGTTGTATCATGGCAATATGGAGGCTGTAAACATGTGGTAGGTAGCAAGACCAAACGATTGCATCAAGGCATCTAGCAAGTAAGGTAGTGATGGTATCCATGGTAATGATCATCCTTGTCTGTTATCCTGCTTTAAAGAAGAACAAATACATGAAGCGTGGTTGAACGAATCCTTGCACTTCGTATCGTTACCGAACTCTAGCAAGAAGAAGCAAAACCAGAAAGAAGCAAATGGTAAGGTGAATAAACAAGGCATGTCATAAAGCACAAACACGAACAAACATGGCATGGCATGGCATAAGCAAGAGAAGCAATTGCTACATATTAAGTTAAGCTCGATATGCAACGAGTTGCATATCGACGAAACTCCATGTTTGGACATTAGGTTCAATCCTGTTTATATATTCATCAAGTTTAAATGTTCTTTTTCATGGCAAAGAGTAATATAAGTAAAAATTCCTATTTGGGCAATTTAAATGAGGCCGGAAACAATAAATAGCATCTCCCGAAAAGCCTCGTATGCAATTAAAGGATTTACTACTGCTCTGCCATAAACACAATTTTATAGTAGTTAAACAGAAAATAAGTGCACCATTGTCATCTATGCATTTTTCTAGTCCAATTACATTCATGATTTATTTAATTCCGAGTTACGGTTAATTATTTATGATTTAAACCAACTAGCATGTTATTTCGGCAATTTTAATTCAAACAACAAGTTAAATATTTTTAACATAGATGAGAGGCAAATAACTAGAATCTACACGAAAAACTGAGCAAGATTCACATATAACATGTTTAAATCTGACTTATGGGCATTTAGTTATTAGTGATTTAAAAATGATGGCATTTTCTATAATTTCCAATATGCGGAAATTATTTAATCACGAGGGGCCGAAACTACTGCTACACAGGCCGACGCTGATATTAAACTACGCATGCAGGCGCTGGATATTAACCTACGCCTAATGGGCTGGCGCAACTAGCAGGGCGAACGTAAGATAGAATGGCACATCATCGCGAACCAACCTATGGTTGAGATGGTTAGGTGGACAGTGGTATCCCCAATCCACCAGGGTTCAAATCCTAAATTTCAAGATGATATGCCGGCTCAGTCTCTCGAAGGTGCTCATAGGAGTAGGGTGTGCGTGTGTGCGTTCATAGGGATGAGTGTATGCGCATGTATATGAGCGCTTGTGTCTGTACTGATGCTAAAAAAAAGAATGGCACATCTTCGAGGCGGTCGCACATGGGTTGCTCACCTTCTAGGCCGAAGTCCGGTCGATGGAGAAGCGACTGGGCTTGGAGGTTAGGGCGCTTAGCTCGGACCACGAGGGACGGACGTGCTGCACAAAAATATGAGCATTTATTTGTCATATGCAAATTTTGTGATGTTGTGAATTGAATAGTTGAAACAACTTGTGTGACTTCTGCAATGCAAATATGAGCTTCCTACTAAAGAAATGCAAATATGAGTGATACGGAAAGAAGAGTAGAACAAAATCATTGCCTAATATATAGAAAGTGTTTCCAGTTTGAAGTCAATCTGGTTCCTTTTATCCAATCTAGCAATACTATCTTTGTAAAGTGGTCAATATTCCCACTTTTTCCTAAAGTAGAATTATGTCGTACTCAGCAAAATCATTAGATATATTCAGTCAAATGCATTCCATCAAGATTAGTACAGAATAGGAAAAATCAGTCCATGGCTTGTTGAAGAACCCAAACTAGGTCAGAGGGGTGCATACCGTGAGTGACTATGTCCTCTGGTAGGGTGATATTGAACTAACACCGGCGTTTGGCCGAGGCCACACAGACCTGGTGTTTCCTTGCATTGTGGGTTCCTCGAATCAGTGCTGATGCATAATGACATGGCGACGACAGATGGAGTTACTGCAAACTAAGGGCATGTCCGGTTATCCACCCGGCTCCGCGAAATTACAGTGATCTGTGGAGCACCTATTTTGCAGCTCCGCTAATTTAGCATGCAGCTCCGTCGGCTCCGCGGAGCCGAGTCGGGAGTGGAAGGACTCCGAACACTCCCTAAGACACATATGGATGAAAAATAATTAGTATCGTTTAGCTCGTTCTTCATATGAGAAAACAGGCTTGGTCAACAACGAGCGAGCAAAAGTCAATGGCGTTCGGCCGGCGGCGATCGAGGCGAAGGAGGCCGGCGGCGATGCAACGTGTTTCACGAGCCTACATGTTGTGGGGATAGCCGGCGTGGCGAGAGTCGTCAAGCTCATGGATTTTGGCAAAATAGCTAATGAGGCTAGGTGCAATCCGAATGAGGAAGAATGGGGGTTCTCTACGAGTGAGAAAGAAGGGGAGTGGTGTTGCCACAAGTCTGAACCCTCTATTCCTAATCACACACATGTCTCCATAAGTTGTGTGTGAAATGATTAGTCATCATAGACAATTGTCTTTAATGAAACCGTTGGTCCTATCTTGTACACAGTTCATTTCACGAAACCGTGGGCGATAACTAATCTTCCTTTCGATGCGTCTGTACTATATCGCATACAATTTTCTTTTCTCGGTCATGCGTGATGCCTTCTAATTGCACACGTTTATTATATGAACAAACGGTTTTATATTCGTACAGTCTACAATGTGAACATTCCACACAGTCTTTCCTCATGATAACCCCCTTAGTGAACCATGTGCTGCACCCGCACCAATATCGCACCATGTGTCCCCCGCCAAATGTGACACACTCGTTGCCACCCTAGAAACCAGGGTGACAGCCCGCGTCACCATGGGCCTGATTAGACGAACATCTCTGTGGTTGTCGACCAACCATCATAGTACGCAGCCGTGAACACACTCCACCCACCTCGAAAGACATAGATAACACCCTTTCATCCAAGAGGAGATGTCCACGAGCCATCAGATCTGAGATAGACGAGCTGCAGAGGGCCTGAGTTGAACTGACTGATGCGTGCACCACGACCATCCATCGCCATGGAGCACCAATCGTCGCCACAACAAGGGAGGGAAAGCTGAGGAGCCCCGCCGCCACACGTGTTTTCCCCCAACGGCGGGCGAGAGGAGATGGCTATCACTAGGAGCATCTCCAGCCGTTGGTCCCCCAGGCGGCGATTTTACGCGCCCCCTGGGGCGAGCCGGTGCTAAAATCATGATGGGGCGAGCGGGTTCCCAGCCGCTCGCCCCAGGGTCGCCCTGGCCGCATTTTTTTATTTTAAAAAAGCTGAATTCGGCAAAGTTCGGCTAAAATTCGGCAAACTTGATATTCATATTGAACATGATCGGCGTTTTACATAAATTATTTAAAAAAACTAATCTACGGGGCGAAGAACTCGATCAGCGTGGCGAAGTCGCCGACGTCGCCGCCGTCCTCGTCCTCGTCGTCCACCTTCTCCTTCTTGATCGCGCGGCCGCCCCTGCTGGACCCCTGCCCTGCATCTCGCTGGCGGACAGGCGGTGGCGGCGCATCGTCGTTCTCACTGTCCTCGAGGACGACGATGCTTCCCTCGTCCTGGCCACGGCGACGAGCTTCAGACCGTGCGAAGGCGGCGCGCTGGCGCTCCCTCTGCGTCTGCACCCAGTCATCGCGCGCCCATTTGAGGGACGCTTCATCGTCGAGCGCCTCCTGCTTGACGGGCTCCGTCTTCAAGACGGGGAGCCCCGGCTCCGGCTTGACGGCGGCAAGCCCCGGCTCCGTCTTCGGCTTGACGAAACGTAGAGGAGCCGAGGAGGTGGCACGTCAGCCGCCCTCGTTGATGACGATGTCGGCGCTGCGGGTGTGCCGGCGGAGCGGCGTCTCCGCGGCGAGCTTTGCCTTGACGTCGAAGAGCGCCAGCGAGCCAGAAGAGTGGGAGGAGGAGCGGGAGGAGGACGAGGCGGCGAACCACCTGGGCACCCACGGCCCGGCGCTTCAGTGAGGGGCCGGCACGGCCACCGCGGCGGGGTACGCCAGCGGCGGGTTGTTGCCGCCCTCGAGGTGTGCGATCACCTCGTACAGGGTGCGACCGGGGACCCCCCACCAGACGCGGCGACCGTCGCTGTTTTTCGGGCCGCCGACCACCATCGCCCTGTTCGTCGACACCAGCCTCTGCGCCTGCCGCCGCTGGAAATAGTCCGCCCACGTCGCGTGGTTGCCGGCGGCGAACTGGGGGAGGGCGCGTTGCTCCTCCGTCAGGGATGTCACAGCCCCAGTTCAGGCCTTGCCTGCCTTTGCATTAGCCTCCATGCATCATGTCTAAAATTTCTGAAAGTTGAATTGAGGTTTGTTGAAACCCTCAGAAATCACTTCAGAAATAATCAATATTAAAAATCTTTTCAAATGAGTCCAAGGAAATGTTCCTGTTATTCTGTAAAAATATTGGCAAGAGGTAAAATTCAAACCAATATTTTTGGAGTTTCAGAAATATTTATTTTGGGCATTTGAAATTAATTCAATAACTATTTGAATTGGATCTATATTTATTATATAATAAATATATGTTCAATAATTCTGAAAATTGTTGTGTAGCTTTGGAGAAGTCCATTTAGTTCACACAATTATTTTCATGAATTTTGAAAATGGTTTGGTCTTTGAACTAAATCAAAACAAAATAACAAGAATAGAAAACAAAAACAGAAAGAAAGAGAGGGCACTGTACCTGTGGCTTACCTGGTGCCCACTTGGCCCAGCACTGTGCGGCCCAGCCCACTGGCCTGTGCCGGTCGTCGTCGTCCTCCCGCCAGTCGGACAGGGCGCGTGCCGACACGCGCGCGTGCTCCACGTGCCACGCGAGTTGCCTGCCTGCCCTCCCCTGCCACCGCGACACCTCACGTCCTCTCCTCGGCGCCGCCTCGACCCCCTCGTCCGTTCCTCTCTCTCCCCCGAACGCCTCCCCCTCCTCCGTTCTCCCCACCGAACGCGCCCGCCACTGCCAATGAGCATCACCGCGGCCATCGCCTCTCCCTCGTCCCCTGGAGCTGCCCACGAGCTCAGCCGAGTCCCTCTCCTCCTCCTCACCGAGCCGCCTGATGCCGGAAGCCCTTGGATGCCGCCTGCACCGTCGTTCACCTCGTCGGCCACCGAAAATCGTCGCCGTCGATTAGCTGCCTCCGGTGCCTCCCCGAGCTCGCTGACCCTCCCGTTCGACTCACTGTGAGCTCCTGCTCCCAAACCCCCTCTCTCCTCTGTCGATTTCCTCTTCTAGCCCACTGACCACCACGGCCGAAGCTCGCCGCCGCTGTGCTTCATCGCCACAGTGGCTGGAGCCGTTGTAGCTCGAAGCCGAGCACACCATCGCGCTCAACGCGTCTCCAGGAGCCCGTAGCCAGCCCCAGCTTCTCCCCACGTGCCCCCTAGCTCCAACCCGATTACGCCGTAGCTCCGGCCGCCGCTCGGCTCGTCGCCGGCATTGATTTCGGTGACCCCGTGACCTGCCGCTGCCTCCGCTAGATGCGCAGGAGCAAGGGCTATCGCCCGGTGCCCTTGGCACGTCCAACCGACGCCCATAGCACGATTCCGGCGAGCCACCGCCGCACTGTGAGGTCGTCGGAGTTCAACTCCGGTGGCTGGTGACGTGGCACATCATTAGCCGCTGATGACCCCGCTAATTAACCCCCTCACTCATTGACATGTGGGCCCCAGCCTGCTAACTAACCTAGCTTAGCACCTAACTAATCTGAGTTAGTTAATTAACTAACTGTGTGACTGACCAACGGGCCCCACACGTCAGGTTTGACCTGGACCGAGCCGTTGACCTGCTGACGTCACTGTGAGGTCATGCTGATGCAATAATTCCTTTCTGGAATTTAAATAAATCTTAAATGATTTATTATTTTCAGAAAATACCCAAAACTTCTAAAATTCATAGTAATTCAACCGTAACTCCAAATCAAACAAATTATATATGAAAAATTATCAGAAAAATTTAAGGAATCCATCTGTACCATTTTCATGCATGTTATAGCAACTTATGGCTGCTGTTTAGGCCAATTCACATAAATGGAATTTAAACTCTCACTTATGGGGTTTGATTTTCAACCTAGTGTTCAAGCCAACTCCATTTAACTTGTTGCTAGTTGCATTAGCTCAATCAACAGCATAATGCCATGTCATGATCATGCATCATATTGTGTATTGCATTGATTGTGCTTCTTTCTCTGTTGCCGGTATTTGTCCCCTCTCGATAGACGTGGTCTCGACGATGAGTTCGATGACACCGATGAAGACTCATGGTTATCTTCAGAAGTTCCAGGCAAGCACAACCCCCTTGTTCATTCCGATACAAGCCCACTCTCTTGCACCTGCTCTCTTTTACTGCATTAGGACAACAACAATTCATCTGTTACTTGTTGCGGTAGTTGAACCCCTTATCCTCTGCATGACCTGTCATTGCCACAGTAAATAGATGAAACCCACTAGCATGAGTAGGAGTTGTTTGAGCCCTGATGTGCCTACTCATTCATGCTTGTTCGTCATGCCTGCTACTGCTTAGAGTTGAGTCAGGTCTGATTCATCGGGGGTGAATTGGAACAGTGATGAACATGTCCTACTGTGTGTGAGCTAAGTGTGTGAACACGATTTGGTAAAGGTAGCGGTGAGAGGCCATGTAGGAGTACATGGTGGGTTGTCTCATTGCAGCCGTCCTCAGGAACTGAGTTCTGTGTCTGTGATCCATGAACAGCTACTACCACTCATTGGGATCCTTAATTGACCCTCTCGGCTTCTTAATCACCCTAGTACTCTGTCCAGGAGTTGCAACTAGTTTCTGGTGTTTGTAGGTTATGTGTTGGCGGCCGTGCGTAGCACTGACCCTAGGGGTGGGCTATGTCGCGGTAGATACACCGTGGCCGGGTATGCCGGGCGCCCGTTAGGCGTCTCGGGACCATGTTCACATTGTTCGGGGCCGTATGTGGAAACCTCGGTCGGACTCCCTGCGGATGGAACCTGGATAGGCGATAAACCTGGACTAGAGACTTAAGTGTTTAGGTAGGCCGTGGCCGACACCCACGCCAGGCTTCCGCTTGAAGGTTGCCCAGATACATGACGTGTATATGGTGGTAAGTGGTGGGAGCGTGTGTGAAGAAGTACACCCCTGCAGGGTTATCATTATCTATTCGAATAGCTGGATTCCTCGGATATGGAAACTTGGACCCCTTGCATAGTTCATAGACAAGTGAAAGTGGATACTCTAAAACTCGCAAGATAAGTGTGAGTGCTATGGATGGCCTTTTCGTAGGGAGACGGGAGCGGATCCATAGTGGTGTATTGAATGGTGAATATGTGGACTCGTGTGCGCCACCTTAAAAGAGTTGCTTGCAGTCGTAGTTCAGGTTAGCCACTAAGTCAAAGCTGGCTTGCTGCAGTTAAACTCCACCACCCCCCTTGTTGATACCGATGCATATGTAGTTAGTTCTGATGTAAGTCTTGCTGGGTACATTTGTACTCACGTTTGCCTATTTTATGTTTTGCAGAGAGACGTCAGTCTCGCTAGTAGTTCCGCGTGGACTTCGACGTTTAGCTTGATACCTCAGCTACGATCTTGCGCCCTTGGCAGGATCTAGTAGATAGTCAGACTTCTCAGCCTTCTTCATTCGTAGTTGTCTGTACTCAGACAAGTTAAGCTTCCGCATGTGCTTGTTCCTTGTATGCTGTGTATGTTGGGTCATGAGACCCATGTTTGTAATATCTCGCTCCTCGGAGCCTAATGAATAAATACTTTGAGTCGTAGAGTTATGTTGTGATGCCATGTTGTATTTACACATATCGAGCATATTGTGTGTATGATTGAAATGCTTGGTATGTGTGGGATCCGACAATCTAGTTGTTTATCCTTGGCAGCCTCTCTTATGGGGAAATGTAGTCTAGTGCTTCCTTGAGCCATAGTAGTCCGCTACAGCCCGGTTCATCGGAGTCCTGCTAGCCCAGCACTACTGCTCAGATCACTTGACTGGCCGGCATGTGTTTCACTTCGTTCCTGTGTCTGTCCCTTCGGGGAAATGTCACGCGGTGACATCCGGAGTCCTGCCTAGCCTGCTACAGCCCGGGTTCCCGGAGTCCTGTTAGCCCAGTGCTACAGCCCGGATTCACACGCTGCTGACCGACATGCTCGATGTGATTCATGTATGCCTGTCCCCAGAGGTTAGTGCCGCTTGGGTTCATGACTAGCCATGTCGGCCCGGATTCTCTGTCATATGGATGCTAGCGACATTATCATATACGTGAGCCAAAAGGCGCAAACGGTCCCGGGCCATGGTAAGGCGATACCCGTGGGAATACCGTGCATGAGGCCCCAAAGTGATATGAGGTGTTACCGGCTAGATCGATGTGACTTGGAATCGGGGCCCTGACAGCGTTGGTATCAGAGCCTGACTGCCTGTAGGATTACCAAGCCAAGCCGGTCGAAGTCATGTCTAGAAATGCTTTAGTTATGTAAGGGAATTGATTGTGGAAGGGAACGTAAGGCTCTGTTTACTCCTTTACCCTATGCCTTCTGATCTGAGTCAACCTCTTCTTTTCTACAGGGAATTAAGAACTAGGCCTTCTCATCTATCTATCAGGATGACGTGTTACTAATCCATAGACTTATAGAATTGATAGTTTCAAGCCTCAGTTCCGTTCCTACTACCTCCGTATGTTGTCAGTTGATCTCGGAACCTTGATATTGTTGTTGAGTGGCTATGCCACCATTTTTGCAGGTTGTCTCAAATCTTTTTGAGCATTTACAACCTTATGCTGTCTGAGTCATCCCAGGTTTCTAAGTAGTCTGATGCATTTGCAAACCCCTTCCTCCCGTTCCTGATGTCCATTTGGGCCAGATTAATCACACTAATCCGTGAGTTGAGGAACTTTGTTCCCTCGACATATATGCTGGAGCTATTACTATGACCCTAGGTGTTTTAGGGAGTCACCTAGTGATCTAGCCATGTTTTGTATCCCCAGTGTGTGATTCTGGCCATTATTCTCAAAAGCATCCCGTGATGCCATTTAGTTAGTAGGTATTCTACTACTGGGTTTTGAACCCGAGATTCACCCTACTTACCTCATGTTGATAGTGTTGCTAGTTCCTTTAGGATATTAGTAACCTTTGCATTAGTCCTCGAGGTCCGTGGTATTTCTTCCTTCCAAATACCATGAACCGTTAAGGCAGAAGTTCTTTGAACCAAAATATCACAATCAGAGTACTCTTGAGGAGTTCTCCATTCATAATTGTGATTCTGTCAGTTCTACCTTTCTGCATGGGTTATCCAGAAGAAACCTGTTGAACTTGATTCGACATACTAATCTATGCATCCACAACTCAGAAAGTTATATGTTCCTTTGAGTTGTCCCTCTTTAGTTGTGCATTCGTGTTATCGATGCTTATTTTTCTCGTGGTCCGTCGAGCCATTCTATTTCAGAATGACTAGGAGAAACAAACTCCAGTACCTCATCCATATCCAGGATTGGGTCAAAGTAGTTGTGTTCCGCAGATCAGAATGCCAATCCAGCTTCTGTTCTGTTCTACCTTGGAGTGTTACCATCTTTATGTCAGGAGTGTCATGAGAATTGCACCACCTCTTATGAATTCTTGACGCAGTAATACTTCTTGCCATCATTGTTCATTCCTCGGTTCCGTGTTATTGTAACCGGAGTGCCGACAAGTGTACTGTGATGTGCGAAATCAATACTCCTAGCAACTCCGTTGCTTGGTAGTTAATGGACAGTACTCTCATTCTTAGCGTGCTGGTTATTGAATCATCACCCTAAGGTTTATCGTGCTACCTAGTCCTTATTTCCTGGTGCACTCTTCGATCAACGAGTTAGGATTTTGCCAAACCCTTGCTCTATTGATCATATCGTCTTGCTCTGAAAAGCAAGATTGATCTCGAGCTTAGTATCATATCAGTGGTTCGTGATGTTCCGATTATCTTCTCGGAAGTATTACCTGGTTGTCACCTGACCGCTATGTTGAGTTCGTGATCATGTTGGTTTTCCTCCAAACCACCTATTCCCCAAGAATTTATGTTGGATACCCTGAGCTAGTTGGTTAAGCTAAACAACAACTTGGAGAGTTGGAAGATGAAAACTTGTCCGACTTAGTTCATCACTAAGGGATATCCTTGTGTGTGTGTGTTGAAGAAAGATGATATCTTCATCGACTGATCCCCGTGATCAGCTGTTGAATCTATTATCTTGTCCAAACCTTGATTTGAGTGTGGGCTATCGTTAAATCAAATCAGAACCAACGATGTTCGTAATGTTGTCTTACTTGCGGTTGTCCCTCGAGCATACACCATTATATCTTTGGTCTGACCAATACTATCACATTGTTCACATAGTGGTGGAAGTCCAGTGATATGGAAATTTTGATGAGTTGCTGTTGAGCCCATCAGCAGCATGTTGTCTCCCCCATGATTCATGTTGAACATCTAAGTTAGTATTGGAAACTTTGTAAGCAATGCTTTCGTGTTCCGTTCATGAAGCTTATGCTTGGATGAAAGAAGTGACTTCCTCTAGTTCACGTGCAATCCATGCAAGTTGCCGCCGTGAATTCGAGAAAGTTTGTTTTTGCTTCCTCTGGAATCATCCCAAGTCAGTCATGCATGTGCGAAGTATTCTATGGTCTGATAGACTGATCATCTACATTCTATATGTATCCCTAGCACACCAAGCCACTGATTGATTTGTTCAAGGAGAAGAAGTTTCTTCTTAAGAGTTAGACCTACGTAGGGAGTTCGATATCCTCGTTGATGGTTCCCCCTCAACTCGGTAGTGTTTCATTTTAAGACTACCAGGTGACCATGCTTGTCTAGGACAACGTGTTCACATGCTTGTAGCAGAACCGGCTCATGTTTTGGAGCTTACTACCGTAGTTCATTCCCCCGAGAATCTCGCAACGTCGTCTCGTCGATTTGTGTTGCAAACCTTCATTTTCCTTTCTAGACTCGATGAGTCTGGAATATCCTGACACCAACCAGATCTGAATCTCAGGTAGATATGATGGTTGGAGCATTTTCCAAAAACTATAATGTTGGTCTCTCGATACCCGGCAGAGTGGATGTTGTGGCCAACACACCCAATCGGAAGACTTATTATTGTAGTATCTTGATTGAGAAAGTTGGCCACCTCCCCATAAGGATATCGTAGAATTTATTCCAATAGTTGTTCCTTATGGATTGTTGTGCTTCCGAAGTCCGACCTTTACTTGATGGCCATGTTGGTGATTTTAAGAACTGACCGTGGTACCTAGTACATCAAGGAGAACATTAGAAGCGGAGTGCTAAATGTCTCTCGGTCGATCATCCAGATTTCGTTCCCTTGGCCTCACTAAGGTGAAATCTGAGAAAGGGGTGTCTTTCTATGCATCTGCATCGTCTATCACTATTCGTCATGGTGGTATGTTGTGTTGCCAGGATCCTTGACACGGATATTGGTAAAACCTTGATGAATATGGAGATGCTCAAGTTCTTGAGAGCACGCCCAGGCACTAGGTTCTGATGTTGTCGTTAACTGGAATGTGCCTCCGTTCTCTCAGTTGTTCGATAGCCATCCAATTGGTGGAATCACCTTTGCCGGTGAACCTTCTCCCCAGTTACTAGAATCATTCCCAACATTTGCATTTTGTTCCCAGCTTACACCTCAGTAGTTGTTGTTCAGGATCGTCTTCAAAGTGATCCTACCACGGGTTCCATCCATCTCCGATGATAAGAAAAAGTCATCCATTGCGTTGTCTTCAACAAGGTAGTCCACATCATCCACTTTAGTTGAGTATGCCACTCTTTCGAACTCCATCAAATGATCGTTTGTAAATTGCCTTAGGCTGGTAAGTAGAGTTCCAATGATCTCGGTATCAAAAGTAATTCTTTTTGCCACTTAAGGGAAAAGTTCACCTCCCCCAAGGTGCCCCGTTATGGAATCATGGCAATTATTCCCTCGCCACCTTGACACCATCCACCATCTTCTAAGCGTGGAATTGTTGCCCATCAAATCAAACCCTGTCGTTGTTCTTCCATCCCTCTCGATGTGTTTTGTGTCTCAACTCGAGATGTTTCAACATCTCATTCCACGAGTTGATCTTGAGTGCTCGATCTTCGAGGAGATCGTTTCCTATAGAGTTTCTTTCTGTCGCCATCGTGTTGGATGAAGATCTTGAAAGCAAGGACGTCAATATCAATTGGAGCAATGAACCAACATCTTCGGGAAGGGCAATTGGATCGACAAGTTCGTGTTAGCTAGTGTCCCCTCTGTCTTCTTACCTCACGTCTTGAATCTCGGGACGAGATTCTTGTTTAGTGGGGGTGAGCTGTCACAGCCCCAGTTCAGGCCTTGCGTGCCTTTGCATTAGCCTCCATGCATCATGTCTAAAATTTCTGAAAGTTGAATTGAGGTTTGTTGAAACCCTCAGAAATCACTTCAGAAATAATCAACATTAAAAATCTTTTCAAATGAGTCCAAGGAAATGTTCCTATTATTCTGTAAAAATATTGGCAAGAGGTAAAATTCAAACCAATATTTTTGGAGTTTCAAAAATATTTATTTTGGGCATTTGAAATTAATTCAATAACTATTTGAATTGGATCTATATTTATTATATAATAAATATATGTTCAATAATTCTGAAAATTGTTGTGTAGCTTTGGAGAAGTCCATTTAGTTCACACAATTATTTTCATGAATTTTGAAAATGGTTTGGTCTTTGAACTAAATCAAAACAAAATAACAAGAATAGAAAACAAAAACAGAAAGAAAGAGAGGGCACTGTACCTGTGGCTTACCTGGTGCCCACTTGGCCCAGCACTGTGTGGCCCAGCCCACTGGCCTGTGCCAGTCGTCGTTGTCCTCCCGCCAGTCGGACAGGGCGCGTGCCCGACGCGCGCGCGTGCTCCGCGTGCCACACGAGCTGCCTGCCTGCCCTCCCCTGCCACCGCGACGCCTCGCGTCCTCTCCTCGGCACCGCCTCGACCCTCTCGTCCGTTCCTCTCTCTCCCTCGAACGCCTCCCCCTCCTCCGTTCTCCCCACCGAACGTGCCCGCCGCTGCCGATGAGCATCACCGTGGCCATCGCCTCTCCCTTGTCCCCTGGAGCTGCCCACGAGCTCCGCCGAGTCCCTCTCCTCCTCCTCACCGAGCCGCCTGATGCCGGAAGCCCCTGGATGCCGCCTGCACCGCCGTTCCCCTCGTCGTCCACTGAAGATCGTCGCCGTCGATTAGCTGCCTCCGGTGCCTCCCCGAGCTCGCTGACCCTCCCGTTCGACTCACTGTGAGCTCCTGCTCCCAAACCCCCTCTCTCCTCTGTCGATTTCCTCTTCTAGCCCACTGACCACCACGGCCGAAGCTCGCCGCCGCCGTGCTTCATCGCCACCGTGGCTGGAGCCGTTGTAGCTCGAAGCCGAGCACACCATCGCGCTCAACGCGTCTCCAGGAGCCCGTAGCCAGCACCAGCTTCTCCCCACGTGCCCCCCTAGCTCCAACCCGATTATGCCTTAGCTCCGGCCGCCGCTCGGCTCATCGCCGGCGTTGATTCTAGTGACCCCGTGACCTACCGCTGCCTCCGCTAGATGCGCGGGAGCAAGGGCTATCGCCCGGTGCCCTCGGCACGTCCAACCGACGCCCATAGCGCGATTCCGGTGAGCCACCGCCGCACTGTGAGGTCATCGGAGTTCAACTCCGGTGGCTGGTGACGTGGCACATCATTAGTCGCTGATGACCCTGCTAATTAACCCCCTCACTCACTGACATGTGGGCCCCAGCCTGCTAACTAACCTAGCTTAGCACCTAACTAATCTGAGTTAGTTAATTAACTAACTGTGTGACTGACCAACGGGCCCCACACGTCAGGTTTGACCTGGACCGAGCTGTTGACCTGCTGACGTCACTGTGAGGTCATGCTGATGCAATAATTCCTTTCTGGAATTTAAATAAATCTTAAATGATTTATTATTTTCAGAAAATACCCAAAACTTCTAAAATTCATAGTAATTCAACCGTAACTCCAAATCAAACAAATTATATATGAAAAATTATCAGAAAAATTCAAGGAATCCATCTGTACCATTTTCATGCATGTTAGAGCAACTTATGGCTGCTGTTTAGGCCAATTCACATAAATGGAATTTAAACTCTCACTTATGGGGTTTGATTTTCAACCTAGTGTTCAAGCCAACTCCATTTAACTTGTTGCTAGTTGCATTAGCTCAATCAACAGCATAATGCCATGTCATGATCATGCATCATATTGTGCATTGCATTGATTGTGCTTCTTTCTCTGTTGCCTGTATTTGTCCCCTCTCGATAGACGTGGTCTCGACGATGAGTTCGATGACACCGATGAAGACTCATGGTTATCTTCAGAAGTTCCAGGCAAGCACAACCCCCTTGTTCATTCCGATACAAGCCCACTCTCTCGCACCTGCTCTCTTTTACTGCATTAGGACAACAACAATTCATCTGTTACTTGTTGCGGTAGTTGAACCCCTTATCCTCTGCATGACCTGTCATTGCCACAGTAAATAGATGAAACCCACTAGCATGAGTAGGAGTTGTTTGAGCCCTGATGTGCCTACTCATTCATGCTTGTTCGTCATGCCTGCTACTGCTTAGAGTTGAGTCAGGTCTGATTCATCGGGGGTGAATTGGAACAGTGATGAACATGTCCTACTGTGTGTGAGCTAAGTGTGTGAACACGATTTGGTAAAGGTAGTGGTGAGAGGCCATGTAGGAGTACATGGTGGGTTGTCTCATTGCAGCCGTCCTCAGGAACTGAGTTCTGTGTCTGTGATCCATGAACAGCTACTACCACTCATTGGGATCCTTAATTGACCCTCTCGGCTTCTTAATCACCCTAGTACTTTGTCCAGGAGTTGCAACTAGTTTCTGGTGTTTGTAGGTTATGTGTTGGCGGCCGTGCGTAGCGCTGACCCTAGGGGTGGGCTATGTTGCGGTAGATACACCGTGGCCGGGTATGCCGGGCGCCCGTTAGGCGTCTCGGGACCCTGTTCACATCGTTCGGGGCTGTATGTGGAAACCTCGGCCGGACTCCTTGCGGATGGAACCTGGATAGGCGATAAACCTGGACTAGAGACTTAAGTGTTTAGGTAGGTCGTGGCCGACACCCTCGCCAGGCTTCCGCTTGAAGGTTGCCGAGATACATGACGTGTATATGGTGGTAAGTGGTGGGAGCGTGTGTGAAGAAGTACACCCCTGCAGGGTTATCATTATCTATTCGAATAGCCGGATTCCTCGGATATGGAAACTTGGACCCCTTGCATAGTTCATAGACAAGTGAAAGTGGATACTCTAAAACTCGCAAGATAAGTGTGAGTGCTATGGATGGCCTTCTCGTAGGGGGACGGGAGCGGATCCATATTGGTGTATTGAATGGTGAATATGTGGACTCGTGTGCGCCACCTTAAAAGAGTTGCTTGCAGTCGTAGTTCAGGTTAGCCACTAAGTCAAAGCTGGCTTGCTGCAGTTAAACTCCACCACCCCCCTTGTTGATACCGATGCATATGTAGCTAGTTCTGATGTAAGTCTTGCTGGGTACATTTGTACTCACATTTGCCTATTTTATGTTTTGCAGAGAGATGTTAGTCTCGCTAGTAGTTCCGCGTGGACTTCGACGTTTAGCTTGATACCTCAGCTACGATCTTGTGCCCTTGGCAGGATCTGGTAGATAGTCAGGCTTCTCAGCCTTCTTCATTTGTAGTTGTCTGTACTCAGACAAGTTAAGCTTCCGCATGTGCTTGTTGCTTGTATGCTCTGTATGTTGGGTCATGAGACCCATGTTTGTAATATCTCGCTCCTCGGAGCCTAATAAATAAATACTTTGAGTCGTAGAGTTATGTTGTGATGCCATGTTGTATTTACACATATCGAGCATATTGTGTGTATGATTGAAATGCTTGGTATGTGTGGGATCCGACAATCTAGTTGTTTATCCTTGGCAGCCTCTCTTATGGGGAAATGTAGTCCAGTGCTTCCTTGAGCCATAGTAGTCCGCTACAGCCCGGTTCACCGGAGTCCTGCTAGCCCAGCACTACTGCTCAGATTACTTGACTGGCCGGCATGTGTTTCACTTTGTTTCTGTGTCTGTCCCTTCGGGGAAATGTCACGCGGTGACATCCGGAGTCCTACCTAGCCTGCTACAGCCCGGGTTCCCGGAGTCCTGTTAGCCCAGTGCTACAGCCCAGATTCACATGCTGCTGACCGACATGCTCGATGTGATTCATGTATGCCTGCCCCCATAGGTTAGTGCCGCTTGGGTTCAGGACTAGCCATGTCGGCCCGGGTTCTCTGTCATATGGATGCTAGCGACATTATCATATACGTGAGCCAAAAGGCGCAAACGGTCCTGGGCCATGGTAAGGCGACACCCGTGGGAATACCGTGCGTGAGGCCGCAAAGTGATATGAGGTGTTACCGGCTAGATCGATGTGACTTGGAATCGGGGTCCTGACAAGGGACGACCGCACGCGGTCGACCTCGGCGGCGAAGAGGTTGGGGCGCGCGTCGGCGTCGGGCATCGGGGGGATGGAGACGCCGTCGTTGCTGAGCCTCCACCCTGTCGGCCCGGCGCGCATGTTCGGCGGCGCCGGGATGTTGGCCTTGAAGAGAAGCCACGCCTCGCCCTTCTGGAGCGAGCGGGGGGCGAAGCCATTGGCCGCCGCGGCGTCGCCGGGGAAGCGTTTCAGCCATGGAGAGAGAAGGGGAAGGGGAGGGAAGGGGAGAGCGGCAGAGCTCGGCGGCGGAAGGGAGGGACGGCGGCTGGTTTGGGCTCGATGGTGGAAGGGAGGGACGGCGGCTGATGTGGCCAGCGGCGAGAAAAACATTTGTTTATATAGCCCCAGGCCGTGTGAACGCGTGACAGAAGTGGAGGCGTTGCTACGCCTGCCCGCCCGTGACGCGCCACTCGTGAGGAATCAATGGCAAGGCTGACCGGCGGCAGCCTTGCCATTGATTCCCCGCGGGAAACCGAGGCGTTCTGGGGAGGACGAGGCGCGTGCCGCTGACTCAGCGGGCCCGTCGAGTTTTCGCGCCAAAACCCCTCGCCCCGGTGCCCCCGGACGCCCCCCAGCGCGTTGGGTTCGGCCTGGGGCCGCCGGCGCCGATTTTGGCTCAAGTCGGCGAAAAACGGGTTCCTGAGGGCGCGACTGGGCCGAATTTTGGACGCCGGCGCGGCAAAATTACCTGGGGAGGGCGGAGATGCTCTAAGGAAGATTTGGTCGCTGCTCAAGTCGCCCTGCTGAAGAGCGATTTGGAGGGCGACCAAAAAGAAAAAAGATAGCTGCGGACGAAATTAATTTGTTTTCACTTGGGATATCGATGAAAATGCTTACTCACCTCCTTTTTCTCCTAATCACGTTCACGTATGTGCAGTTGATGTATCTTCCCGCACCACCGAAAATGCACGTTGACGAGTGGCGCAAGTAAGAGCGCACGTGAAGCTGCCCCGTTTTTCTTGGGCGATGCGTGGGTGCATTTTCCTTGATCATTGTCCTCCTACTACTCGAGTCTACTCGGTAGTTCAAACATTCCATCCACCGGCTAAAGCAAGAAGACACTCGCATAGAAAGAATTGTCCAGAAACAGGCCGCAGTTTTGTTCCGCGTTACAACGAATCACCGAAAACACGCAATTCGACCGTAAGGTATTCCGCCATTATGCAGGACCGGCGCCGTAGCGTGCCACGGCGAGCGGCCCGTCCCAGGGCGGCGCTATTGCAAACTCCTCGGCTGAACGACTGAAGATGCTCTTAGCACCCGTCGCGGCACACAATGGAGATCGAGATCAATTACGTGGTGGGAGATGGATCGCTCGCTGGGTCGCCGAAAGCTCAGTCTGAGACGGAGCCGGGAAGGCGGCAGCGGTGGGTGCGCGCCGGCGGGCCCAGGAAAATCTGGTGCAAGAGCTGGGCTAGTGACTTCCGGCCGGCGTGCCGCGAGCGAGTCGATCGTACGTGGTCGCTCCTTCCACCCTTCGGCGGGCGGCCGTGGCCCGCACCTCACATGCAGAGGCGGGTAGGCGACGCAGCCGTCGGCATCCCACTCCGCGCCCCGCACATGCGCCTGAGCAGTCCGTTACTTTGTCCCTTTCCGCTGTTAACTGTTGGGAGAAACGACCGGTGCGGGTCAGGTGGAAGGTCTCGTCCTTCTTTTTCATGTTCTTCAGCTTGTCCGGAGAAAAAGAGAGGACATCGACGATAAGGTTTTTCAGTTTTTTTTTCTAAAAGGATCAAATTAACTGTAAAACTTCATTGGAAGTACAAAGCATTGTCAACACAAAATAAAAATTACATCGAGATTCGTAGACCATCTAACGGCCATTACTGCCGTCCGAATGAGCCGCCGATGAGTCACTGCCGTCACCCTTCTACCGGAGCCAGCTTGACCCTGTCGGTAACAGCCGAAAAGTCTTACATTCAGCAGATTCAGGTTATTTAGGAGTAGTTTAAGTGGACAACATGACCAAAGACTTGCTCGGCGATTGGGAGGGGTTAGCGCCAGTATTTACGGCGACGATCCAGCGGTCTCTAGTAGCATGCATGCCAGTTAAACAACTTTCTTAGGAAAGGGAAGGCCAGCTTAGCTAGAGTGAACTTTTAGGCGGCGATGTTGCCGGCCGTCTCTCGTGTAAAAGTTACTACAAATCATTCACTATCATTAGCAAGCCATAAGACTGACGGTTACAGAACGAACGAATTGGTTAGTGGTTACCATACGGAAAGAAAAGGAGCTTTCGAAAGTGAAAGACATGTGCCGGGTGATTGGCGCCCTTTGCGTTCGATAGACGCACTAGCTAGTCGGTGGTAACTGATATGACGCGGACATACTCGACTGCGTGCTTTCTCTGGTCGTTGCAAAAATTATGACGTACCGACCTCTCCAAGATCGTCGAATCTACCGGAACGGAGCAGAATTTCCACTGGCCGTGCCCGTACGTTGGTTAGAAAGTTAGGATCAAATTCCTGGCGTGCATAATCAAGTTTGACAAGTACTAGGGCAATACGAACAGATGAGTACCGGCAGTACTGATGAGAGACTGAAGGAGGGACAAGAGTTAAGCAGGAGTGCACACAAACAGTAATAACTTATGGTCTGCTTACACACTGGTACAGTGACAGTGGGCGCGGGAGTGCACATGCAAAAGTGCCCCTCCTCCATATCCCACCGACGTATTCGACACACACATGCACGACGACGCCTACATGACACCCGATCGACGACCCAACCTTAACCTTAATCAAAAACCTCCTCGGTAGTACGTACCCATGCAAAACGATCCATGATAGTACAGATACCAAATCAAGCCAATGCATGCCATGATTCCAGATGATGAGCAGCTTCAGCTGTACTGGACGATGGAGCGGTAGAAGGTGCTGGGCGCCCAGTTGGCCGGGATGACCTTGTCGGCCACCAGCGTCTTGCCGGACTCGTTGGTGATGCGCATGGAGAAGGGCGCCTGGAGGCGATGGCCGGAGTCCAGCCGCCAGATGGATCCCCACGACTCGCGCATCGGCGTCCACGTCCCGGAGTTGGCCTCCATGAGGTCCACCTGCACCACGTCGCCGTCGCCGTCCTCGTACTCCACCAGCACCGCGAAGTACACCGGGTTCGACCCCTGCTCCACGTGGAAGGTCACCTTGAGACCGGGGAACTCGCACGGCACTCTGCATCAATCATCATCAGCAGCAATCAGCAACCCATGTGCCATTGTAGCTTACTTCGTAACCGAGCCGGGACGACGGCAAATAAGTGTGAGGCGACGGTACTCAAAATAGAGTAGTATTATTCGCTGCGAATCTATTTGGGTCCCAGTTAAACCGGTCGCCGTCGTGAAAGTTTTGTTGGGCAACAAAAGCACTGGTTATATAGAGTATGAGACTGTTCATCGTTCAGGTAGGGCCAGATAGGATTCGTGCAACGAGTGATGAAATGCATGCCACCGACCTCTTGAACTGGATGTCGATGATGCCCGAGTGGCGGAGCTTCTCGCTGAGGCCGGGCTTGGCCATGGCGCCGAACGCGGTGCCGCTCAGGTCGAAGTGGTACTTGGCAACCGGGTAGTAGTTCATGTCGGTGATGACCACCGTCTCCGGGTTGCCGGAGCAGGACTGGTCGTTGGTGCACCGTATCTGAAAAGGCGATAGTAAACGATCACAAGTCAAGACTAGCACTGTGTCACCAGCTCCATTTCCACCACGTACGGCAGGGGCAAACCACCAAAAATATGACGAACGAGCTAGTGTAGCTACCTGGTAGCAGGAGCCGCACCCCTTGCCGTCCTTGAAGATGGGCTCGTTGCCGCAGGATGTCATGGAGGAGAAGGGGTACTGGTTGGTGTTCTTGAACCCGCACGCACCGCCTGAATGCACATCGATCACCGCATGTTATTACACAAACGATCAGTTAAGCGAAGGCCGCGGCGCCATGCATGCACCGGCCGGCGCATACGGACGTACCGTCGTCGTCGGGGCCGGCGCCGGTGGGCGCGCCGTACCAGGTGGCCCTGGCGTCCTCCCAGTTGGGGTCGGCGGTGAAGGCGGAGTCGTTGAAGTTCCCGGCGCCGGCAGAGGCGTAGGTGACGAGGAGGGAGGACAGTGCAACGAGTGCAACGGCCTTGGACGAAAGAGGAGCCATGTCAAAGCACCACCGCTTCTTCGAGCTTGTGGGGGTAGTGTACCAGCGCACTGAGCAGGTCGGGCTGGGAGGCTGAGCTATGTATGCTTTGATGTTCTGGGAGTAACATATTGCCGGGGTATTTATAGTCAGGCGCAGTGCAGGGCGACGCGATCGCCATCCACGGTTGTTGCACCCGACGACGTGCTTTGTGTAGGGGTCACATGGCTACCGGAGCAAATCCTGCGAGAAATCACGGCTCGGCAGTTACACATTGCATGTTTCTGTCCACACTGCGTAGTGCGGACCTGCCCTTGAGCAAAAATGATACACCTATGTAACCTCTTACATGATGTTACGTAACTTTTCTTTGTATAAACTAATCACCTTCCCCTTGAATTTCACGGGTAGGCCTGACCATGTAAGCTTGTACTGTACTACATAAGTTTAAGACTATTTTCCGTAGATGTAGCAAAACTCGCCCTTAGACATCATCTGCATATTTCTGTTCACGGACAGTCGTGGACATGCCGACCCCGTCGTGTAATTTTTGCTTCGACGACGGTCGTGGACATGGGGACGCCGTCAGCTTGCACCCCTACCTGCCCTGCTCAGGCTGATGCTCTGAGCTGTGTTCCATTTCTGCTAGAAAGAGATACGCACAGTACTCTGGAAAATCGTATTCTCTTTCAGGAACGTACAGCTAAGTGCTGCCTTTGGCGACGATGCCGCGTTAGGAACGAGAGATTCGGGCGGGAACAGCAGGAACAGCAATGTTTGCGTTACAATTAAAGCGTGGACGTTGGCCTGACTGACTCTTGTTGGAATCAATCATCGGAACCAACCTGTTTAACAGGCAACCACCGAATCATGTAGGACGAAGTTGCGTAGAGGTACCTAATTAACACGCTGCGGATTCGTTAGGGGAAAAAAAATAAGGGCACTTGCGATTTCATTCACGAGCACAATGATGCTGCTACCTGATACGTGATTATGTACCATCCATCAATCCATGCTGGAACCCGCTTAGAAAATTCCGGGATGCAACCGTCCTGAGTTTTTTGATAGATTTAGTAACTGCCCTGAATCTTTTCTTTAGCAAACTAGCATCTCCTTTGTATATTAAGCTCGAAGGTGTGTGTGCGGGGTCGATGGAAGATTCACCTGTAGAGATTGCTGATATTCTTGTAGAAGATAATATGGTGATCACCTTGCAATAAAGAGTACTTTGATGTCAAAAAAAGATGCATGACAAGGGATTAGAAAGAAAAAAAAGGTACTACATAATAGGGGCATAACATCCCCTAGTTACAAAAACAGTCATGACTAAAAGAAAATTTACAAGATAATCCAAAGGAGACACGTGCACCCTCCGCTACCCGTGGGAGATCCACGCGTCAGCCTTGAATACATGAGTTGCTTTAGACTTATACTAGGCTTCCACGATGCCACGGCTGACCTGACGCGACAAGCCACCGCTCTTGACACCACCAACAAAATGGTGGCACCGTCCATGACCTACGACACACATTAACGGCTTCTTTTGGCTCGCAAGCTATGCAGCTACCATGGCGGCACAGACGGTGCCTATAGAGGACAAACTCGCTGACCCCATGGATGAAGATGATGCGCAAGGGTCGACAAGAACCGCTTCCTCCTGAGAAAAACTTTTAAGGGAAACGGCCAAATCTGTTATCTCCAACGGAAACCTCCAAGCAAGAGCATGCATTACCAATCTCCCAACTACCTTGAATGTTAATTTCTGACGCATTAAATACTCAATTGTTCCTTGCTTGTGATCATCAGTTGGCAACGATTAGCTGCATCATATACCCAGCTTTCATACACGGGTGGATTACAGCGACCGGTAACCAAACGTTTGATAAACTAACAACCTCAGAACTTTTACAATCAAATAACAAGTTCTATTACGCTACATACTTTTGATTCTTTAACCTCCCAGTTTTCCATCAAATATGGAAGTTGGAAAGTCTTTGTCTTATTCCTTTTATGGTACCATAGTACCATTACTAGATAGATCGAGCCAGTTGCCTCGATTGGTAACTTTGTCATTTCCTAAAGGGCCAAAGGGTATTTTATACTTCTATTTTGCCATCCCAATAGAGCCCACGACCCATCAACGTATGATATGGGAGGTATTTTGTAGTATTCAATAATGTTGCTTTGATTTGCTATAGAAACCTAAGATGACGAAAAAGACGAATTCCTTCCAAGGCAGGGTGCCAAACATCTATAGTAACTAAACCGTCGGGGAAGATGAAAATATTGAAATAGCATATTATGTGTACGACCCGCTAGCTCCATGAATTATACTCGACAACCATGGATGCTAGTTTGCCAGGAACATGGTAAGAAATGAGCCTACTGTGTGTATTCTAGGGTTTAGGGAGCAAATAATTACAAGAGTTGTATGTTTAGGAGGGAGGGTAAAATACTGAAAAGGGGGCTAGAACACAAGTTGTATCCAAGATTGGAAGTTATGGAAATGCTAATTTTTAATTTGAGGGCAACTAGAATAAGATCCTCTTTGAGGTTTCTGCTCCAATCATCAATGCTAGGATATTTGTTATGAAAGATTTTCTCATTTCTTATTTCCAGAAGTTCTGGTAGGATAGAATGATAACCGTCATAGCAAAAAGCCTTTGCTATGACCCTTTTAACCAATTCCACTTCATGAAAAGAGGTAATGTTATTTTCTTGTTAGGGATAAGCTTCAACTAACAACTCTGGGCAAATGGGTAGTCCAAAAATAAGTGCAGATGTGTATCATTTGTTTGCTCTTGGTATAAGACACAATTATAACCGGGAAGGTGAAAAGAATTTCTTTGGAGCATGCTCCTTGTGTTTAGTCTAACATGAAGAAGGGGCCAGAAGAAATTCTTAGTCGGTAGGCAGTTCCCTAGATCTACTGGAATTGTTTGGGGCGGAATTGAGTTATACTGCCTTTCTCTGGGTTAACTAGTCCCCCTTGCTTCTTGGGTCAAAGTTTGATCATAGATTTAATTAGCAAAATATAATCTATATGTGACAAAATAACATCATTGGAAACTTCTTTCAAATATGAATCTAGCAACATAATTTTTATGGCATATAACTTATATTTTGCTAATCAAATCTAAGGTCAAAGTTTAGCACAAAATACAAAGAGGACTAATAAAACTAGATGGATGTAGTACTCGACAACCATGTATGCTAGTACTCGTAATACCAAGCTTTGAAGACCACCAATAGTCACTTGTCGTAAGAAACGAAATTCGGCAACCGTTGAAGGAACATCGGTTATGGATCACCCTAAGCAGAGAAGGCTTGCAATTCTTCACAAACCAGCCCATAATGTAGAATAAATCAGAAAGAAGAGATCGAAGTCACTGCACTAGGAGCGAGCCAACTATCTTCCTTGATTTACACATCAACTGTGAATATATCAAGAAAGCCAACAGATCTGGCAAATGCTATGTGGGTGGACTAGAACTAAGGTACTGCCCTTACTTGAACAAATACCTATTTATGATTATACTCTCCATGCAAGCATCTGCAAATACAAGAGAAGTAATTAAGATAAATCTAACCATAGCATTTAACATATGGATCCAGAACATCCCCTTAAGGAACAATTCATAAACTGAGGTTTAGGTTTCTATCACTCCTGCAACCCATCATCTAGAAAATAGTTCAAGAATGCCTTCCCCTAGGCCCATAGATGGTGAAGTGTCATGTAGTCGACATTCACATAACACCATAAAGAAAGAACAACACAACATAATATCAAAACATTAGATTGCGATCAATTTCAAATGATTGCTAGCAACAAGACTTCTCCCATGTCCTCAAGAACAAATAGAACTACTCACAACTCATCATATTGAACATGATCGGTGGGTATAAACATATGATTGACAATCTAAACATAATAATCTTCCACCAAGTAAAACAACTAGCATCAACTATAAGATGTAATAAATACTAGTAGCACCGCAGGTAACAATCTGAGGTTTGATACAAAGATTGAACACAGGAGATGGAATAGGGTTTATATATGAGATGATGTTGGTGAATATGTTGATGATTCCCACAATGAGGAGAGCGATGGTGGTGATGAAGGCTTCGATTTCCCCCTCCTGGAGGGAAGTATCCCCGAAGGAATCGTTCCGCCAGAGAATAAAAGTTCTCATGTCCTGGTTCCGCCTCTAGACGGTGCGGAAAGTCCCGAAAATCCTCCCCTTATTCTTTTTTCTACGAAAAATGGTAATATATAGCAAAAGAACATCGGGACGGGACCACAAGGGCTCCACAAGCCCAGGTGACGCAAAGAGGGGGTGGTCGCGTCCCCTGCCCTTGTGGGCCCCCTATGGCTCTTCTTTGGTGCTTCTTTCTTCCATTATTTTTTATATATTACAAAATAAATATCCGTTGTAGTTTCTTCATGTCAGAATTCCAGCTGCCGGTAATCCCCCTCTCTTGATGTATTTTGCATTTTAAGAGAGAAAAGGCATTAGAATTGCATCATAATATGAAATATAACATCAAAATAAGATAAATAACAGTAGGAAATAATGATGCAAAATGGACATATCAACTCCCCCAAGCTTAGAATCCACTTGTCCTCAAGCAAATACCGAACTCGATAAATATGACCACATGTTTATAGAGAGAGGTGTTAATAAAAAAATACAGAAATTGCTGCATCACATTTATAATTATCATTATATTCCATGAACGAAAAATCTTATTCATAAAATTTCTCATAATCAAGTATCAAGCTATTCACATTTTAAGGTATAAACCGTAAACCCTCTTGAAACTCAACAAACTATGTTCATAGTCAACAAACAATTGCAATTCATCATCTTTTCTAGAAGAGTCTATGTAAGAGCTTTAGTTTAGCAAACTTCACATACTCAAATATCATGTAGTCCTCTAACGATTGCTGGTACTCACTTCGTATTTTTAGAACAAATTGTTTCAATCAGACATAAAGGAAGATGGGGTTTTAATGTTTCACCTCCCAACTTATTTACCTCAGGGATAACTTTCAACAATAATAACTCATGATCATATATATTCAACCGGATATATGTGTCTGGATCTTTCCTCACCACATTATGTTTGCCAAGGTGAGAGTATTTTAGGTTGGAATAGAGGAAAATCTTTTGACTCATGCATGAAAGTAAAGTTTTAACAGAAAACATAAAAGATAGGCCCTTTGCAGATAGAAGCAGAGGCTTTAGGTTGCATGTGCAAACTCTTAATGCAAAGAAACATCACTTTAGTATTGCCCCTTATGATAATGACCTTTATTGAGCAGTTTGTCACTTTTATTACTCCATCATCATAAGTTCATACAAAGCTTATTTCCCTTTCAATAAAAGATCATACATATTAGAGCATTTTTTATTGCATGCACAGAAGACAACTTATTTGAAGGATATTGCTCAATCCGTAGGTAGTTATGGTGGACTCTTTGAAGGAAATATGCCCTAGAGGCAATAATAAAGTTTTTATTATATTTCCTTATATCATGATAAATGTTTATTATTCATGCTAGAATTGTATTAACCAGAAACTTAATACATGTGTGAATACATAGACAAAACAGAGTGTCCCTAGTATGCCTCTACTTGACTGACTCGTTAATCAAAGATGGTTATGTTTCCTGAACATAGACATGTGTTGTCATTTGATGAACGGGATCACATTATTAGAGAATGATGTGATGGACAAGACCCATCCGTTAGCTTAGCATTATGATCATTAAGTTTTATTGCTATTGCTTTCTTCATGACTTATACATATTCCTTTGACTATGAGATTATACAACTCCCGAATACCGGAGGAACACCTCGTGTGCTATGAAACGTCACAACGTAACTAGGTGATTATAAAGGTGCTCTACAGGTGTCTCCGAGGTGTTTGTTGGGTTGGCATAGAGATCAAGATTAGGATTTGTCACTCCGAGTATCGGAGAGGTATCTCTAGGCCCTCTCGGTAATGCACATCATAATAAGCCTTGCAAGCTGACTAATGAGTTAGTTACGAGATGATGTATTACAGAATGAGTAAAGAGACTTGCCGGTAACGAGATTGAACTAGATATGAAGATGTCGACGATCGAATCGGGCAAGTAACATGCCGATGACAAAGGGAATAACCTAAGTTGTCATAACGGTTCGAACGAGAAAGATCTTCGTAGAATGTGTAGGAGCCAATATGGGCATCTAGGTTCCACTATTGGTTATTGACCAGAGAGGTGTCTCGGTCATGTCTACATAGTTCTCGAACACGTAGGGTCCGTACGCTTAACGTTCATTGACGATATAGTACTATATGAGTTATGTATGTTGGTGACTGAATGTTGTTCGGAGTCCCGGATGAGATCACAAACATGACGAGGAACTCCGGAATGTTCCGGAAATAAAGATTGATATATAGGATAATAGTGTTTGGTCTCCAGAAGGGTTCCGAAATTCACCGGAAGGGGTTTCAGATGTTTCCTGAAATGTTTGGGTACGAGAACACTTTATTTGGGCCAAAAGGGAAAGCCCACAAGATTTTTGGAAAGCGCAGAAGTATGTTTTGCGGAGTCCATGGGCCAGATGCCAGGGTCCCTGGCTTCTGGGTCCAGACGCTGGGAACCCTGGCATCTATCCCTGGAGTCCGAGAAGGACTCTTGCCTTTCGGGTGAAACTGACTTTGTGGAGGCTTTTACTCCAAGTTTCGACCCCAAGGCTCAACATATAAATAGAGGGGCAGGGCTAGCACCCAAGACACATCAAGAATCACCAAGGCGTGTGCCGGCAACCCCGTCCCCTCTAGTTTATCCTCTATCATAGTTTTCATAGTGCTTAGGCGAAGCCCTACGGAGATTGTTCTTCACCAACATCATCACCACGTCGTCGTGTGATACGTCTCCAATGTATCTATAATTTTTGATTGTTCCATGCTATTATATTATCTGTTTTGGATGTTAATGGGCTTTATTTTACACTTTTAGATTATTTTTTGGACTAACCTATTAACCCAAGGCCCAGTGCAAATTGTTGTCTTTTTTGCCTATTTCAGTGTTTCGCAGAAAAGGAATATCAAACGGAGTCCAAACGGAGTGAAACCTTTGGGAGCGTGATTTTTGGAACAAACGTGATCCAAAGGACTTGGAGTGGACATCAAGCAACCAACGAGGTGTCCACGAAGCAGCGGGCGTGCCTACCCCTCCTGGGCGCGCCCTCCCCCCTCATGGGCCCCTTGTGGCTCAACCGACCTACTTCTTCCTCCTATATATGTTCACATACCCCGAAAACATCCAGGAGCACCACGAAATCGTATTTCCACCGCTGCAACCTTCTATACCCAAGAGATCCCATCTTGGGGCCTTTTTCGGAGCTCCGCCGGAGGGAGCATTGATCACGGAGGGCCTCTACATCAACTCCATGGCCCCTCCGATGATGTGTGAGTAGTTTACCTCAGACCTTCGGGTCCATAGTTATTAGCTAGATGGCTTCTTCTCTCTTTTTGGGTCTCAATACAAAGCTCTCCTCAATTTTCTTGGAGATCTATTCGATGTAATCTTCTTTTGCGGTGTGTTTGTCGAGATCCGATGAATTGTGGGTTTATGATCAAGATTATCTATGAACAATATTTGAATCTTCTCTGAATTCTTTTATGTATGATTGATTATCTTTGCAAGTCTCTTCGAATTATCAGTTTGATTTGGCCTACTAGATTGATCTTTCTTGCAATGGGAGAAGTGCTTAGCTTTGGGTTCAATCTTGCGGTGCTCGATCCCAGTGACAGTAGGGGAAACAACACGTATTGTATTGTTGCCATCGAGGATAAAACGATGGGGTTTATATCATATTGCATGAGTTTATCCCTCTAGATCATGTCATCTTGCTTAAGGCGTTACTCCATTCTTATGAACTTAATACTCTAGATGCATGCTGGATAGCGGCCGATGTGTGGAGTAATACTAGCAGATGCAGGCAGGAGTCAGTCTACTTGTCACAGACGTGATGCCTATATACATGATCATACCTCGATATTCTCATAACTATGCTCAATTCTATCAATTGCTCGACAGTAATTTGTTCACCCATCGTAATACTTATGCTATCTTGAGAGAAGCCACTAGTGAAACCTATGGCCCCCGGGTCTATTTTCCATCATACAAGTTTCCAATCTACTTTATTTTGTAATCTTTACTTTCAATTTATATCATAAAAATACCAAAAATATTTATCTTGTTATTATTATCTCCATCAGATCTCACTCTTACAAGTGGCCGTGAAGGGATTAACAACCCCTTTATCGCGTTGGTTGCAAGGTTCTTATTTGTTTGTGTAGGTACAAGGTTACTCGCACGTCATCTCCTGCTGGATTGATACATTGGTTCTCAAAAACTGAGGGAAATACTTACGCTGCTTTGCTGCATCACCCTTCCCTCTTCAAGGGAAAACCAACGCATGCTCAAGAGGTAGCAAGAAGGATTTCTGGCGCCGTTGTCGGGGAGATCTACGCCAAGTCAAGACATACCAAGTACCCATCACAACTCTTATCCTTCGCATTACATTATTTGCCATTTGCCTCTCGTTTTCCTCTCCCCCACTTCACCCTTGCCGTTTTATTCACTCTCTTTTTCCGTCCACCTTCTTCACGTATGTATCTTTCTTTGTGTTTCCATGTGCCTTAAAGTGTTCTACTTGGATCATCTTCGGTCCTTATGCGCTCGTGCTGAAACCCCAACTAGCCTAGTTGATGGGAAATCTTTAGATGAGCATGCTCATTTTGTGCGTCACCGTCTGTCTGAAAAAGGGATACTCTTATGGGATCAAATAAACAGATTGCTATGTTATGCTTGGAATCTTTGTGAAATTTGTGATCTGACTTGTTGCTGTAAGAACCATAAAAAACACCTCCCCTACCTATGTGGGTTTAATGATAATGAAATCTTATCTTCTTATGCAAAGGGTGTTTATAGTTACTACGATATCGAACAAATTGAAGAATTTGTTGCTTTTAAGGGTGCTTATGAAGTTGTTTCTTTGATTGAAAAGTATGATATTACTCTCTATGAATCTGAAAATCTTGACATACTTAAATATTGCCATGAAAACTATGCTCATAATGTCTATGTCAAAGAATTTGTTGAAAGAATGACCGTTGCTTCGGAAGAAAATAATGATATGCATGAATCTATAGATAATTATGATTCCAATGATTTGATTGAAATATCCCTTGATGAACATGATGCTTGCTATTCTTGTGGCCATGATGCCAATATTTATGAAGATGAATTTGCTATAGTTCCTTATGTTAAACATGAGATCGTTGCTATTGCACCCATACTTGATAGTTCCTTCAATGAAAAGCATGATTGCAATGATGTTATCATAAATTCTCTTAATGACAATTACTTTAATGATATGCAAAACCTCAAGCTTGGGGATGCTAGTTTTTCTATGACTACTATTTGTTGCAATGATCATGATTGGAGTGATTCTTCTTATGAACTTGAAAATTTATTTAAGCCCCATGATGAATATGAGATTTATAATAATGTTTGCAATAATACTAAAAGTGGGTTTGGAAGAGTGTCAACTTTAGATCCCACATATTTGGATAACATTCAATCTTATGAAGTTTTTGATAAAAGTGGGTTTGGAGAGGTCATGACTTTAGTTAATGTTAATCCCACTATTTTGGAAGAGTGTCAACTTTGCATGCATGTGGATCATGTTGAGAATATTTTATATGATAGCTATATTGTCGAATTTGATTATGATCCCACATGTAATTATTATGAGAGAGGGAAATATGGTTGTAGAGATTTTCATGTTGCTAAATTACCTCTCGTTATGTTGAGATTGCTATTGTTTCTTTCCTCTTCCTTGCATATGCTAGTTTTTGCCTGCTATGATAATTTGTTTGCCTATAAGATGTCTATGCATAGGAAGTATGTTAGACTTAGATGTGTTTTTCACATGTTTCATGATGCTCTCTTTGTGCTTCAATTCTTGTCTTTCATGTGAGCATCATTGAAATTATCAATGCCTAGCTAAAAGGCTTTAAAGAAAAGCGCTTGTTGGGAGACAACCCAATATTTTTCCTTGATGTCATTTAATAAATAATTTATCTAGCCTTTGTTTTGGTTGTGTTTTTTGTGTTTAATTAGTGTTTGTGCCAAGTAGAACCGTTGGGAAGACTTGGGGAAAGTCTTTTTGATCTTGCTGTAAAAAACAGAAACTTTAGTGCTCACGGGAATTGCTGCCATTTTTTACTGGAGAGTGATATTTAGTTAATTGTTTTTGAATATGATTAATAGATAAATTCCTCGCGTCCAGTAATTTATTTTAGAATTTTTGAGGTTCCAGAAGTATTCTAAACCTACAGATTACTACAGACTATTCTGTTTTTGACAGATTCTGTTTTTTGTGTGTTGTTTGCTTATTTTGATGAATCTATGGCTAGTAATAGAGTTTATGAACCATAGAAAAGTTGGAATACAGTAGGTTTAACACCAATATAAATAAAGAATGAGTTCATTACAGTACTTGAAGTGGTGGTTTGTTTTCTTTCACTAACGGAGCTCACGAAGATTTTGTTTTAAGTTTTGTGTTGTGAAGTTTTCAAGTTTTGGGTAAAGATTTGATGGATTATGGAACATGGAGTGGAAAGAGCCTAAGCTTGGGGATTCCCAAGGCACCCCAAGGTAAAATCCAAGGACAACCAAAAGCCTAAGCTTGGGGATTCCCCGGAAGGCATCCCCTCTTTCGTCTTCGTCCATCGGTAACTTTACTTGGAGCTATATTTTTATTCGCCACATGATATGTGTTTTGCTTGGAGCATATTGTATGATTTGAGTCTTTGCTTTTTAGTTTACCACAGTCATCCTTGATGTACACACCTTTTGGTAGAGACACACATGAATTGGAATTTATTAGAATACTCTATGTGCTTCACTTATATCTTTTGAGTTGGATAATTTTTGCTCTAGTGCTTCGCTTATATCTTTTAGAGCATACTGGTGGTTCTATTTTATAGAAATAATTGATCTCTCATGCTTCACTTATATCATTTTGAGAGTCCTTTATAACAGCATGGTAATTCACTTTTGCTATAAATTTTAAATGCTAAGAGAAGTTGGATGCTTGATAGATGGTTTTGAGATATAAAGGTGGTAATATTAGAGGTGTGCTAGTTGAGTAATTGTGAAATTGATGAATACTTGTGTTGAAGTTGGCAAGTCCCGTAACATGCACGTATGGTAAACTTTGTGACAAATTTGAAGCATGGGGTGTTCTTTGATTGCTTTCCTTATGAGTGGCGGTCGGGGACGAGCGATGGTCTTTTCCTACCAATCTATCCCCCTAGGAGCATGCACGTAGTGCTTGGTTTTGATGACTTGTAGATTTTTGCAATAAATATGTGAGTTCTTTATGACTAATATTGAGTCCATGGATTATACGCACTCTCACGCTTCCATAATTGCTAGCCTCTTCTGTACCGTGCATTGCCCTTTCTCACCTTGAGAGTTGGTGCAAACTTCGCCGGTGCATCCAAACCCCGTGATATGATACGCTCTATCACACATAAGCCTCCTTATATCTTCCTCAAAACAGCCACCATACCTACCTATTATGGCATTTCCATAGCCATTCCGAGATATATTGCCATGCAATTTTCCACCGTTCCGTTTATTACGACATGCATCATCATTGTCATATTGCTTTGCATGATCATGTAGTTGACATCGTATTTGTGGCAAAGCCACCATGCTTAATTTTTCATACATGTCACTATTGATTCATCGCAATCCCGGTATACCATTGGAGGCATTCACATAGAGTCATATTTTGTTCTAAGTATCGAGTTGTAATTCTTGAGTTGTAACTAAAAAGAAGTGTGATGATCATCACTATTAGAGCATTGTCCCAGTGAGGAAAGGATGATGGAGACTATGATTCCCCCACAAGTCGGGATGAGACTCCGGACGAAAAAAAGGGAAAGAGGCCAAAAGAAAAAAAAGTCCCAAATAAAAATAAAATAAAATAATGAGAGAAAAAGAGAGAAGGGACAATGTTACTATCCTTTTTCCACACTTGTGCTTCAAAGTAGCACCATGATCTTCATGATAGAGAGTCTCTTATTTTCTCACTGTCATATACTAGTGGGAATTTTTCATTATAGAACTTGGCTTGTATTCCAACGATGGGCTTCCTCAAATGCCCTAGGTCTTCATGAGCAAGCGAGTTGGATGCACACCCACTTAGTTTCTTTGATGAGCTTTCATATATTTATAGCTCTAGTGCATCCATTGCATGGCAATCCCTACTCCTTGCATTGACATCAATCGGTGGGCATCTCCATAGCCCATTGATTAGCCGCGTCAATGTGAGACTTTCTCCCATTTTGTCTTCTCACACAACCTCAATCATCATATTCTATTCCACCCATAGTGCTATGTCCATGGCTCGCGCTCATATATTGCATAAAAGTTGAAAGAGTTTGAAAAGGCTAAGTATGAAACAAATGCTTGGCTTGTCATCGGGGTTGTGCATGATGAGAGAATTCTGTGTGACGAAAATGAAGCATGGACAAACTATATGACTTTGTAGGGATAAATTTTCTTTGGCTATGGTATTTTGATAAGACATAATTACTTGATTAGCATACTTGGAGTATTACTACTTTTATGTCAACAAGAAACTTTTATCTTGAATCTTTCGGATCTGAATATTCATGCCACAATAAATAAAAATACATTGAAGAATATTCTAGAAAGAATTCCACATCAAAAATTCTGTTTTTATCATTTACCTACTCGAGGACGAGCAGGAATTAAGCTTGGGGATGCTGATACGTCTCCAACGTATCTATAATTTTTGATTGTTCCATGCTATTATATTATCTATTTTGGATGTTAATGGGCTTTATTTTACACTTTTATATTATTTTTGGGACTAACCTATTAACCCAAGGCCCAGTGCAAATTGCTGTATTTTTGCCTATTTCAGTGTTTTGCAAAAAAGGAATATCAAACGGAGTCCAAACGGAATGAAACCTTCGGGAGTGTGATTTTTGGAACAAACGTCATCCATATGACTTGGAGTGGACGTCAAGCAACCAATGAGGTGTCCAGGAGGCAGGGTGGTGCGCCCTCCCCCCTCATGGCTCCACCGACCTACTTCTTCCTCCTATATATGTTCACATACCCCGAAAACATCCAGGAGCACCACGAAACCCTATTTCCACCACCGCAACCTTCTGTACCCAAGAGATCCCATCTTGGGGCCTTTTCCGGAGCTCCGCCGAAGTGGGCATTGATTACGGAGGGCCTCTACATCAACTCCATGGCCCCTCCGATGATGTGTGAGTAGTTTACCTCAGACCTCCGGGTCCATAGTTATTAGCTAGATGGCTTCTTCTCTCTTTTTGGATCTCAATACAGAGTTCTCCTCGATTTTCTTGGAGATCTATTCGATGTAATCTTCTTTTGCGGTGTGTTTGTCGAGATCCGATGAATTGTGGGTTTATGATCAAGATTATCTATGAACAATATTTGAATCTTCTCTGAATTCTTTCATGTATGATTGGTTATCTTTGCAAGTTTCTTCGAATTATCAGTTTGGTTTGGCCTACTAGATCGATCTTTCTTGCAATGGGAGAAGTGCTTAGCTTTGGGTTCAATCTTGCGGTGCTCGATCCCAGTGACAGTAGGGGAAATGACACGTATTGTATTGTTGCCATCGAGGACAAAAAGATGGGGTTTATATCATATTGCATGAGTTTATTGTTGGGGAACGTTGCAGAAAACAAAAAATTTCCTACGGTTTCACCAAGATCCATCTATGAGTTCATCTAACAACGAGTGGTTGGATTGCATCTACATACCTTTGTAGATCACGCGCGGAAGCGTTCAAAGAACAGGGATGAGGAAGGCGTACTCGACGTGATCCAAATCACCGGAGATCCTAGCGCCGAACGGACGGCACCTCCGCGTTCAACACACGTACGGTCAGCGTGACGTCTCCTTCTTCTTGATCCAGCAAGGGGGAAGGAGAAGTTGAGGAAGATGGCTCCAGCAGCAGCACGACGGCGTGGTGGTGATGGAGCTGCAGTACTCTGGCAGGGCTTCGCCAAGCACTATGGAGGAGGAGGAGGTGTTGGAGAGGGAGAGGGAGGCACCAAAGGCAAAGGTAAGAGGTCCTCCATCCCCCCCACTATATATAGGGGGCCCTAGGGGGGGCTCCGGCCCTAGGAGATGCAATCTCCTAGGGGGGCGGCGGCCAAGGGGTGGGGGGCTTGCCCCCCATGCAAGGGGGCGCCCCCTTTAGGGTTTCCCCCACCCTAGGCGCATGGGCCCTAGGGGAAGTGGTGCCCCAGCCCACTTTGGGCTGGATCCCTTCCCACTTCAGCCCATGGGGTCCTCCGGGATAGGTGGCCCCACCCGTGGACCCCCGGGACCCTTCCGGTGGTCCCGGTACAATACCGGTGACCCCGAAACTTGTCCCGATGGCCGAAATAGCACTTCCTATATATAATTCTTTACCTCCGGACCATTCCGGAACTCCTCGTGACGTCCGGGATATCATCCGAGACTCCGAACAACATTCGGGTTACTGCATATACATATCCCTACAATCCTAGCGTCACCGAACCTTAAGTGTGTAGACCCTACGGGTTCGGGAGACATGTAGACATGACCGAGATCGCTCTCCGGTCAATAACCAACAGCGGGATCTGGATACCCATGTTGGCTCCCACATGCTCCTCGATGATCTCATCGGATGAACCACGATGTCGAGGATTCAAGCAACCCCGTATACAGTTCCCTTTGTCAATCGGTATGTTACTTGCCCGAGATCTGATCGTCGGTATCCCAATACCTCGTTCAATCTCGTTACCGGCAAGTCACTTTACTCGTACCGTAATGCATGATCCCGTGACCAGACACTTGGTCACTTTGAGCTCATTATGATGATGCATTACCGAGTGGGCCCAGTGATACCTCTCCGTCATACGGAGTGACAAATCCCAGTCTTGATCCATGTCAACCCAACAGACACTTTCGGAGATACCCGTAGTATACCTTTATAGTCACCCAGTTACGTTGTGATGTTTGGTACACCCAAAGCACTCCTACGGTATCCGGGAGTTACACGATCTCATGGTCTAAGGAAAAGATACTTGACATTGGAAAACTCTAGCAAACGAACTATACGATCTTGTGCTATGTTTAGGATTGGGTCTTGTCCATCACATCATTCTCCTAATGATGTGATCCCATTATATGACATCCAATGTCCATAGTCAGGAAACCATGACTATCTGTTGATCAACGAGCTAGTCAACTAGAGGCTTACTAGGGACATGTTGGTGTCTATTATTCACACATGTATTACGATTTCCGGATAACACAATTATAGCATGAATAAAGACAATTATCATGAACAAGGAAATATAATAATAATGCTTTTATTATTGCCTCTAGGCATATTTCCAACAGTCTCCCACTTGCACTAGAGTCAATAATCTAGTTACATTGTGATGAATCGAACACCCATGGAATTCTGGTGTTGATCATGTTTTGCTCTAGGGAGAGGTTTAGTCAACGGATCTGCCACATTCAGGTACGTATGTACTTTACAAATATCTATGTCTCCATCTTGAACATTTTCACGAATGGAGTTGAAGCGACGCTTGATGTGCCTGGTCTTCTTGTGAAACCTGGGCTCCTTGGCAAGAGCAATAGCTCCAGTGTTGTCACAGAAGAGCTTGATCGGCCCCGACGCATTGGGTATGACTCCTAGTTCGGTGATGAACTCCTTCACCCAAATTGCTTCATGCGCTGCCTCCGAGGCTGCCATGTACTCCGCTTCACATGTAGATCCCGCCACGACACTCTGCTTGCAACTGCACCAGCTTACTGCCCCACCATTCAAAATATACACGTATCCGGTTTGTGACTTAGAGTCATCCAGATCTGTGTCAAAGCTAGCGTCGACGTAACCCTTTACGACGAGCTCTTCGTCACCTCCATAAACGAGAAACATTTCCTTAGTCCTTTTCAGGTACTTCAGGATATTCTTGACCGCTGTCCAGTGTTCCTTGCCGGGATTACTTTGGTACCTTCCTACCAAACTTACAGCAAGGTTTACATCAGGTCTGGTACACAGCATGGCATACATAATAGAACCTATGGCTGAGGCATAGGGGATGATACTCATCTCTTCTATATCTTCTGCCGTGGTCAGACATTGAGCTGAGCTCAATTTCACACCTTGCAACACAGGCAAGAACCCCTTCTTAGACTGATCCATATTGAACTTCTTCAATATCTTATCTAGGTATGTGCTTTGCGAAAGACCTATGAGGCGTCTTGATCTATCTCTGTAGATCTTGATGCCTAATATATAAGCAGCTTCTCCAAGGTCCTTCATTGAAAAACTCTTATTCAAGTAGGCCTTAATGCTATCCAAAAGTTCTATATCATTTCCCATCAAAAGTATGTCATCTACATATAATATGAGAAATGCTACAGAGCTCCCACTCACTTTCTTGTAAACGCAGGCTTCTCCATAAGTCTGCGTAAACCCAAACACTTTGATCATCTCATCAAAGCGAATGTTCCAACTCCGAGATGCTTGCACCAGCCCATAAATCGAGCGTTGGAGCTTGCACACCTTGTCAGCATTCTTAGGATCGACAAAACCTTCCGGCTGCATCATATACAATTCTTCCTTATGGAAACCATTAAGGAATGCCGTTTTGACGTCCATTTGCCATATTTCATAATCATAGAATGCGGCAATCGCTAACATGATTCGGACGGACTTTAGCTTCGCTACCGGTGAGAAAGTCTCATCGTAGTCAACCCCTTGAACTTGTCGATAACCCTTAGCGACAAGCCGAGCTTTATAGATGGTCACATTACCATCCGCGTCTGTCTTCTTCTTAAAGATCTATTTATTTTCTATGGCTCGCCGCTCTACGGGCAAGTCGGTCAAAGTCCATACTTCATTTTCATACATGGATCCTATCTCGGATTTCATGGCTTCCAGCCATTTGTTGGAATCCGGGCCCGCCATCGCTTCTTCATAGTTCGAAGGTTCACCGTTGTCTAACAACATGATTTCCAAGACAGGGTTGCCGTACCATTCTGGTGCGGAACGTGTCCTTGTGGACCTTCGAATTTCAGTAGGAGCTTGATCAGAAGTATCTTGATCATCATTAACTTCCTCTCTAGTCGGTGCAGACACCTCAGGAACATTTTCTTGAGTTGCGCCATTTTCCGGTTCAAGAGGTAATACTTCATCAAGTTCTACTTTCCTCCCACTTACTTCTTTCGAGAGAAACTCTTTCTCTATAAAGGACCCATTCTTGGCAACAAAGATCTTGCCTTCGGATCTGGGGTAGAAGGTATACCCAATAGTTTCTTTAGGGTATCCTATGAAGACGCATTTTTCCGATTTGGGTTCGAGCTTTTCAGGTTGAAGTTTCTTGACATAAGCATCGCATCCCCAAACTTTTAGAAACGACAGCTTAGGTTTCTACCCAAACCATAATTCAAACGGTGTCGTCTCAACGGATTTCGACGGAGCCCTATTTAAAGTGAATGTGGTAGTCTCTAAAGCATAGCCCCAAAAAGATAATGGTAAATCGGCAAGAGACATCATAGATCGCACCATATCCAATAGAGTGCGATTACGATGTTCGGACACACCATTACGCTGAGGTGATCCAGGCGGCGTGAGTTGTGAAACTATTCCACATTTTCTTAAGTGTGTGCCAAACTCGTGACTCAAGTATTCTCCTCCACGATCTGATCGTAGGAACTTGATTTTCCTGTCACGTTGATTCTCAACCTCACTCTGAAATTCCTTGAACTTTTCAAAGGTCTCAGACTTGTGTTTCATTAAGTAGACATACCCATATCTATTCAAGTCATCAGTGAGGGTGAGAACATAACGATAGCCACCGCGAGCCTCAACGCTCATTGGACCGCACACATCAGTATGTATGATTTCTAATAAGTTGGTTGCTTGCTCCATTGTTCCTGAGAACGGAGTCTTGGTCATTTTACCCATGAGGCATGGTTCACACGTGTCAAATGATTCGTAATCAAGAGACTCTAAAAGTCCATCTGCATGGAGCTTCTTCATGCGTTTGACACCTATGTGACCAAGGCGATAGTGCCACAAGTATGTGGGACTATCATTATCAATCTTACATATTTTGGTATTCACACTATGAATATGTGTAGCATTACGCTCGAGATTCATTAAGAATAAACCATTCACCATCGGAGCATGACCATAAAACATATCTCTCATACAAATAGAATAACCATTATTCTCAGATTTAAATGAGTAGCCATCTCGTATTAAACGAGATCCTGATACAAAGTTCATGCTCAAACTTGGCACTAAAAAACAATTATTGAGGTTCAAAACTAATCCCGTAGGTAAATGTAGAGGTAGTGTGCCGACGGCGATCACATCGACCTTGGAACCATTCCCGACGCGAATCGTCACCTCGTCCTTCGCCAGTCTCCGCTTATTCCGCAGCTCCTGCTTTGAGTTACAAATGTGAGCAACTGCACCGGTATCAAATACCCAGGAGCTACTACGAGTACTGGTAAGGTACACATCAATTACATGTATATCACATATACCTTTCGTTTTGCCGGCCTTCTTGTCCGCTAAGTATTTGGGGCAGTTCCGTTTCCAGTGACCACTTTCCTTGCAATAAAAGCACTCAGTCTCGGGCTTGGGTCCATTCTTTGGCTTCTTCCAGGCAGCTTGCTTGCCGGGAGCGGCAACTCCCTTGTCGTCCTTCTTGAAAGCTTTCTTTCCCTTGCCCTTCTTGAACTTAGTGGTTTTATTCACCATCAACACTTGATGTTCCTTTTTGACTTCTACCTCTGCTGATTTCAGCATTGCAAATACTTCAGGAATGGTCTTTTCCATCCCCTGCATATTGAAGTTCATCACAAAGCTCTTGTAGCTCGGTGGAAGCAACTGAAGGATTCTGTCAATGACCGCGTCATCCGGGAGATTAACTCCCAGCTGAGTCAAGCGGTTATGCAACCCAGACATAGTGAGTATGTGCTCACTGACAGAACTGTTTTCCTCCATCTTACAGCTGAAGAACTTGTCGGAGACTTGATATCTCTCGACCCGGGCATGAGCTTGGAAAACCATTTTCAGCTCTTTGAACATCTCATATGCTCCGTGTCTCTCAAAACGCTTTTGGAGCCCCGGCTCTAAGCTGTAAAGCATGCCGCACTGAACGAGGGAGTAGTCATCGGTACGTGCCTGCCAAGCGTTCATAACGTCTTGTTCTGCAGGGAGAACAGGTGTGTCACCTAGCGGTGCTTGTAGGACATAATCTTTCTTGGCAGCTATGAGGATGATCCTCAGGTTCGGACCCAGTCCGTGTAGTTGCTGCCATCGTCTTTCAGCTTGGTTTTCTCTAGGAACGCGTTGAAGTTGAGGACTACGTTGGCCATTTGATCTACAAGACATATTTAAAAAAAAATTAGACTAAGTTCATGACAATTAAGTTCATCTAATCAAATTATTCAATGAACTCCCACTTAGATAGACATCCCTCCAGTAATCTAAGTATAACATGATCTGAGTTAACTAGGCCGTGTCCGATCATCATATGAGACGGACTAGTCAACATCGGTGAACATCTTCATGTTGATCGTATCTTCTATACGACTCATGCTCGACCTTTCAGTCTTCTGTGTTCCGAGGCCATGTCTGTACATGCTAGGCTCGTCAAGTCAACCTAAGTGTTTGCATGTGTAAATCTGTCTTACACCCGTTGTATGTGAACATTAGAATCTATCACACCCGATCATCACGTGGTGCTTCGAAACAACGAACTGTCGCAACGGTGCACAGTTAGGGGGAACACTTTCTTGAAATTATTATGAGGGATCATCTTATTTACTACCGTCGTTCTAAGTAAACAAGATGCATAAATATGATAAACATCACATGCAATCAAATAATAAAAGTGACATGATATGGCCAATATCACATAGCTCCTTTGATCTCCATCTTGGGGCTCCATGATCATCTTGTCACCAGCATGACACCATGATCTCCATCATCATGATCTCCATCATCGTGTCTCCATGAAGTTGCTCGCCAACTATTACTTCTACTACTATGGCTAACGCGTTTAGCAATAAACTAAAGTAATTTACATGGCGTTTCTCAATGACACGCAGGTCATACAAAAAATAAAGACAACTCCTATGGCTCCTGCCGGTTGTCATACTCATCGACATGCAAGTCGTGATTCCTATTACAATAGCATGAACATCTCATACATCACATATAGATCATTCATCATTCATCACAACTTTGGCCATATCATATCACAAAGCACTTGCTGCAAAAACAAGTTAGACGTCCTCTAATTGTTGTTGCAAGTTTTACGTGGCTGCTATAGGTTTCTAGCAAGAACGTTTCTTACCTACGCCAAAACCACAACGTGATTTGTCAACTTCTATTTACCCTTCATAAGGACCCTTTTCATCGAATCCGCTCCAACTAAAGTGGGAGAGACAGACACCCGCCAGCCACCTTATGCAACTTGTGCATGTTAGTCGGTGGAACCGGTCTCACGTAAGCGTACGTGTAAGGTTGGTCCGGGCCGCTTCATCCCACAATACCGTTGAAGCAAGATAAGACTAGTAGCGGCAAGAAAGTTGACAACATCAACGCCCACAACCAATTGTGTTCTACTCGTGCAAGAGAACTACGCATAGACCTAGCTCATGATGCCACTGTGGGGGAACGTTGCAGAAAACAAAAATTTTCCTACGGTTTCACCAAGATCCATCTATGAGTTCATCTAACAATGAGTGATTGGATTGCATCTACATACCTTTGTAGATCACGCGCGGAAGCGTTCAAAGAACAGGGATGAGGAAGGCGTACTCGACGTGATCCAAATCACCGGAGATCCTAGCGCCGAACGGACGGCACCTCCGCGTTCAACACACGTACGGTCAGCGTGACGTCTCCTTCTTCTTGATCCAGCAAGGGGGAAGGAGAAGTTGAGGAAGATGGCTCCAGCAGCAGCACGACGGCGTGGTGGTGATGGAGCTGCAGTACTCCGGCAGGGCTTCGCCAAGCACTATGGAGGAGGAGGAGGTGTTGGAGAGGGAGAGGGAGGCACCAAAGGCAAAGGTAAGAGGTCCTCCATCCCCCCACTATATATAGGGGGGCCTAGGCGGGGGCGGCCCTAGGAGATGCAATCTCCTAGGGGGGGCGGCGGCCAAGGGGTGGGGGGCTTGCCCCCCAAGCAAGGGGGCGCCCCCTTTAGGGTTTCCCCCACCCTAGGCGCATGGGCCCTAGGGGAAGTGGTGCCCCAGCCCACTTTGGGCTGGATCCCTTCCCACTTCAGCCCATGGGGCCCTCCGGGATAGGTGGCCCCACCCGATGGACCCCTAGGACCCTTCCGGTGGTCCCGGTACAATACCGGTGACCCCGAAACTTGTCCCGATGGCCGAAATAGCACTTCCTATATATAATTCTTTACCTCCGAACCATTCCGGAACTCCTCGTGACGTCCGGGATCTCATCCGGGACTCCGAACAACATTCGGGTTACTGCATATACATATCCCTACAATCCTAGCGTCACCGAACCTTAAGTGTGTAGACCCTACGGGTTCGGGAGACATGTAGACATGACCGAGATCGCTCTCCGGTCAATAACCAACAGCGGGATCTGGATACCCATGTTGGCTCCCACATGCTCCTCGATGATCTCATCGGATGAACCATGATGTCGAGGATTCAAGCAACCCCGTATACAGTTCCCTTTGTCAATCGGTATGTTACTTGCCCGAGATCTGATCGTTGGTATCCCAATACCTCGTTCAATCTCGTTACCGGCAAGTCACTTTACTCGTACCATAATGCATGATCCCGTGACCAGACACTTGGTCACTTTGAGCTCATTATGATGATGCATTACTGAGTGGGCCCAGTGATACCTCTCCGTCATACGGAGTGACAAATCCCAGTCTTGATCCATGTCAACCCAACAAACACTTTCGAAGATACCCGTAGTATACCTTTATAGTCACCCAGTTACGTTGTGATGTTTGGTACACCCAAAGCACTCCTACGGTATCCGGTAGTTACACGATCTCATGGTCTAAGGAAAAGATACTTGACATTGGAAAACTCTAGCAAACGAACTATACGATCTTGTGCTATGTTTAGGATTGGGTCTTGTCCATCACATCATTCTCCTAATGATGTGATCCCGTTATCAATGACATCCAATGTCCATAGTCAGGAAACCATGACTATCTGTTGATCAACGAGCTAGTCAACTAGAGTCTTACTAGGGACATGTTGGTGTCTATTATTCACACATGTATTACGATTTCCGGATAACACAATTATAGCATGAATAAAGACAATTATCATGAACAAGGAAATATAATAATAATGCTTATATTATTGCCTCTAGGGCATATTTCCAACATTTATCCCTCTACATCATGTCATCTTGCTTAAGGCGTTACTCCGTTCTTATGAACTTAATACTCTAGATGCATGTTGGATAGCGGTCGATGTGTGGAGTAATAGTAGTAGATGCAGGCAGGAGTCGGTCTACTTGTCACGGACGTGATGCCTATATACATGATCATACCTAGATATTCTCATAACTATGCTCAATTCTATCAATTGCTCGACAGTAATTTGTTCACCCATCGTAATACTTATGCTATCTTGAGAGAAGCCACTAGTGAAACCTATGGCCCCCGGGTCTATTTTCCATCATACAAGTTCCCAATCTACTTTATTTTGTAATCTTTACTTTCAATTTATATCATAAAAATACCAAAAATATTCATCTTATTATTATTATCTCTATTAGATCTCAGTCTTGCAAGTGGCCGTGAAGGGATTGACAACCCCTTTATCACGTTGGTTGCGAGGTTCTTATTTGTTTGTGTAGGTATCAGGTGACTCGCGCGTGGTCTCCTACTGGATTGATACCTTGGTTCTCAAAAATTGAGGGAAATACTTACGCTGCTTTGCTGCATCACCCTTTCATCTTCAAGGGAAAACCAACACATGCTCAAGAGGTAGCATCGTGCTGCCAGAACTCATCTACTACTTCACCCCTCTTGCTGGATCAAGAAGGCAAGGACGTCATCGAGCTGAACATGTGCTAAACACGGAGGTGATGTACGTTTGGTACTTGATCGGGATGGATCGTGAAGGTGTACGACTACATCAACCGCATTGATAAACGCTTCCGCTTTCGGTCTACGAGGGTATGTAGACACACTCTCCCCTCTCTTTGCTATGCATCTCCTAGATAGATCTTGCGTGCTCATAGGAAATTTTTTGAAATACTGCATTCCCCAACAGTGGCATCCGAGCCAGGTCTATGCGTAGATGTTATATGCGCGAGTAGAACACAAAGAGTTATGGGCGATAATAGTCATACTGCTTACCAGCAACGTCTTACTTTGATTCGGTGGTATTGTTGGATGAAGAGGCCCAGACCAACATTACATGACCGCGTTCATGAGACTGGTTCTACCGACGTGCTTCGCACATAGGTGGCTAGTGGGTGTCTATTTCTCCAACTTTAGTTTAATCGAGTTTAACTACGCCCGGTCCTTGTTGAAGGTTAAAATAGCACACTTGATGAAAAATCATTGTGGTTTTGATGCTCAGGTAAGAACGGTTCTTGCTAAAGCCCGTATGTACCGATCCGACCTGAGACGGTCAAATCTCTGTGCATAAGTGTCATCCCTGGATCGGTAATGCTGACACACACAATACTCGAGGATTCATAACAGAGTTCAATCACACACTTATTATATCGAATGTCTCAAAAGAGAACTATTACCATAACATGGATGAAGGCCATCTAAATAAGATAACAGCGGAAGCTTCAAAGGTAAATGAGTCCATCAACTCCAACAGCATAGATGAGTGTGTGACAACGACCTAGCGCACCTTACTCTTCGTCTGAAAACTTTGCAACATAATACGTTGCAGCTTGTGTAGGTCGGCACATGGAATATGCTGGCAAAATAACACTATAGAGCAATGAACATGTAACAGCTATAACTATATGCATATTTGGCTGGTGGAGGCTCTATGGTTATTTTTGCAGAAAGCTAGTTTTTCCCTACAACAAAGGAATAGATTTTATTTAACTACAAAGTTTGTTGAAAACATTGAGAAGGTTCCTCCAACTCAATCCCAAATTATATAATCATCAACCCATCAAATTAATTAAATAGAGTGATGACATCAAATCAATAATTCAAGTACCAGATACTCAAGATGTCCATAATCGGGGACACGGCTAACCATGATTAGTTTATACACTCTGCAGAGGTTTGCGCACTTTTCCCCACAAGACTCGATCTCTTCCATTGGATTTCTCGCACTACATGGTGTTTGAGAAACAGATGACCGAGACACAGTCTTTTAGAAGCATTAACTGTTTACTCTCGGTAGACAGTACCACCTACTTCCCCTACATCTGCTAGCCTACCACCAAAAGAGGTCACACACCTTACTCAATTATGCCAGAGCCCATAATGGCTTGTGGCTGCACATGGAAGTTTCTAGCATGAATAATCTTATGATCCCTTTGAGCCTGGGTGGCAAACCGTAGGATGATCACACGGGTACTTCGGGATATCCCAGGACAACACTAGATTGCTCCAAGTGCCCAGACAACCACTAGGTGCTCCAGGGTGCCTCAACCAATCCACCCAGATGTGTATTAAAGTAGCCACCTTAAGTTTAACCATTAATTAAAACTCTCACATCTTTCATGGATCACTCAAACCCAAACCACGTCTACGAGCATAGCATAGCAATAAGCATAACGTATAAGTAACTCCCAGGGTTTGCAATAAAGACACTAGGTTCTACCTCATCAACTACTTCCCAATACCCACATGTTATACAGATCATACTCATGCAATGTTTGAGGATTAAAACTAATGCATAAAACTGGGTAAGAAAGGGGTATGATCAAAGTGTTACTTGCCTTGCTGACGATTTGACAACCCTAGTGACTTGTAGTAGCACGCTTCGCACTCCGGAAACTCTATCATGAACAAACAATAGCATACATAAGAAATCAAGCATAATATGCAAGGGTAAAACTCAAATGAAAAGATCCAAACTGAAAATTCAACTAAAGAGCTTCGATTTTCAAAAAGAATCAACCAAATCGGAACAACGAAACTCAAACTACGATCAAAAGAAGTTCGAATTCAAATCTGCTTCAACCCAAATTCTAAATTGTCAAAACCATGTTCAAGTTGATTATCTGGAAAGAGAGGAACAAGATGAAGATTTTGGCGTTGGTTTCACTGGATTTGGACAAGCGAGCAAAAAGTAACGAGGATTTGAAGATCATGGACTAATTTGTGAGAAAAGTATTCATGGATAGGTCCCTGGCTGGAAATAAAATAAAAGGAAAAACCTAATGAACGAACGTTCGCTATGAAGACCTAACTAACGGTCGCATTCGCTAAAAACAAACTAAACAGAAAATGTTCGCTAACTAGGAACCCTAAAAATAAAAACCGATCTAAACCGTTGAACCGAAAAAAAACCAACAAAACCCTAAAACGATCTAGGTTTTATACCTAAAACAGGCAGAAACCGGTGGGCGGCGGCGGTTTCCAGCGAGATGGCGGCTTGGGCGAGGGCGGCGCGGGGCTGCGGGGCAAGGCGGCGGTGCGGCGGCGAGGCGGAGGCGGTGCAGCAGCAGCAGCGGGCGGCGAGCTGCAGCGCAACAGTAGCAGCGGGCGGCGAGGTGCGGCGCAAGCTGCGGCGGTGGCGGCAAGCGCAGCGACGGCGGTGGGCTCGGCGGCGGCGGTGGCTGTGGTGGGGTGGGAAGGAGAGGCGGCGGGGCTGCAGCTTTTAAAGGCCGAGGGGGGCGTCGTGCCTTGGGCGAGGGGGCGGCGGTAGGAGTCCGGCTTGGACTCCCGAGCTCCGGCGGCGGCGCGGACTCCCCACGCGGGAGGAAGGCGGCGGCTGCGGGCCGGCCTGCTCGGCTGGGCCTTCGGCCCAGTCAGGCGGGAAGTTTTTTTTTTAAAATCTCTCGAAGAAAAATCCTAATAAATATAAAAAAAATTCTAAAATGCCAGAAACAAATTTCACCGTCTAAACCTAATATTTAGAACAAAGTGAACATTTTTCTAGTCTAAAAATGCAATTTTCAAACATGCATATTTTTCTAATTCAAATAAAATAAAATTTTGATTTTAAAATTTCTTCTCCAATATTCCACTCTTTTGAAGAAGTCATTTATCTTCTCTCTGTTACTTTGATTATTGGAAATAATTGGAGAGAAAAATATTAAAACCAAATTGATCCTCTTTTCAAGTTTGAGAAAAAATCAAATATGAAAATTTATGAAATCCCCAACTCTCTCCTTGGGTCCTTGAGTTGCTTAAGATTTCTAGGATCTCAACCAAAATGCAAATAAAATATGATATGCATATGATGACCTATGTATAATATCCAAATTGAAAATTGGGATGTTACACTGTAGCAACCACGTAAAACTTGCAACAACAAAGTAGAGGACGTCTAACTTGTTTTTGCAGGGCATGTTGTGATGTGATATGATCAAGACGTGATGAGATATAAATTGTTGTATGAGATGATCACGTTTTGTAATCGTTATCAGCAACTGGCAGGAGCCTTATGGTTGTCGCCTTATTGTATGAAATGCAATCACCATGTAATTGTTTTACTTTATCACTAAGCGGTAGCGATAGTCGTAGAAGCAATAGTTGGCGAGACGACAAACAATGCTACGATGGAGATCAAGGTGTCAAGCCGGTGATGATGGTGATCATGACGGTGCTTTGGAGATGGAGATCAAAGGCACAAGATGATGATGGCCATATCATATCACTTATTTTGATTGCATGTGATGTTTATCCTTTATGCATCTAATTTTACTTAGTACGACGGTAGCATTATAAGATGATCCCTCACCAAATTTCAAGGTATAAGTGTTCTCCCTGAGTATGCACCGTTGCTACAGTTCATCGTGCCGAGACACCACGTGATGATCGGGTGTGATAAGCTCTATGTTCACATACAACGGGTGCAAGCCAGTTTTGCACATGCAGAATACTCGGGTTAAACTTGACAAGCCTAGCATATGTAGATATGGCCTCGTAATACTGAGATCGAAAGGTCAAACGTGAATCATATAGTAGATATGATCAACATAATGATGTTCACCATTGAAAGCTACTCCATCTCACGTGATGATCGGACATGGTTTAGTTGATATGGATCACATGATCATTTAGATGACTAGAGGTATGTCTATCTAAGTGGGAGTTCTTAAGTAATATGATTAATTGAACTTTAATTTATCATGAACTTAGTCCTGATAGTTTTTCCATATCTATGTTGTAGATCAATAGCTCGCGTATAGCTCCCCTGTTTTATTTTTATATGTTCCTAGAGAAAAACTATGTTGAAAGATGATAGTAGCAATGATGCGGACTGGGTCCGTGATCTGAGGATTATCCTCATTGCTGCACAGAAGAATTATGTCCTTGATGCACCACTAGGTGATAGACCTATGGCAGGAGCAGATGCAGACGTTATGAACGTTTGACAAGCTCGGTATGATGACTACTTGATAGTTTAGTGCACCATGCTTTACGGCTTAGAACCGGGACTTCAAAAACCGTTTTGAACGCCACGGAGCATATGAGATGTTCCAAGAGCTAAAATTGGTATTTCAGACTCATGCCCGTGTGAAGAGGTATGAGACCTCTTACAAGTACTTTGCCTACAAGATGGAGGAGAATAGCTCAGCTAGTGAGCATATGCTCAGAATGTATGAGTACTACAATCACTTGAATCAGGTGGGAGTTAATCTTCTAGATAAGATAGTGATTGACAGAGTTCTCTAGTCACTATCACCAAGTTACTAGAACTTCACGATGAACTATAATATGCAAGGGATAACAGAAACGATTCCCAAGCTCTTCGCGATGCTAAAATCGGTGAAGGTAGAAATCAAGAAAAAGCATCAAGTGTTGATGGTTGACAAGACCACTAATTTGAAGTAAAAGGGTAAGGGAAGAAGGGGAACTTCAAGAAGAACGGCAAGCAAGTTGCGGCTCAAGTGAAGAAGCCCAAGTCTGGACCTAAGCCTGAGACTGAGTGCTTCTACTACAAAGGGACTGGTCACTGGAAGCGGAACTGTCCCAAGTATTTGGCAGATAAGAAGGATGGCAAAGTGAATAAAAGTATATATGATATACATGTTATTGATGTGTACTTTACTAGTGTTCATAGTAGCCCCTGGGTATTTGATACTGGTTCAGTTGCTATCATTAGTAACTTGAAACAGGAGTTACAAAATGAACAGAGACTAGTTGAGGGCGAGGTGACGATGTGTGTTGGAAGTGATTCCAAGGTTGATAATATCACCATCGCACATTCCCTTTACCTTCGGGATTAATGTTGAACCTAAAATAAATGTTATTTGGTGTTTGTGTTGAGCATAATATGATTGGATCATGTTTATTGCAATACGGTTATTCATTTAAGTCAAAGAATAATTGTTATTCTGTTTACATGAATAAAACCTTCTGTGGTCATACACCCAAGGTGAATGGTTTATTGAATCTCGATCGTAGTAATACACATATTCATAATATTGATGCCAAAAGATGCAAAGTTGATAATGATAATTCAACATACTAGTGGCACTAGCATTTAGGTCATATTGGTGTAAAGCGCACGAAGAAACTCCATGCGGATGGACTTTTGGACTCACTTGATTATGAATCACTTGATGCTTGCGAACCATGCCTCATGGGAAAGATGACTAAGACTCCGTTCTCCAGAACAATGGAGCGAGCAACTGACTTGTTGGAAATAATACATATTGATGTATGCGGTCCGATGAGTGTTGAGGCTCGCGGCGGGTATCGTTATTTTATGACCTTCAAAGATGATTTGAGTAGGTATGGGTATATCTACTTGATGAAACATAAGTCTGAAACATTTGAAAAGTTCAAAGAATTTCAGAGTGAAGTTGAAATCATCATAACAAGAAAATAAAAATTTCTACGATCTGACCGCGGAGGTGAATATTTGAGTTATGATTTTGGTCTTGATTTGAAACAACGTGGAATAGTTTCGCAACTCATGCCGCATGGAACACCACAGCGTAATGGTGCGTCCGAACGTCATAATCATACTTTATTAGATATGGTGCGATCTATGATGTCTCTTACCGATTTACCACTATCGTTTTGGGGTTATGCATTAGAGACAGTTGCATTCATGTTAAATAGGGCAACATCTAATCCGTTGAGACGACACCGTATGAACTATGGTTTGGCAAGAAACCTAAGTTGTCATTTCTTAAAGTTTGGGGTTTCGATGCTTATGTGAAGAAGTTTCAAACTGATAAGCTCAAACCCAAATCGTAGAAGTGTGACTTCATTGGATACCCAAAAGAAACTATTGGGTACACCTTCTATCACAGATCCGAAGGCAAGATATTTGTGGCTAAGAATGGATCCTTTCTAGAGAAGGAGTTTCTCTTGAAAGAAGTGAGTGGGAGGAAAGTAGAACTTGATGAGGTAGTTATACCTTATCCCGAATTGGAAAGTAGTTCATCACAGGAATCGGTTCCAGTGATTCCTGCACCAATTAGTGAGGAAGCTAATCATGATGATCATGAAACTTCAGATCAAGTTACTACCGAACCTTGTAGGTCAATCAGAGTATAATCCGCACCAGAGTGGTATGGTAATTATTTCTGGAAGTCATGTTACTAGATCATGACGAACCTACGAACTATGAGGAAGCGATGATGAGCCCAGATTCGGAGCAATGGCTTGAGGCCTGATGACCCACAAGTATAGGGGATCAATTGTAGCTCTTTTCAATAAGTAAGAGTGTCGAACCCAACGAGGAGCAGAAGGAAATGACAAGTAGTTTTTGGTAAGGTATTGTCTGCAAGTGCTGAAATTGTAAGTAGCGAGTAGTTTGATAGCAAGATAATTTGTAACGAGCAAGTAAAGATAATAGTAACAAGTATGGAGCAAGGTAGCCCAATGCTACCTCTTGAGCACTGCGTTGGTTTTCCCTTGAAGAGGAAAGGGTGATGCAGTAAAGCAGCGTTAGTATTTCCCTCGGTTTTTGAGAACCAAGGTATCAATCTAGTAGGAGACCACGCGCGAGTCACCTCATACCTACACAAACAAATAAGAACCTCGCAACCAACGCGATAAAGGGGTTTTCAATCCCTTCACGGCCACTTGCAAGAGTGAGATCTGATACAGATGATAATAATAAGATAAATATTTTTGGTATTTTTATGATATAGATTGAAAGTAAAGATTGCAAAATAAAATATATTGGAAACTTGTATGATGGAGAATAGACCCGGGGGCCATAGGTTTCACTAGTGGCTTCTCTCAAGATAGCATAAGTATTACGGTGGGTGAACAAATTATTGTCGAGCAATTGATAGAAATGTAGCATAGTTATGAGAATATCTAGGTATGATCATGTATATAGGCATCTCGTCCGTGACAAGTAGACCGACTCCCGCCTGCATCTACTACTATTACTCCACACATCAACCGCTATCCAGCATGCATCTAGAGTATTAAGTTCATAAGAACAAAGTAACGCCTTAAGCAAGATGACATGATGTAGAGGGATAAACTCATGCAATATGATATAAACCCCATCTTTTTATCCTCGATGGCAACAATACAATACATGTCATTTCCCTTTCTGTCACTGGGATCGAGCACCGCAAGATTGAACCCAAAGCTAAGCACTTCTCCCATTGCAAGAAAGATCAATCTAGTAGGCCAAACCAAACTGATAATTCGAAGAGACTTGCAAAGATAAACCAATCATACATAAAAGAATTCAGAGAAAATTCAAATATTGTTCATAGATAGACTTGATCATAAACCCATAATTCATTGGATCTCAACAAACACATCGCAAAAAGAGTTACATCGAATAGATCTCCAAGAGAATCGAGGAGAACTTTGTATTGAGATCCAAAGAGAGAGAAGAAGCCATCTAGCTACTAGCTATGGACCCGAAGGTCTGAGGTAAACTACTCACACATCATCGGAGGGGCCATGGAGTTGATGTAGAGGCCCTCCGTGATCAATGCCCCCTCCGGCGGAGCTCCGGAAAAGGCCCCAAGATGGGA
>NC_041380.1:387591137-387627080 GCF_002162155.2 Triticum dicoccoides
GAGGAAGAAGTAGGTCGGTGGAGCCACAAGGGGCCCACGAGGGGGAGGGCGCGCCCCCCTGCCTCGTGGCCGCCTCGTTCTTTTCTTGACGTCCGCTCCGAGTCCTCTAGATCACGTTTGTTCCAAAAATCACATTACCGAAGGTTTCATTCCGTTTGGACTCTGTTCGATATTCCTTTTCTATGAAACACTGAAATAGGCAAAAAAACAGCAATTTGGGCTGGGCCTCCGGTTAATAGGTTAGTCCCAAAAATAATATAAAAGTGTAAAATAAAGCCCATTAACATCCAAAACAGATAATATAATAGCATGGAACAATCAAAAATTATAGATACGTTGGAGACGTATCACCCAATCCTTTTGAGGCAAAGGACAGGACAAAATGGTCTCTTATAATAAGCAAAGCGTTCTTGAGGGTACACGGGAATTTCATCTAGCCACTTTCATCATGTTTGATTGATTTGTGTTCGCTACTTTGATAATTTGATATGTGGGTAGACCGGTGCTTAGGTGCTATTCTTATTTGAACAAACCTCCTACTTATGATTAACCCTCATGCAAGCATCCGCAACTACGAGAAAAGTATTAAGAATAAATTCTAACCATAGCATTAAACTTTTGGATCCAGTCGGTCCCTTACGAAATAGTGCATAAACCGGGGTTTAAGCTTCTGTCAATCTCGCAACCCACCATCTAATTGCTACTCTACAATGCATTCCCTTAGGCCCAAATATGGTGAAGTGTCATGTAGTCGACATTCACATGACACCACTAAGGGAATAACTGAAGGAAATATGCCCTAGAGGCAATAATAAAGTTGTTATTTATATTTCCTTATATCATGATAAATGTTTATTATTCATGCTAGAATTGTATTAACCGGAAACTTAGTACATGTGTGAATACATAGACAAACAGAGTGCCACTAGTATGCATGTACTTGAATAGCTCGTTGAATCAATGATGGTTATGTTTCCTGACCATACACATGAGTTGTCATTTGATTAACGGGATCACATCATTAGAGAATGATGTGATTGACTTGACCCATCCGTTAGCTTAGCATGATGATCGTTTAGTTTGTTGATATTGACTTATCCATAACTTATACATGTTCCTATGACTATGAGATCATGCAACTCCCGAATACCGAAGGAACACTTAGTGTTCTATCAAATGTCACAACGTAACTGGGTGACTATAAAGATGCTCTACAGGTGTCTCCGATGGTGTTTGTTGAGTTGGCATAGATCGAGATTAGGATCTGTCACTCCGAGTATCGGAGAGGTATCTCTGGGCCCTCTCGGTAATGCACATCACTATAAAGCCTTGCAAGCAATGTTACTAATGAGTTATTTGCGGGATGGTGCATTACGGAACGAGTAAAGAGACTTTTCGGTAATGAGATTGAACTAGGTATTGAGATACTGACGATCGAATCTCGGGCAAGTAACATACCGATGACAAAGGGAACAACGTATATTGTTATGCGGTTTGACCGATAAAGATCTTCATAGAATATGTGGGAGCCAATACGAACATCCAGGTTCCGCTATTGGTTATTGACCGAAGACATGTCTCGGTCATGTCTACATAGTTCTTGAACCCGTAGCGTCCGCACGCATAGCGTTCGGTGACGATCGGTATTATGAGTTTGCGTGTTTTAATGTACCGAAGATAGTTTGGAGTCCCGGATATGATCACGGACATGAAGACGAGTCTTGAAATGGTCAAGACATAAAGATTGATATATCGGATGACTATATTCAGACACCGGATGAGTTCCGGGGGTCGCCGGATAATTAATTATCGGAGTGCCGGGGGTTATCAGAATCCCCGGGGGAACTAATGGTCCAACACGGGCCTTGTGTGAGAGAGAGGAGGTGGCCTTAGGTATGGCCGCCCCCCGCCCCTTGAGGAGTCCAAATTGGACAAGGAGGGGGGCGGCGCCCCCTCTTTCCCTCCCTCTCTCCCTCTCCTTCCTTCCCCGTTCATCCTCCTAGTTGGACTAGGAAAGGGGGAGTCCTACTCCTACTAGGAGGAGGACTCCTCCCCTCCTTGGCGTGCCCCAAGGGTCGGCCGGCCTCCCCCCTTGCTCCTTTATATACGGGGGTAGGGGGCACCCTAGGAGACACAAAGTTGATCATTGATCTCTTAGCCGTGTGCGGTGCCCCCCTCCACCATAATCCACCTCTGTCATATCGTCGTAGTGCTTAGGCGAAGCCCTGCGCCGGTAGCTTCATCATCATCATCATCACACCGTCGTGCCGATGAAGCTCTCACTCGACACTCAGTTGGATCGAGAGTTCGTTGGACATCACCGAGCCGAACGTGTGCAGATCGCGGAGGTGCTGTACTTTCGGTACTAGGATCGGTCGGATATTGAAGACGTACAACTACATCAACCGTGTTGTCATAACGCTTCCGCTTACGGTCTACGAGGGTACGTGGACAACACTCTTCCCCTCTTGTTGCTATGCATCACCTAGATAGATCTTGTGTGTGCGAAGGATTTTTTTTGAAATTATTGCGTTCCCCAACAGTGGCATCCGAGCCAGGTCTATGCGTAGATGTTATATGCACGAGTAGAACACAAAGGAGTTGTGGGTGTGGGTATATACATATTGCTTGCCATCACTAGTTGATTCTTGATTCAACGGTATTGTTGGATGAAGCGTCTCAGACCGACATTACGCGTACGCTTACGCGAGACTGGTTCTACCGACGTGCTTCGAACACAGGTGGCTGGTGGGTGTCAGTTTCTCCAACTTTAGTTGAATCGGATTCAATGAACAGGGTTCTTTCTGAAGATTAAAAAGCAATCACTATACCGCGTTGTGGTTTTTGATGCGTAGGTAAGAATGGTTCTTGCTTAGCCCGTAGCAGCCACGTAAAACTTGCAACAACAAAGTAGAGGACGTCTAACTTGTTTTTGCAGGGCATGTTGTGATATGATATGGTCAAGACATGATGCTAAATTTTATTGTATGAGATGATCATGTTTTGTAACACAGTTATCGGCAACTGGCAGGAGCCATATGGTTGTTGCTTTATTGTATGAAATGCAATCGCCATGTAATTGCTTTACTTTATCACTAAGCGGTAGCGATAGTCGTAGAAGCAATAGTTGGCGAGACGACAACGATGCTTCAATGGAGATCAAGGTGTCAAGCCGGTAACGATGGTGATCATGACGGTGCTTTGGAGATGGAGATCAAAAGCACAAGATGATGATGGACATATCATATCACTTATATTGATTGCATGTGATGTTTATCCTTTATGAATCTTATTTTGCTTAGTTCGGTGGTAGCATTATAAGATGATCTCTCACTAAATTTCAAGGTATAAGCGTTCTCCCTGAGTATGCACCGTTGCTACAGTTCGTCGTGCCGAGACACCACGTGATGATCGGGTGTGATAAGCTCTACGTTCACATACAACGGGTGCAAGCCAGTTTTGCACACGCAGAATACTCGGGTTAAACTTGACGAGCCTAGCATATGCATATATGTCCTCAAAACACTGAGACCGAAAGGTCGAGCGTGAATCATATAGTAGATATTATCAACATAGTGATGTTCACCATTGAAAACTACTCCATCTCACATGATGATCGGACATGGTTTAGTTGATATGGATCACGTGATCACTTAGATGATTAGAGAGATGTCTATCTAAGTGGGAGTTCTTAAGTAATTTGATTAATTGAACTTTAATTTATCATGAACTTAGTACCTGATAGTATTTTGCATGTCTATGTTGTTGTAGATAGATGGCCCATGTTGTTGTTCCGTTGCATTTTAATGTGTTCCTAGAGAAAGCTAAGTTGAAAGATGATGGTAGCAACTACACAGACTGGGTCCATAACTTGAGGATTATCCTCATTGCTGCACAGAAGAATTACATCCTGGAAGGACCGCTAGGTGACAAACCCACTGCAGGAGCAACGCCAGATGTTGTGAACACCTGGCAGAGCAAAGTTGATGACTACTTGATAGTTCAGTGTGCCATGCTTTACGGCTTAGAACCGGGACTTCAACGACGTTTTGAACGTCATGGAGCATATGATATGTTCCAGGAGTTGAAGTTAATATTTCAAGCAAATGCCCGGATTGAGAGATATGAAGTCTCCAATAAGTTCTACAGCTGCAAAATGGAGGAGAATAGTTCTGTCAGTGAACATATACTTAGAATGTCTGGGTACCACAACCACTTGACTCAGCTGGGAGTTAATCTTCCTGATGATAGTGTCATTGACAGAGTTCTTCAATCACTGCCACCAAGCTACAAGAGCTTCATGATGAACTATAATATGCAAGGGATGGATAAGACTATTCCCGAGCTCTTCGCAATGCTAAAGGCTGCGGAGGTAGAAATCAAGAAGGAGCATCAAGTGTTGATGGTCAACAAGACCAGTAGTTTCAAGAAAAAGGGTAAAGGGAAGAAAGGGAACTTCAAGAAGAACAGAAAGCCAGTTGCTGCTCAAGTGAAGAAACCTAAGTCTGGACCTAAGCCTGAAACTGAATGCTTCTACTGCAAAGGGGTTGGTCACTGGAAGCAGAACTGCCCAAAGTATTTGGCGGATAAGAAGGATGGCAAAGTGAACAAAAGTATATATTTGATATACATGTTATTGATGTGTACCTTACTAATGCTTGCAGTAGCATCTGGGTATTTGATACTGGTTCTGTTGCTAATATTTGCAACTCGAAACAGGGGCTACGGACTAAGCGAAGATTGGCTAAGGACAAGGTGACGATGCGCGTGGGAAATGGTTCCAAAGTTGATGTGATCGCCGTCGGCATGCTACCTCTACATCTACCTTCGAGATTAGTTTTAGACCTAAATAATTATTATTTGGTGCCAGCGTTGAGTATGAACATTATATCTGGATCTTGTTTGACGCGAGACGGTTATTCATTTAAATCAGAGAATAATGGTTGTTCTATTTATATGAGTAATATCTTTTATGGTCATGCACCCTTGATGAGTGGTCTATTTTTATTAAATCTTGATAATAGTGATACACATGTTCATAGTATTGAAGCCAAAAGATGCAGAGTTGATAGTGATAGTGCAACTTATTTGTGGCACTGCCGTTTGGGTCATATTGGTGTAAAGCGCATGAAGAAACTCCATTCTGATGGACTTCTGGAATCACTTGATACTTGCGAACCATGCCTCATGGGCAAGATGACTAAAATTTCATTCTCCGGAACAATGGAGCGAGCAACAGAGTTATTGGAAATCATACATACTGTTGTATGTTGTCCAATGAACAATGAGGCTTGCGAAGGATATCGTTATTTTCTCACCTTCACAGATGATTTTGAGCAGATATGGGTATATCTACTTAATGAAACATAAGTTTGAAGCATTTGAAAAGTTCAAAGAATTTCAGAGTGAAGTGGAAAATCATCGTAACAAGAAAATAAAGTTTCTACGATTTGATCGTGTAGGAGAATATTTGAGTTACGAGTTTGGTCTTCATTTGAAACAATGCGGAATAGTTTCGCAACTCACGCCACCCGGAACACCACAGCGTAATGGTGTGTCCGAACATCATAATCGTACTTTACTAGATATGGTGCGATCTATGATGTCTCTCACTGATTTACCGCTATCATTTTGGGGTTATGCTTTAGAGACAGTTGCATTCACGTTAAATAGGGCACCATCTAAATCCGTTGAGACGACTCCTTATGAACTGTGGTTTGGCAAGAAACCCAAGTTGTCATTTCTTAAAGTTTGGGGCTGCGATGCTTATGTGAAAAAGCTTCAACCTGATAAGCTCGAAACCAAATCGGAGAAATGTGTCTTCATAGGATACCCAAAAGAGATTGTTGGGTACACCTTCTATCACAGATCTGAAGGCAAGATATTCGTTGCTAAGAATGGATCCTTTCTAGAGAAGGTGTTTCTCTCGAAAGAAGTGAGTGGGAGGAAAGTAGAACTTGATGAGGTAATTGTACCTACTCCTTTATTGGAAAGTAGTTCATCACTAAAATCAGTTCCAATGATTCCTACACCAGTAAGTGAGGAAGCTAATGATGATGATCATGAATCTTCTGATCAAGTTACTACCGAACCTCATAGGTCAACCAGAGTAAGATCCGCACCAGAGTGGTATAGTAATCCTGTTCTCGAGGTCATGTTACTTGACCATGACGAACCTACGAACTATGAGGAAGCGATGATGAGCCCAGATTCCGCAAAATGGCTTGAGGCCATGAAATCTGAGATGGGATCCATGTATGAGAACAAAGTATAGACTTTGATTGACTTGCTCGATGATCAGTGAGTCATTGACATTAAATGGATCTTTAAGAGGAAGACGGACGCTGATAGTAGTGTTACTATCTATAAAGCTCGAATTGTTGCAAAATGTTTTCGACAAGTTCAAGGTGTTGACTACGATGAGATTTTCTCACTCGTATGGATGCTTAAAAGTCTATCCGAATCATGTTAGCAGTTGCCGCATTTTATGAAATCTGGCAAATGGATGTCAAAACTACATTCCTTAATGGTTTTCTTAAAGAAGAGTTGTATATGATGCAACCAGAAGGTTTTGTCGATCCTAAAGGTGCTAACAAAGTATGCAAGCTCCAGCGATCCATTTATGTTGCTAGACCATGATGAACCTACGAACTATGAGGAAGCGATGATGAGCCCAGATTCCGCAAAATGTCTTCAGGCCATGAAATATGAGATGGGATCGATGTATGAGAACAAAGTATGGACTTTGGTTGACTTGCCCGTTGATCGGTAGGCCATAGAGAATAAATGGATCTTCAAGAAGAAGATTGACGCTGACGGTAATGTTACTGTCTACAAAGCTCGACTTGTTGCAAAAGGTTTTTGAAAATTTCAAGGAGTTGACTACGATGAGACCTCACCCGTAGCGATGCTTAAGTCCGTCTGAATCATGTTAGAAATTGCCGCATTTTATGATTATGAAATTTGGCTAATGGATGTCAAAACTGCATTCCTTCATGGATACCTTAAAGAAGAGTTGTATATGATGCAACCAGAAGGTTTTGTCGATCCAAAAGGTGCTAACAAAGTATGCAAGCTCCAGCGATCCATTTATGGACTGGTGCAAGCCTCTCGGAGTTGGAATATACGCTTTGATAGTGTGATCAAAGCATATGGTTTTATAAAACTTTTGGAGAAGCCTGTATTTACAAGAAAGTGAGTGGGAGCTCTGTAGCATTTTTGATATTATATGTAGATGACATATTGTTGATTAGAAGTGATACTGAATTTCTGAATAGCATAAAAGGATACTTGAATAAGAATTTTTCAATGAAAGACCTCGGTAAGCTGCTTATATATTGGGCATCAAGATCTATAGATATAGATCAAGATGCTCAATGGGACTTTCACAAAGCACATACCTTGATAAAGTTTTGAAGAAGTTCAAAATGGATCAAGTAAAGAAAGGGTTCTTGCCTATGTTACAAGGTGTGAAGTTGAGTCAGTCTCAATGCCCGACCACTACAGAAGATAGAGAGAAAATGAAAGTCATTCCCTATGCTTCAGCCATAGGTTCTATCTGTTGGAAATATGCCCTAGAGGCAATAATAAAAGCATTATTATTATATTTCCTTGTTCATGATAATTGTCTTTATTCATGCTATAATTGTGTTATCCGGAAATCGTAATACATGTGTGAATAATAGACACCAACATGTCCCTAGTAAGCCTCTAGTTGACTAGCTCGTTGATCAACAGATAGTCATGGTTTCCTGACTATGGACATTGGATGTCATTGATAACGAGATCACATCATTAGGAGAATGATGTGATGGACAAGACCCAATCCTAAACATAGCACAAGATCGTATAGTTCGTTTGCTAGAGTTTTCCAATGTCAAGTATCTTTTCCTTAGACCATGAGATCGTGTAACTCCCAGATACCGTAGGAGTGCTTTGGGTGTACCAAACGTCACAACGTAACTGGGTGACTATAAAGGTATACTACGGGTATCTCCGAAAGTGTATGTTGGGTTGACATGGATCAAGACTGGGATTTGTCACTCCGTATAACGGAGAGGTATCACTGGGCCCACTCGATAATGCATCATCATAATGAGCTCAAAGTGACCAAGTGTCTGGTCACGGGATCATGCATTACGGTACGAGTAAAGTGACTTGCTGGTAACGAGATTGAACTAGGTATTGGGATACCGACGATCGAATCTCGGGCAAGTAACATACCGATCGACGAAGGGAATTGTATACGGGGTTGCTTGAATCCTCGACATAGTGGTTCATCCGATGAGATCATCGAGGAGCATGTGGGAGCCAACATGGGTATCCAGATCCCGCTGTTGGTTATTGACTAGAGAGCAATCTCGGTCATGTCTACAAGTCTCCCGAACCCGTAGGGTCTACACACTTAAGGTTCGGTGACGCTAGGGTTGTAGGGATATGTATATGCAGTAACCCGAATGTTGTTCGGAGTCTCGGATGAGATCCCGGATGTCACGAGGAGTTCCGGAATGGTCCGGAGATAAATAATTATATATAGGAAGTGCTATTTCGGCCATCAGGACAAGTTTTGGGGTCACCGGTATTGTACCGGGACCACCGGAAGGGTCCCGGGGGTCCACCGGGTGGGGCCACCTATCCCGGAGGGCCCCATGGGCTGAAGTGGGAAGGGATCCAGCCCAAAGTGGGCTGGGGATCCACTTCCCCCTAGGGCCCATGCGCCTAGGGTGGGGGAAACCCTAAAGGAAGAGTCCTAGGAGGGGAAGGCACCTCCTAGGTGCCTTGGGGAGGAGGGATTCCTCCCCTTGGCCGCACCCCCTAGGAGATTGGATCTCCTAGGGCCGGCGCCCCCCCCCCCCCTTGGCCCTCCTATATATAGTGGGGAGATGGAGGACTTCTTACCCCTTGCCTTTGGTGCTTCCCTCTCCCTCTCCAACACCTCCTCCTCCTCCATAGTGCTTGGCGAAGCCCTGCCGGAGTACTGCAGCTCCATCACCACCACGCCGTCGTGCTGCTGCTGGAGCCATCTTCCTCAACCTCTCCTTCCCCCTTTCTGGATCAAGAAGGAGGAGACGTTACGCTGACCGTACGTGTGTTGAACGTGGAGGTGCCGTCCGTTCGGCGCTAGGATCTCCGGTGATTTGGATCACGTCTAGTACGCCTTCCTCATCCCCGCTCTTTGAACGCTTCCGCGCGTGATCTACAAAGGTATGTAGATGCAATCCGATCACTCATTGCTAGATGAACTCCTAGATGGATCTTGGTGAAACCGTAGGAAAAGTTTTATTTTCTGCAACGTTCCCCAACAGTGGCATCATTTTAGCTAGGTCTATGCGTAGTTCTCTTGCACGAGTAGAACACAATTTGTTGTGGGCATTGATGTTGTCAACTTTCTTGCCGCTACTAGTCTTATCTTGCTTCAACGGTATTGTGGGATGAAGAGGCACGGACCAATCTTACACATACGCTTACGTGAGACCGGTTCCACCGACTAACATGCACAAGTTGCATAAGGTGGCTGGCAGGTGTCTGTCTCTCCCACTTTACTTGGAGCGGATTCGATGAAAAGGGTCCTTATGAAGGGTAAATAGAAGTTGACAAATCACGTTGTGGATTTCACGTAGGTAAGAAAACGTTCTTGCTAGAACCCTACTTCAGCCACGTAAAAACATGCAACAACAATTAGAGGACGTCTAACTTGTTTTTGCAGCAAGTGCTTTGTGATATGATATGGCCAAAGTTGTGATGAATGATGAATGATATATATGTGATATATGAGATTTTCATGCTATTGTAATAGAATCACGACTTGCATGTCGATGAGTATGACAACCGGCAGGAGCCATAGGAGTTGTCTTTATTTTTTGTATGACCTGCGTGTCATTGAGAAACGCCATGTAAATTACTTTACTTTATTGCTAAACGCGTTAGCCATAGTAGTAGAAGTAATAGTTGGCGAGCAACTTCATGGAGATCATGATGATGGAGATCATGGTGTCATGCCGGTGACAAGATGATCATGGAGCCCCAAGATGGAGATCAAAGGAGCTATGTGATATTGGCCATATCATGTCACTATTATTATTTGATTGCATGTGATGTTTATCATGTTTTTGCATCTTGTTTACTTAGAACGACGGTAGTAAATAAGATGATTCCTCATAATAATTTCAAGAAAGTGTTCCCCCTAACTGTGCACCGCTGCGACAGTTCGTTGTTTCGAAGCACCACGTGATGATCGGGTGTGATAGATTCTAACATTCACATACAACGGGTGTAAGACAGATTTACACATGCAAACACTTAGGTTGACTTGACGAGCCTAGCATGTACAGACATGGCCTCGGAACACAGAAGACCTAAAGGTCGAGCATGAGTCGTATAGAAGATACGATCAACATGAAGATGTTCACCGATGTTGACCAGTCCGTCTCACGTGATGATCGGACACGGCCTAGTTAACTCGGATCATGTTATACTTAGATTACGGGAGGGATGTTTATCTAAGTGGGAGTTCATTGAATAATTTGATTAGATGAACTTAATTATCATGAACTTAGTCTAAGATTTTACAATATGTCTTGTAGATCAAATGGCCAACGTAGTCCTCAACTTCTACGCGTTCCTAGAGAAAACCAAGCTGAAAGACGATGGCAGCAACTACACGGACTGTGTCCGGAACCTGAGGATCATCCTCATAGCTGCCAAGAAAGATTATGTCCTACAAGCACCGCTAGGTGATGCACCTGTTCTCCCTGCAGAACAAGACATTATGAACGCTTGGCAGGCACGTACCAATGACTACTCCCTCGTTCAGTGCGGCATGCTTTACATCTTAGAGCCGGGGCACCACAAACATTTTGAGAAACATGGAGCATATGAGATGTTCGAAGAGCTGAAAATAGTTTTCCAAGCTCATGCCCGGGTCGAGAGATATCAAGTCTCCGACAAGTTCTTCAGCTGTAAGATGGAGGAAAACAGTTCTGTCAGTGAGCACATACTCACTATGTCTGGGTTGCATAACCGCTTGACTCAGCTAGGAGTTAATCTCCCGGATGACGCGGTCATTGACAGAATCCTTCAGTCGCTTCCACCGAGCTACAAGAGCTTTGTGATGAACTTCAATATGCAGGGGATGGAAAAGACCATTCCTGAAGTATTTGCAATGCTGAAATCAGCAGAGGTAGAAGTCAAAAAGGAACATCAAGTGTTGATGGTGAATAAAACCACTAAGTTCAAGAAGGGCAAGGGTAAGAAAGCCTTCAAGAAGGACGGCAAGGGGGTTGCCGCGCCCGGCAAGCAAGCTGCCGGGAAGAAGCCAAAGAATGGACCCAAGCCCGAGACTGAGTGCTTTTATTACAAGGAAAGTGGTCACTAGAAGCGGAACTGCCCCAAATACTTAGCGGACAAGACGGCCGGCAAAACAAAAGGTATATGTGATATACATGTAATTGATGTGTACCTTACCAGTACTTGTAGTAGCTCCTGGGTATTTGATACCGGTGTAGTTGCTCACATTTGTAACTCAAAGCAGGAGCTGCAGAATAAGCGGAGACTGGCGAAGGACGAGGTGACGATGCGCGTCGGGAATGGTTCCAAGGTCGATGTGATCGCCGTCGGCATGCTACCTCTACATTTACCTACGGGATTAGTTTTGAACCTCAATAATTGTTTTTTAGTGCCAAGTTTGAGCATGAACATTGTATCAGGATCTCGTTTAATACGAGATGGCTACTCATTTAAATCCGAGAATAATGGTTGTTCTATTTATATGAGAGATATGTTTTATGGTCATGCTCCGATGGTGAATGGTTTATTCTTAATGAATCTCGAGCGTAATGCTACACATATTCATAGTATGAATACCAAAATATGTAAGATTGATAATGATAGTCCCACATACTTGTGGCACTGCCGCCTTGGTCACATAGGTGTCAAACGCATGAAGAAGCTCCATGCAGATGGACTTTTAGAGTCTCTTGATTACGAATCATTTGACACGTGCGAACCATGCCTCATGGATAAAATGACCAAGACTCCGTTCTCAGGAACAATGGAGCAAGCAACCAACTTATTGGAAATCATACATACTGATGTGTGCGGTCCAATGAGCGTTGAGGCTCGCGGTGGCTATCGTTATGTTCTCACCCTCACTGATGACTTGAGTAGATATGGGTATGTCTACTTAATGAAACACAAGTCTGAGACCTTTGAAAAGTTCAAGGAATTTCAGAGTGAGGTTAAGAATCAACGTGACAGGAAAATCAAGTTCCTACAATCAGATCGTGGAGGAGAATACTTGAGTCACGAGTTTGGCACACACTTAAGAAAATGTGGAATAGTTTCACAACTCACGCCGCCTGGAACACCTCAGCGTAATGGTGTGTTCGAACATCGTAATCGCACTCTATTAGATATGGTGCGATCTATGATGTCTCTTACCGATTTACCGCTACATTTTTGGGTCTATGCTTTAGAGACTGCCGCATTCACTTTAAATAGGGCTCCGTCGAAATCCGTTGAGACGACACCGTATGAATTATGGTTTGGGAAGAAACCTAAGCTGTCGTTTCTAAAAGTTTGGGGATGCGATGCTTATGTCAAGAAACTTCAACCTGAAAAGCTCGAACCCAAATCGGAAAAATGCGTGTTCACAGGATACCCTAAAGAAACTATTGGGTATACCTTCTACCTCAGATCCGAAGGCAAGATCTTTGTTGCCAAGAATGGATCCTTTCTAGAGAAAGAGTTTCTCTCTAAAGAAGTAAGTGGGAGGAAAGTAGAACTTGATGAAGTATTACCTCTTGAACCGGAAAATGGCGCAACTCAAGAAAATGTTCCTGAGGTGCCTGCACCGACTAGAGAGGAAGTTAATGATGATGATCAAGATACTTCTGATCAATCTCCTACTGAAATTCGATGGTCCACAAGGACACGTTCCGCACCAGAGTGGTACGGCAACCCTGTCTTGGAAATCATGTTGTTAGACAATGGTGAACCTTCGAACTATGAAGAAGCGATGGCGGGCCCGGATTCCGACAAATGGCTAGAAGCCATGAAATCCGAGATAGGATCCATGTATGAAAACAAAGTATGGACTTTGACTGACTTGCCCGTTGAGCAGCGAGCCATAGAAAATAAATGGATCTTTAAGAAGAAGACAAACGCAGATGGTAATGTGACAATCTATAAAGCTCGGCTTGTCGCTAAGGATTATCGACAAGTTCAAGGGGTTGACTACGATGAGACTTTCTCACTGGTAGTGAAGCTAAAGTCCGTCCGAATCATGTTAGGTATTGCCGCATTCTATGATTATGAGATATGGCAAATGGACGTCAAAATGGCATTCCTTAATGGTTTCCTTAAGGAAGAATTGTATATGATGCAGCCAGAAGGTTTTGTCAATCCTAAGAATGCTGACAAGGTGTGCAAGCTCCAACGCTCGATTTATGGGCTGGTGCGAGCATCTCAGAGTTGGAACATTCGCTTTGATGAGATGATCAAAGCGTTTGGGTTTACGCAGACTTATGGAGAAGCATGTGTTTACAAAAAAGTGAGTGGGAGCTCTGTAGCATTTCTCATATTATATGTAGATGACATACTTTTGATGGGAAATGATATAGAACTTTTGGATAGCATTAAGGCCTACTTGAATAAGAGTTTTTCAATGAAGGACCTTGGAGAAGCTGCTTATATATTAGGCATCAAGATCTACAGAGATAGATCAAGACGCCTCATAGGTCTTTCGCAAAGCACATACCTAGATAAGATATTGAAGAAGTTCAGTATGGATCAGTCTAAGAAGGGGTTCTTGCCTGTGTTGCAAGGTGTGAAATTGAGCTCAGCTCAATGTCCGACCACGGCAGAAGATATAGAAGAGATGAGTGTCATCCCCTATGCCTCAGCCATAGGTTCTATTATGTATGCCATGCTGTGTACCAGACCTGATGTAAACCTTGCCGTAAGTTTGGTAGGAAGGTACCAAAGTAATCCCGGCAAGGAACACTGGACAGCGGTCAAGAATATCCTGAAGTACCTGAAAAGGACTAAGGAAATGTTTCTCGTCTATGGAGGTGACGAAGAGCTCGTCGTAAAGGGTTACGTCAACGCTAGCTTCGACACAGATCTGGATGACTCTAAGTCACAAACCGGATACATGTATATTTTGAATGGTGGGGCAATAAGCTGGTGCAGTTGCAAGCAGAGCGTCGTGGCGGGATCTACATGTGAAGCGCAGTACATGGCAGCCTCGGAGGCAGCACATGAAGCAATTTGGGTGAAGGAGTTCATCACTGACCTAGGAGTCATACCCAATGCGTCGGGGCCGATCAAGCTCTTCTGTGACAACACTGGAGCTATTGCTCTTGCCAAGGAGCCCAGGTTTCACAAGAAGACAAGGCACATCAAGCGTCGCTTCAACTCCATTCGTGAAAATGTTCAAAATGGAGACATAGATATTTGTAAAGTACATATGGACCTGAATGTAGCAGATCCGTTGACTAAACCTCTCCCTAGAGCAAAACATGATCAACACCAGAATTCCATGGGTGTTCGATTCATCACAATGTAACTAGATTATTGACTCTAGTGCAAGTGGGAGACTGTTGGAAATATGCCCTAGAGGCAATAATAAAAGCATTATTATTATATTTCCTTGTTCATGATAATTGTCTTTATTCATGCTATAATTGTGTTATCCGGAAATTGTAATACATGTGTGAATAATAGACACCAACATGTCCCTAGTAAGCCTCTAGTTGACTAGCTCGTTGATCAACAGATAGTCATGGTTTCCTGACTATGGATATTGGATGTCATTGATAACAAGATCACATCATTAGGAGAATGATGTGATGGACAAGACCCAATCCTAAACATAGCACTTGATCGTATAGTTCGTTTGCTAGAGTTTTCCAATGTCAAGTATCTTTTCCTTAGACCATGAGATCGTGTAACTCCCGGATACCGTAGGAGTGCTTTGGGTGTACCAAACGTCACAACGTAACTGGGTGACTATAAAGGTATACTACGGGTATCTCCGAACGTGTCTGTTGGGTTGACATGGATAAAGACTGGGATTTGTCACTCCGTATAACGGAGAGGTATCACTGGGCCCACTCGGTAATGCATCATCATAATGAGCTCAAAGTGACCAAGTGTCTGGTCACGGGATCATGCATTACGGTACGAGTAAAGTGACTTGCCGGTAACGAGATTGAACTAGGTATTGGGATACCGACGATCGAATCTCGGGCAAGTAACATACAGATTGACGAAGGGAATTGTATACAGGGTTGTTTGAATCCTCGACATAGTGGTTCATCCGATGAGATCATCGAGGAGCATGTGGGAGCCAACATGGGTATCCAGATCCCGCTGTTGGTTATTGACCAGAGAGCGATCTCGGTCATGTCTACATGTCTCCCGAACCCGTAGGGTCTACACACTTAAGGTTCGGTGACGCTAGGGTTGTAGGGATATGTATATGCAGTAACCCGAATGTTGTTCGGAGTCTCGGATGAGATCTCGGACGTCACGAGGAGTTCCGGAATGGTCCGAAGATAAAGAATTATATATAGGAAGTGCTATTTCGGTCATCGGGACAAGTTTCGGGGTCACCGGTATTGTACCGGGACCACCGAAAGGGTCTCGGGGGTCCACCGGGTGGGGCCACCTATCCTGGAGGGCCCCATGGGCTGAAGTGGGAAGGGATCCAGCCCAAAGTGGGCTGGGGCGCCACTTCCCCCTAGGGCCCATGCGCCTAGGGTGGGTGAAACCCTAAAGGAAGAGTCCTAGGAGGGGAAGGCACCTCCTAGGTGCCTTGGGGAGGAGGGATTCCTCCCCTTGGCCGCACCCCCCTAGGAGATTGGATCTCCTAGGGCCGGCGCCCCCCCCCCCCCTTGGCCCTCCTATATATAGTGGGGAGATGGAGGACTTCTTACCCCTTGCCTTTGGTGCCTCCCTCTCCCTCTCCAACACCTCCTCCTCCTCCATAGTGCTTGGCGAAGCCCTGCCGGAGTACTGCAGCTCCATCACCACCACGCCGTCGTGCTGCTGCTGGAGCCATCTTCCTCAACCTCTCCTTCCCCATTGCTGGATCAAGAAGGAGGAGACATTATGCTGACCGTACGTGTGTTGAACGCGGAGGTGCCGTCCGTTCGGCGCTAGGATCTCCGATGATTTGGATCACGTCGAGTACGCCTTCCTCATCCCCGTTCTTTGAACGCTTCCACGTGTGATCTACAAAGGTATGTAGATGCAATCCGATCACTCGTTGCTAGATGAACTCCTAGATGGATCTTGGTGAAACCGTAGGAAAATTTTTGTTTTCTGCAACGTTCCCCAACACTATCATGTATGCAATGTTGTGTACCAGACATGATGTGTGCCTTGCTATTAGCTTAGTAGGGAGGTACCAAAGTAATCTAGGAGTGGATCACTGGACAGCAGTCAAGAACATCCTAAAATACCTGAAAAGGACTAAGGATATGTTTCTCGTTTATGGAGGTGACAAAGAGCTCGTCGTAAACGGTTACGTGATGCAAGCTTTGACACTGATCCGGATGACTCTAATTCACAAACCGGATACATATTTTTATTAAAAGGTGGAGCTGTCAATTGGTGGAGTTCCAAGCAGAGCGTCGTGGCGGGATCTACGTGTGAAGCGGAGTACATAGCTGCTTCGGAAGCAGCAAATGATGGAGTCTAGATGAAGGAGTTCATATCCGATCTAGGTGTAATACCTAGTGCATCGGGTCCAATGAAAATCTTTTGTGACAATACGGGTGCAATTGCCTTGGCAAAGGCATCTAGATTTCACAAGAGAACCAAGCACATCAAGAGACGCTTCAATTCCGTCCGCGGTCAAGTCAAGGAGGGAGACAAAGATATTTGCCAGATACATACGGATCTGAATGTTGCAGACCCGTTGACTAAGCCTCTCTCACGAGCCAAACATGATCAGCACCAAGACTCCATGGGTGTTAGAATCATTACAATGTAATCAAGATTATTAACAGTAGTGCTAGTGGGAGACTGAAGGAAATATGCCCTAGAGGCAATAATAAAATTGTTATTTATATTTCCTTATATCATGATAATTGTTTATTATTCATGCTAGAATTGTATTAATTGGAAACTTAGTGCATGTGTGAATACATAGACAAACAGAGTGCCACTAGTATGCCTCTACTTGACTAGCTCGTTGAATCAATGATGGTTATGTTTCCTGACCATAGACATGAGTTGTCATTTGATTAACAGGATCACATCATTAGAGAATGATGTGATTGACTTGACCCATCCGTTATCTTAGCACGATGATCGTTTAGTTTGTTGCTATTGCTTTCTCCATAACTTATACATGTTCCTATGACTATGAGATCATGCAACTCCCGAATACCAGAGGAACACATAGTGTGCTATCAAATGTCACAATGTAACTGGGTGACTATACAGATACTCTACAGGTGTCTCCGATGGTGTTTGTTGAGTTGGCATAGATCGAGATTAGGATTTGTCACTCCGAGTATCAGGGAGGTATCTTTGGGCCCTCTCGGTAATGCACATCACTATAAAGCCATCAAGCAATGTCACTAATGAGTTATTTGCAGGATGGTGCATTACAGAACGAGTAAAGAGACTTGCCGGTAGCGAGATTGAAATAGGTATTAAGATACCGACGATCGAATCTCGGGCAAGTAACATATCGATGACAAAGGGAACAACGTATATCGTTATGCGGTTTGACCGATAAAGATCTCCGTAGAATATGTGGGAGCTAATATGAACATCTAGGTTCTGCTACTGGTTATTGACCGGAGACGTGTCTCGCTCATGTCTACATAGTTCTCGAACCCGTAGGGTCCGCACACTTAACGTTCGGTGACGATCGGTATTATGAGTTTATGTGTTTTGATGTACCAAAGATAGTTCGGAGTCCTGGATGTGATCACGAACATAACGAGGAGTCTTGAAATGGTCGAGACATAAAGATTGATATATTGGATGACTATATTCGGACACCGGATGAGTTCCGGGGGTCACCGGATAATTATCGGAGTGCCGGGGGGTTATCAGAACCCCTAGGGGAACTAATGGGCCAGCATGGGCCTTGTGAGAGAGAGAGGAGGGGGGCTTAGGGCTGCCCCCCCCCCCTTGAGGAGTCTGAATTGGACAAGGAGGGGGGCGCCCCCTCTTTCCCTCCCTCTCTCCATCTCCTTCCTTCCCCCTTCCTCCTCCTAGTTGGACTAGGAAAGGGGGAGTCCTACTACTAGGAGGAGGACTCCTCCCCTCCTTGGCGCACCCCAAGGGCCGGCCGGCCTCCCCCTTACTCCTTTATATACGGGGGCAGGGGGCACCCTAGGAGACACAAGTTAATCATTGATCTCTTAGCCGTGTGCGGTGCCCCTCTCCACCATAATCCACCTCGGTCACATCATCGTAGTGCTTAGGCGAAGCCCTGCGCCGATAGCTTCATCATCACCGTCATCACGCCGTCATGCTGACGAAGCTCTCCCTCGACACTCAGTTGGATCGAGAGTTCGTGGGACGTCACCGAGCCAAACGTGTGCAGATCGCGGAGGTGCCATACTTTCGGTACTAGGATCGGTGGGATCATGAAGATGTACGACTACATCAACCGCGTTGTCATAACGCTTCCGCTTATGGTCTACGAGGGTACATGGACAACACTCTTCCCCTCTCGTTGCTATGCATCACCTAGATAGATCTTGCATGTGTGTAGGAATTTTTTTGAAATTACTGTGTTTCCCAACAATAACAACATACATACTATCAAAATATCAAACACATATCAAGTTCACATGATTACTTGCAACATGATTTCTCCCATGACCTCAAGAACAAAAGTAACTACTCACAAACAATAAACATGCTCATGATCAGAGGGGTACTAATATGCATAATGGATCTGAACATATAATCTTCCACCAAATAAACCATATAGTAATCCGCTACAAGATGTAATCAACACTACTAGTCACTCACAAGCACCAATCTATAGTTCTGGCAACAAGATTGAACACAAGAGATGAACTAGGGTTTGAGAGGAGATGGTGTTGTTGAAGATGTTGGTGGAGATTTCCCTCCCCAAGATGGGAGAGTTGTTGGTGATGACGATGACGATGATTTCCCCCTCCGGGAGGGAAGTTCCCCCGGAAGAATTGCTCTGCCGAAGGGCAAAAGTGCTCCTGCTCAAGTTCCGCCTCGAGGCGGCGGCGCTTCATCCCGAAAGTCCTCTTCTGATTTTTTCTAGGTCAAAATGACTTATATGCTAGAAGATAGGCACCGGAGGTGAGCCGAGGAGGCCACAACCCACCAGGGCGCGCCCAGGTGGGTTGTGCCCACCTCGTGGGCCCCCTCTGGTGTTTATTGGCTCCAGTAATTCTTATATATTCCATAAAAAATCCGCATGAAGTTTCAGCTCATTTGGAGTTGCGCAGAATAGGTGGCCTGACATAGCTTTTCTAGGTCTAGATTTCCAGCTGCCGGAATTCTCCCTCTTGGTGTGTTCCTTGCAAATTATGAGAGAAAAGGCATTAGAATTACTCTAAAAAGCATTATTATGGATAAAAACATTATAAATAACAGTAAGAAAACATGATGCAAAATGGACGTATCAACTCCTCCAAGCTTAGACCTCGCTTGTCCTCAAGCGAAAACCGAAATCGAAAAACATGTCCACATGCTTTGAGAGAGTGGTGTCGATAAAAACAAAATACGTACGGACATAGAAGCATCATGTTGATTATTATAACAACAACAAAATTAAACATAGGACTTCTATCATAGAAATTTTATCATATACTTCTCATGAATGGGTAATAGTTCATCACACAATCGAAGTATAAAGCAAAAACTCTATTAAAAACCAACAAACTATGCTCTCAGTCAACTTTGCAACTACAATTCATCATCTTTTCAGGAAGGGTAGCATGTAGGAGCCTTTAGGCAAGTCCACATACTCAACCATCATATAGTCTTCTATGATTGCTAACACTCATCTTGTACCCATGAACAAAACATTTCAACCGGGCACATAGAAAGATAGGGGCTTATGATTTTGCCTCCCAACATACTCACCTCAAGGGTGATGTCAACAATAATAACTCATGCTATCTATATTCAACTAGACATATGTGCCTAGATCTTTCCTCACCACATGATGCTTGACAAAGGAGAAAAATAAAAGGAATAGAGAGAAAAACTTTGACCCTTTGCATAAAAGTAAAAGATAGGCCCTTCGCAGAGGGAAGCAGAGGTTGCCATGCGCTTATTTGTTTGTATGCTCAATCCCTTACTGCAAGAGAATGTCATGTTGTATTGCCCCTTAAGATGACAAACTTTATCATGTAGTTTGTCGCTTTTATTCTTTGTCATCCAAGTTCGTACAACGCTCAATTTTCTCTTACCCTAAATGATCTCACACTTTTAGAAGCAATTTTTATTGTCTTTTTGCACCGATGACAACTTACTTGAGGGATCTTGCTCAATCCCTAGGTAGGTATGGTGGACACTTGAAAAATATTTGGGTTTAATGGTTTTTGAATGCACAAGTAATATCTCTACTTAGTACAGAATTTTTGGCTAGCAAAGATAGGGGTAAGCATCACATGTTAAAGGATCTATGACAATATGACTTCTATGTGAATATAAACAAACATAAACCATTAAGTTGTCTTCCTTGTCCAACGTCAACAATTTTGGCATATAATATTTTGATGAGGGCTCACAATCACAAAATATTTCTAGGATAGTATATCTATATGTGAATCTTCTCTTCCCTTATTAATTCTTTCATGAGTTGCATCATTGACTAGTGCTATGTTTGTCGATCTGTAATAAAATTTTCTACTTATACTTTTCCTTATGTGGTGCCATCACCTACCATAGGATTAGTATATAGTCTTATTAATTTATTTCCTTTCTCTTTTTCTTTCTTTCTTTATTTGCAACATGAAAGTAAAGAAAGTAAAAACTCAAAGTAACTTTATTATATAACTTGCACACGATTACAATGATAGATCACTAAGCAAACTTTCAAATAAGAAAGGATTGAACTAAACTTTATTTTATCTAAAGCAAAAGATTGAACTAAGGCAAGTAAAATCAAAGAGATAGTGGGATGATATGATACCGGGGCACCTCCCCCAAGCTTGGATAAATCCAAGGGGAGTGCCCATACCCGATACTCAGTTCTCCTTTGGTGGTGAAGAAGATGATGGTGGTGATGAAGGAGAGATCTTGTCCTCGGATTTCCATGGCAGTGGCCCACCATCATAAGAGGAGGAGTGAGTCTCACGGGTCCTGCAACCAGCAGCCAAACTCATACCTTTAAACCTTGCCTCATATTCAAAGACTTGGTTTTGAAGATCATAGATCTGGCTTTGGAGAAAGTTGATTTGTTCATTCAGGGTGAAGATGATGTCCTTCATGGGCTTGACATCCACCTTAAGATCACGGGAAAGGTCCGTGGCCATGAGGTGATTGGCATTGACCCCACGCTCCACCACCCCCTTGCACTGGAAGACATCTTCCTCCACAGCTTCAAGCCTGGCCTCCACGGTTCTCGTCCCCTTGGGACACGACACATCGCGGAGGTGAAGCACCCCCTCATGCATCTGGATGACCTGAGGGTGCTGCACCACTTCCCGCAAATATGGGTTGATGAAGTTCTTGAAGAACTTGTCCTTGGAGGAGCATGAAGAAGCCATGGTAAATGGGATCTGACAAAAAACAACATGGAAAAAGAGAACAACGGATTTCTTCGCGATACGGTGATAAACAGGTTAGGGAAGTATATATAGATTTTTTTATCTTGGAGGACAAGTGTATGGTAGAAAAACGGAGTATGGAAGGTGTCCCAGGTGGGCACAACCTACCTGGGTGCGCCAGGCTTGCCTGGCGCGCCCTGGTGTCTTGTGCCCACCAAGGGACGCTTCCTGGAAGTTTCTTTATTTCCAAAATTTTAAAATATTCCAAAACTGATAAAAAATATTTTTGTGGAATTTTCGGAGTCCGTTTACTTACCGTATCATCTACCTCCTTATTTTCACGATTCTAGAGTGTTTCGAAAGGACTCTTTTATGTGCTCTTCCGGTGTTAAAGTTTGGATAATATTACTTTCAACATTAATAGGCGTACTTGAGATATAATGATGTATTCATTGTCCATTGACAACCTTCGGGTTAGTTCCTTCGAAGTTATTTATTTTGATGGCTCCAGACCGGTAAACCTCCTTGATGATGTATGGGCCTTCCCATTTCGAGAGGAGCTTTCCTGCAAAAAAAATCTAAAACAAGAGTTGTACAAAAAAACATATTCTCCAACTTTAAACTCACGCTTTTGAATTCTTTTGTCATGCCATCTTTTAACTTTTTCTTTGAATAACTTTGCATTTTCATATGCTTGGGTTCTCCATTCATCTAAGGAGCTTATATCAAATAGCCTCTTTTCACCAGCAAGTTTGAAATCATAGTTGAGTTCTTTAACTGCCAAAAAAGCTTTATGTTCTAACTCAAGAGGCAAATGACAAGCCTTCCCATAAACCATTTTATAAGGAGACATATCCATAGGATTTTTATACGTTGTTCTATAAGCCCAAAGTGCATCATCTAATTTCTTAGGCCAATTCTTCCTGGACCTATTAATAGTCTTTTGCAAAATTAATTTTATTTCTCTATTTCTAAGTTCAACTTGACCACTAGACTGGGGATGATAGGGTGATGCAATTATATGGTTAACATCATACTTGGCAAGCATCTTACGAAAAGCACCATGAATAAAGTGTGAACCACCATCAGTCATTAAATATCTAGGGACTCCAAACCTTGGGAAAATAAATTCCTTAAGCATTTTAATAGAGGTGTTGTGATCAGCACACTAGTTGGAATAGCTTCTACCCATTTAGTAACATAATCAACAACAACCAAAATATGTGTATACCCATTAGAGGAAGGAAAAGGTCCCATGTAATCAAATCCCCAAACATCAAATGGTTCAACAACAAGTGAATAATTCATAGGCATTTCTTGCCGCTTACCGATATTACCTATTCTTTGACATTCATCACAAGATAAGACGAACTTACAGGCATCCTTGAAGAGAGTAGGCCAATAAAATCCAGATTGCAATACCTTGTGAGTAGTTCTATTTCCAGCATGATGCCCTCCATAAGCCTCGGAGTGACATTTCCGTAGGATTTGTCTCTGTTCATGCTCAGGTACACAACGTCTAATAATACCATCTACTCATTCTATATAAAGATGTGGGTCATCCCAAAAGTATGTCTTAAATCATAGAAGAATTTTTTTTCTTTTGCCGGTATGTAAAGCTAGGTGGTAAATATTTAGCAACAATGTAATTAGCATAGTCAGCATACCAAGGAGTACCATTAGCAACATTTATTGCAGCTAACTGCTCATCAAGAAAACTATCATCAATAGGTAGTGGGTCATCAAGCCCATTTTCAAGCCTAGACAAATTATCAGCTATGGGGTTCTCAGCTCCTTTTCTATTAATGATATGTAAGTCAAATCCTTGTAACAAGAGAACCCAACGAATAAGTCTAGGTTTAGCATCTTTCTTTTCCATAAGATATTTAATAGCAGCATGGTCTGTGTGAACAGTTACTTTGGAATCAACAATATAAGGTCTAAATTTATCACAATTAAGCAAACACTACTGCTAAGAATTCTTTTTCAGTAGTAGCATAATTTCTTTGAGCACCGTCTAGAGTTTTACTAGCATAGTGAATAACATTTAGTTTCTTATCAACTCTTTGTCCTAGAACAGCACCAACGACATAATCACTAGCATCACACATAATTTCAAAAGGCAAGTTCCAATCAGGTGGTTGAACAATAGGTGCAGATATTAAGGCTTTCTTGAGTGTTTCAAAGGCTTCTAAACAATCATCATCAAAAACAAAAGGAATATACTTTTGCAAAAGATTAGTAAGAGGCCTAGAATTTTTAGAGTCTTTGATAAATCTCCTATAAAAACTAGCATGGCCTAGGAAACTACGAATGCCTTTGATGTCCTTAGGACATGGCATTTTCTCAATTGCATCAACCTTAGCTTGGTCCACTTCAATACCTCTTTCAGAAATTTATGACCCAAGACAATGCCTTCATTAACCATAAAGTGACACTTCTCCCAATTCAAGACAAGATTTGTTTGTTCACATCTTTGCAAAACTCATTCAAGATTGCTTAAACAATCATCAAAAGACTTCCCATAAACAGAAAAGTCATCCATGAAAACCTCAACAATCTTCTCAAAAAAGTCAGAGAATATAGCAGTCATACATATTTGAAAGGTAGCAGGTGCATTACATAAACCAAAAGGCATACATCTATAAGCATAAGTTCCAAATGGGCATGTAAAAGTAGTCTTTTCTTGATCAGGTTGAGAGACGGGTATTTGTGAAAAGCCAGAGTATCCATCTAGAAAGCAAAAGTGTGTGTGCTTAGATAATATTTCAAGCATTTGATCAATAAAAGGCAAGGGGTAATGATCTTTTCTAGTTACTTTGTTTAATTTTATGTAATCAATTACCATTCTATAGCCTGTAACAATTCTTTGTGGAATAAGTTCATTTTTATCATTAGGAACAAAAGTAATACCTCCTTTCCTGGGGACACAATGAACAGGACTTACCCATCTACTATCATCTATAGGATAGATTATACCTCCTTCCAAAAGTTTTAAGATTTATGTTCTTACCACTTCCTTAATTTTTGGATTCAACCGGCGTTGGTGATCAACAACGGGTTTAGCATCAGGTTCCATATTAATTTTGTGCTGACATAGAGTGGGACTAATGCCCTTTAAATCATCAAGAGTATATCAAATAGCAGCCCGGTGCTTCCTTAGAACTTTCAATAATCTTTCTTCTTCATGTTCTGAAAGGTTAGCACTAATAATAACTGGATATATCTTCTTTTCATCGAGATAAGCATATTTCAAAGTGTCTGGCAATTGTTTTAATTCAAACACATGATCACCTTTAGGTGGAGGAGGACCTCCGAGAGTTGTTTAAGAAGAGGACATTGTTCAAAGAAAATCTTATCTATTTCATTTCTTTCATGCATATGTAAATCATTTTCATGGTCTAGCAAATATTGTTCTAAAGGATCAGTAGGTGGAACAGCAATAGAAGCAAGACCAATTAATTCATCCTTACTAGGCAATTCTTTTTCATGATGATTTCTACTAAACTTGGAAAAGTTAAACTCATGAGAGTCATCACCAAAGCTAACACCCATGGTTTGTTTCTCGCAATCTATCTTAGCATTAACTGTGTTCAAGAAAGGTCTACCAAAGATAATGGGGCAGAAGTCATCTTGCGGGGTACCAAGAACAAGAAAATCAGTAGGATATTTTATTTTCCCACACAAGACTTCAACATCTCTAATAATCCCACAAGGTGGTATGGTGTCTCTATTAGCAAGTTTAATAGTAACATCTATGTCTTCTAACTTAGCAGGTGCTATGTCTTTCATGATTTCTTCATATATAAAGTGTAAGGAATAGCACTAACACAAGCACCCATGTCACATAAACCATGATAACAGTGATCTCCTATTTTAACTAAAATAACAGGCATGCCAACAACAGGTCTATGTTTATTTATTTTATCAGGTTTAGCAATTCTAGCAGCTTCTTCACAGAAGTAAATAACATGCCCATCCATATCTTCTTCCAAGAGATCTTTAACCATAGCAATGCTAGGTTCTACTTCAATTTGTTCAGGTTTAGGTGTTCTAACATAGCTTTTGTAAACCATAGTTGAAACTTTAGCATGCTCCCTTATCCTAACAGGAAAAGGGGGTTTCTCAATATAAGGAGAAGGAACAACTAGATCAACATTATAAAGTATAGTTTCTTCTTTAACTGGTACTGGTTCTTTAATTTCTTCTTTAATAGGTGGGTGATATTTAAGCCACTTCTCCATAGGGAGTTCAACATGGGTAGCAAATGATTCACAAAAGGAGGCTACTATCTCAGAGTCAAGTCCATATTTAGTGCTAAATTTTTGAAAAGCATCGGTATCCATAAAAGATTTAACACAATCATACTTAAGTTTAATACCCGACTCTTTACCTTCGTCGAGTTCCCAATCTTCAGAGTTGCGTTTAATTGCTTCCAAAAGATCCCACCGGAATTCAATAGTCTTCTTCATAAATGAACCGGCACAAGAAGTATCAAGCATGGTTTGATCATTACGAGAAAGCCGAGCATAAAAAATTTGGATAATAATTTCTCTTGAGAGTTCATGATTGGGGCATGAATATAACATTGACTTAAGCCTCCCCCAATCTAGAGCGATACTTTCTCCTTCACGAGGCCAAAAATTATATATATAATTCTGATCACGATGAACTAGATGCATAGGATAATTTTTTTGGTGAAACTCCAATTTCAAACGATTCCAATTGCATGATCCAATATCATCGCATAGCCTATACCATGTCAATGCTTTTCCCTTCAAAGATAAAGGGAAAACCTTTTTCATCACTTCATCCCTGGGTAAACCTGCAAGCTTAAATAATACATAAACTTGCTCCACATATATCAAGTGCATATCAGGATGTTCGGTTCCATCTCCTGCATAAGGATTAGCTAGTAGTTGTTCTATCATACCCGAAGGAATTTCATATTCAATATTTTTAGTAGGTGCAATAGGTGGAGGGGTTGCTAATTGTAGATCCGGACAAGGTGAAGATACCACGAACAAACCCCTCAAAGGATTGTTTTCCATAGTAACAAGTGACAATAAATTTCAGCACACTATATAAATGTTTCCTCAACGAATTCCACTTACCAAAGGTGCTTCACTCCCCGGCAACGGTGCCAGAAAATAGCCTTGATGACCGACAAGTATAGGGGATCAATTGTAGCTCTTTTTGATAAGTAAGAGTGTCAAACCCAACAAGGAGCAGAAGGAAATGACAAGTAGTTTCCGGTAAGGTATTGTCTGCAAGTGCGGAAATTGTAAGTAGAGAGTAGTTTGGTAGCAAGATAATTTGTAACGAGCAAGTAACAATAATAGTAACAAGTATGCAGCAAGGTAGCCCAATCTTTTTGAGGCAAAGGACAGGCCAAAACGGTCTCTTATAATAAGCAAAGCGTTCTTGAGGGTACACGGGAATTTCATCTAGTCACTTTCATCATGTTTGTTTGATTTGTGTTTGCTACTTTGATAATTTGATATGTGGGTGGACCGGTGCTTAGGTGTTGTTCTTAATTGAACAAACCTCCTACTTATGATTAACCCTCCCGCAAGCATCCGCAACTATGAGAAAAGTATTAAGAATAAATTCTAACCATAGCATTAAACTTTTGGATCGAATCGGCCCCTTACGAAATAGCGCATAAACTGGAGTTTAAGCTTCTGTCACTCTCACAACCCATCATCTAATTTATACTCCACAATGCATTACCTTAGGCCCAAGTATGGTGAAGTGTCATGTAGTCGACGTTCACATGACACCACTAAGGGAATAACAACATACATAATATCAAAATATCAAACACATATCAAGTTCACATGATTACTTCCAACATGATTTCTCTTGTGACCTCAAGAACAAAAGTAACTACTCACAAACAATAAACATGCTCATGATAAGAGGGGTATTAATATGCATAATGGATCTGAACATATAATCTTCCACCAAATGAACCATATAGTAATCCACTACAAGATGTAATCAACACCACTAGTCATCCACAAGCAGCAATCTATTGTGTCGGTAACAAGACTGAACACAAGAGATGAACTAGGGTTTGAGAGAAGATGGTGTTGTTGAAGATGTTGATGGAGATTGCCCTCCCCAAGATGGGAGAGTTGTTGGTGATGATGACGATGATTTCCCCCTCTGGGAAGGAAGTTCCCCCGGCGGAATCACTCTGCCGGAGGGCAAAAGTGCTCCCGCCCAAGTTCCGCCTCGAGGCGGCGGCGCTTCGTCCCGAAAGTCCTCTTCTGATTTTTTTCTAGGTCAAAATGACTTATATGCCAGAAGATGGGCACCGGAGGTGGGTCGAGGAGGCCACAACCCACCAGGGCGCGCCTGGGGGCCTAGCGCGCCCAGTTGGGTTGTGCCCACCTGGTGGCCCCCCTCTGGTGTTTATTGGCTCAAGTAATTCTTATATATTGCATAAAAAATCCCCGTGAAGTTTCAGCTCATTTGGAGTTGTGCATAATAGGTGGCCTGACGTAGCTTTTCCAGGTCCAGATTTCCAGCTGCCGGAATTCTCCCTCTTGGTGTGTTCCTTGCAAATTATGAGAGAAAAGGCATTAGAATTGCTCCAAAAGGCATTATAATGGACAAAAACATTATAAATAACAGTAAGAAAACATGATGCAAAATGGACGTATCAAGGCCATGAAATCTGAGATGGGATCCATGTATGATAACAAAGTATGGACTTTGATGACTTGCCCGATGATCGGCGAGCCATTGAGATTAAATGGATCTTCAAGAGGAAGACGGACGCTGATAGTAGTGTTACTATCTACAAATCTCGAATTGTCGCAAAAGGTTTTTGACAAGTTCAAGGTGTTGACTACGATGAGAGTTTCTGACTCGTATCTATTCTTAAAGTCTGTCCGAATCATGTTAGCAATTGCCGCATTTTATGATATTTGGCAAATGTATGTCAAAACTGCATTCCTTAATGGATTTCTTAAAGAAGAGTTGTATATGATGCAACCAGAAGGTTTTGTCAATCCGAAAGGTGCTAACAAAGTGTGTAAGCTCCAGTGACCCATTTATGGACTGGTGCAAGCATCTAAGAGTTGTAATGTACGCTTTGATAGTGTGATCAAAATATTTATTTTTGTACAGACTTTTGGAGAAGCCTGTATTTACAAGAAAGTGAGTGGGAGCTCTGTAGCATTTCTAATATTATATGTGGATGACATATTGTTGATTGGAAATAATACAAAATTTCTGGATAGCATAAATGGATAGTTCAATAAGAATTTTTCAATGAAAGACCTCGATGAAGCTGCTTACATATTGGGCATCAAGATCTATAAAGATAGATCAACACGCTTGATAAGATTTTTCAATGAGTACATACCTTGACAAGATTTTGAAGTAGTTCAAATGGAACAGTCAAAGAAGGAGTTCTTGCCTGTATTGCATGGTGTAAAGTTGAGTAAGACTCAAAACACGACCACGACAGAAAATAGAAAGAGAATGAAAGTCATTCGATATGCCTCGGCCATAGGTTCTATAAAGTATGCTATGTTGTGTACCATACCTATTGTGTACCTTGCCATGAGTTTGGCAAGGGGGTACGATATCAATCCAGGAGTGGATCACTGGACAGCGGTCAAAATTATCATTAGAATACTAATGAGATATTTCTCGGTTATGGAGGTGATAGAGAGTTCGTCGTAAAGAGTTACATCGATGCAAGCTTTGACACTGATCCGGATGACTCTAAGTCTCAATCTGGATGCATATTGAAAGTGGGAGAAATTAGCTAGAGTAGCTCCCTGCAGAGCATTGTAGACATAGAAATTTGCAAAATACATACGGATCTGAATGTGGCTGACCCATTGACTAAACTTCTCTCACAAGCAAAACACGATCACACCTTAGTACTCTTTGGGTGTCAATCACATGGTGATGTGAACTAGATTATTGACTCTAGTAAACCCTTTGGGTGTTGGTCACATGGTGATGTGAACTATTGGTGTTAAATCACATGGTGATGTGAACTAGATTATTGACTCTAGTGCAAGTGGGAGACTGAAGGAAATATGCCCTAGAGGCAATAATAAAGTTGTTATTTATATTTCCTTATATCATGATAAGTTTTTAATATTCATGCTAGAATTGTATTAACCAGAAATTTAGTACATGTGTGAATACATAGACAAAACAGAGTGTCCCTAGTATGCCTCTACTTGACTAGCTCATTAATCAAATATGGTTATGTTTCCTGACCATATACATGTGTTGTCAATTGATGAATGGGATCACATCATTAGAGAATGATGTGATGGACAAGATCCATCCGTTAGCTTAGCATTGTGATCGTTAAGTTTTATTTCTATTGCTTTCTTCATGACTTATACATATTCCTTTGACTATGAGATTATACAACTCCCGAATACCGGAGGAACACCTCATGTGCTATCAAACGTCACAACATAATTGGGTGATTATAAAGGTGCTCTACAGGTGTCTCCGAAGGTGTTTGTTGGGTTATCATAGATCAAGATTAGGATTTGTCACTCTGAGTATCAGAGAGGTATCTTTGGGCCCTCTCGGTAACGCACATCATAATAAGCCTTGCAAGCAATGTGACTAATGAGTTAGTTATGGGATGATGTATTACAGAATGAGTAAAGAGACTTGCCGGTAACGAGATTGAACTAGGTATGAAGATACCGACAATCGAATCTCGGGCAAGTAACATACCGATGACAAAGGGAATAACGTATGTGCTACCTCTTGAGCATGCGTTGGTTTTCCCTTGAAGAGGAAAGGGTGATGTAGCAAAGTAGCATAAGTATTTCCCTCAGTTTTTGAGAACCAAGGTATCAATCCAGTAGGAGACTACACGCAAGTCGCCTAGTACATGCACAAACAAATAAGAACCTTGCAACCAACGCGATAAAGGGGTTGTCAATCCCTTCATGGCCACTTGCAAGAGTGAGATCTGATAAAGATAATATGATAAATATTTTTGGTATTTTTGTTGTATAGATTGGAAAGTAAAGATTCCAAAATAAATAGTAAACTAGAATTGTAGATCGGAAACTTATATGATGTAAAGTAGACCTGGGGGCCATAGGTTTCACTAGTGGCTTCTCTCTAGATAGCAAATATTACGGTAGGTGAACAAATTACTATCGAGCAACTGATAGAAAAGCTCATAGTTATGAGAATATCTAGGCACGATCATAAACATAGGCATCACATCCGTGTCAAGTAGACCGAAACGATTCTGCATCTACTACTATTACTCCACACATCGGCCGCTACCCAGCATGCATCTAGAGTATTAAGTTCATAAGAACAGAGTAACGCATTAGGCAAGACGACATGATGTAGAGGGATAAACTCAAGCAATATGGTATAAACCCCATCTTTTTATCCTCGATGGAAACAATACAATACGTGTCGGTTCCCTTTCTCTCACTGGGATCGAGCACTGTAAGATTAAACCCAAAGCTAAGCACTTCTCCCATTGCAAGAAAGATCAATCTAGTAGGCCAAACCAAACTGATAATTCAAAGAGACTTGTAAAGATATCAAATCATGCATATAAGAATTCAGAGAAGAATAAAATATTGTTCATAGATAAACTTGATCATAAACCCACAATTCATCGGATCTCGACAAACACACCGCAAAAAGTATTACATCGAATAGATCTCCAAGAACATCGAGGAGAACTTTGTATTGAGAACCAAAGAGAGAGAAGAAGCCATCTAGCTAATAACTATGGACCCGAAGGTCTGTGGTAAACTACTCACACATCATCGGAGAGGCTATGGTGTTGACGTAGAAGCCCTCCATGATCGAATCCCCCTCCGGCAGATCGCCAGAAAAGGTCCCCAGATGGGATCTCACTGGTACAGAAGGTTGCGGTGGTGGAAAAGTGGTTTCGTGGCCCCCCTGGATGTTTTTAGGGTATAAGAGTATATATAGGAGAAAGAAGTAGGTCGGTGGAGCTACGAGGGGCCCACGAGGGTGTGGGCGCGCCTGCCCCCCTGGGCATGCCGCCCTACCTTGTGGCCGCCTCGTTGCTTCCTTGAACTCCATTGCAAGTCTCCTGGATTGTGTTTGTTCCAAAAACGATCCTCGCGAAGGATTCATTCCATTTGGATTCCTTTTGATATTCCATTTCTACAAAACACTGAAATAGGCAAAAAAACAGCAATTTGCACTGGGCCTTCGATTAATAGGTTAGTCCCAAAAATAATAGAAAAGTGCATATTAAAGCCCATTAAATATCCAAAACAGATAATATAATAGCACGGAACAATCAAAATTATAGATACGTTGGAGACATATCAAGCATCCCCAAGCTTAATTCATGCTCGTCCTCGAGTAGGTAAATGATAAAAACAAAATTTTTGATGTGGAATTCTACCTAACATAATTTTCAATGTTATTCTCTTTATTGTGACATGAATGTTTAGATCAAAAGATTCTAGACAGAAGTTTAATATTGACATAAAAATAATACTTCAAGCATACTAACCAAGCAATTACGTCTTATCAAAATAACATAGCCAAAGAAATCTTATCCCTACAAAATCATATAGTTTGGCCATGCTTCATTTTCGTCACACAAAATGCTCCCATCATGCACAACCCCAATGACAAGCCAAGCAATTGTTTCATACTTAGCCTTTTCAAACTCTTTCAACTTAAACGCAATATATGAGCGCGAGCCATGGACATAGCACTATGGGTGGAATAGAATATGATGATGGAGGTTGTGTGAGAAGACAAAAGGGAGAAAGTCTCACATTGACGCGGCTAATCAACGGGCTATGGAGATGCCCGTCAATTGATGTCAATGCAAGGAGTAGGGATTGCCATGCAACAGATGCACTAGAGCTATAAATATATGAAAGCTCAACAAAAGAAACTTAGTGGGTGTGCATCCAACTTGCTTGCTCACGAAGACCTAGGGCATTTTGAGGAAGCCCATCATTGGAATATACAAGCCAAGTTCTATAATGAAAAAAGGGTTAATTATCCTTTTGCCCTCAGTGGTGTCCATGTGCTCAGTTTTGCCCTCAGATGCGAATTGTCCTCAGTTTTGCCCCTAGTCCGAGCACAGCAACTACGACGAGGCCAAACGGCCATATTTGAGTCCATTCCGTCCGCCGGCGTTAGTAGTTGTGGGTCCGAAGCTTACACGTGGGACCGCGTGGACGTGGGTCCGGAGCTGACATGTAGGCCCCTGCAACTTAATCCCCAAATCATTCTAGCTCACACCCATCCGCCCGGCCGGCTGTCCTGCGCCGCCGCTGCCGCCGCCACCTGCGCCGCGGCCAGCACCTGCCCCGCCACCAGTTGCACGGCCTGCTCCGCCGCTACCTCCCTGCGCCTACGCTCCACGGCTCATTGTGACGCCCACCACCTTGCTGCGACGCCACGGGTGGGGCGCCCGCCACCTGCTCGATTCGCGGCGCGGCCTCCTTCCGTGCGCCCGGCCGGAGCGCTCAAAGGTGGGGGGCTGCTGGAGCTATTTGAACTAGGAGGAAGAACCCTAGGGCGAAATGGTGAGCAGCGGCGACCCCGGAGTATTTGGCGAGGCAGGCATCGGGCCGGAGATCCGCCGCGTCCACGACTGGGTTCCCGAGGGGTAAGCCTCGCCTCTTGTTTAGATTGAGCTTAGTTGTGCATTTGAACACTCGATTCGAGTAGGTTTGCCCAATTAGTGTGCTGATTGCGTCTCTGTTTTTCGCCGGTTAGGATGGAGTTGCGGTTTGCTTTCATGGTGCACATTAGAAGGGACCGGTACATGTTCGATGCAAAGGATAAGAAGAAATACCAAGGAGGTTTTGATTATCGGTTGCCAATGGCTAGTAATTGGAGTTTCAGACAATTTGGGGAGGTAATTTGTAGCCAATATCCTTGGGGTTTGCTTGATGAAGTGGTATACAAATACTATAATGGGGAAAAGAATTGGGTGACAGTTAGTAATGATGAAGAGCTATCTACCATGTTTGTTAGGCATAAAGAGAAAGGTAATTTTCATGTGAGGCTGCAAGTTGATGTGCTTGAGCAGGCATTTGGACCTAGGATGGCGGGTGCAACATCTCGGGGAGAATCAAGTCATCGTAATGGCATCTCTAGCCAGAACAGTTCAGTTGGTGCACGGCGACATGGTGGCTCGACAAGTGTGGGCAACAGCAGTAGGGTCCCCCTTGAAGTGGAGCCTGATGGCTACAATTCTGGGGTTGATGAAGAGAAGTTATATTCTGATGTTATTCAGAATTTACGATGGGCACCTCGGGCTGAAAACCAAGATGAGGCTCACAATGCAGTCCGTGTGGATGATGACGCGATGGGTGAGGACGAAGACCTTGCAGCTGTTGAATGGGACCCTTTGAACCCTCAAATGGAAGAAGGTACAGTTTTTGCATCCATGAATGAGTGTAGAAATGCACTTGTGACATACTGCATCAAGGTAGAACGTACTTTCAAAGTTGACAAGAGCGATCAAGTACGTTACAGAGTGCACTGTCCGACTGAGGGTTGTCCATGGAGGCTGCTTGCAGCTAAAATGCGAAATAGCACTAATGTTCAGGTCAAAGTGAATCCTTTTAAGCACACATGCCAGGAATCAACCCTTAGGAAGGATACAATCAGTAGAGCCAAGTCAAGATGGGTGGCAGAAGAAGTAAAAAAGTGGGTGAAAGAAAACCAGCAAGTGGGTCCAAAGGAATTGTAGAAGAACATCAAAGATAAGTTCAAGATAGATTTACCATACATGAGGTTGTTCAATGGTAAACAACATGCTATGGATTCTATTTATGGTAACTGGCAGGAAAGTTTTCAATTGTTGTATTCATTCAAAGGTGAAGTGGAGAGGACAAGCCCAGGTAGTATTGTAGATATTGATCACCACACCGTGGAGTACACATTCAGGGGAGTGACAAAGACCAAGGAATGCTTTAGAAGGGTTTTTGTCTGCTTTGAGGCTTGTCGCCGGGGTTTTTTGGCAGGCTGGAGGCCTTATTTGGCTATTGATGCCACTTTTCTCACAGGAAGGTTTAAAGGACAGTTAGTAGCAGCTTGTGCAGTTGATGCACATAGTTTTGTATTTCCAGTTGCCTATGGTGTGCTGGAGACAGAGTCTGAGGAGAGCTGGACTTGGTTTTTGCATAATCTCCGCCGGGCTATTGCACATCCCAATGGGTTGGTCATTCATACAGATGCCTGCAAAGGTTTAGAAGTGGCCGTGGACAATGTGTTCCCTGGAGTAGAGCATAGGGAATGCATGCGTCACCTTGCTGCAAATTTCATGAAGAAATTCAAAGGAAAGGTGTATACCGACAATTTATGGCCAGCATCTTTGACATGCAGTGTGAAGAAGCACAACTACCACTTGAGGCAGTTATACATGAATCCCAAAGTGAAAGAATACTTGGAAACACACCACTCCAAGTTATGGGCCAGAAGCCAATTCAATGAAGTGAGCAAAGTTGACTATGTGCACAATAATCTAGCAGAGTCTTTCAACTCAACGATCCGGAAACTAAAGGGTCATTATGTGGTGGATTTGCTTGACAGGATAAGGATAGAATACATGCAGAAATTTCATTATCGTGCAGGAATAGCCGAGGCAAAATTCATGGGCCACATTATCATCCCTGCCGTGATGAATGAACTGAAGCAGAAGACAATAGGCTTGGAAATGAACATGATGCTTTGCTCGGGTACCACAGCAGAGAAATCATATTTGGATAAAGAGAAGAGGGAATGGAGATATCCAGTGGATTTAGAAGCTAGAACTTGCAGTTGTAGGCAATGGCAGATAACTGGGTTGCCATGCATTCATGCCTTGTTTTTCATCACTTCTCTTCCAGGTCCAGCAGGGAACATACAGCAGTATGTGCATGATTACTACTCTGTTGCAAGGTTCAAAGCCACATATGCTTATGCCTTGCCTGCTATGGAGGGAAAACAACAATGGGACATGGTGGACCCTGGATTCAAGCTTTGCGCTCCAGTTCTGAAGAGAGCAGCAGGTAGACCAAGGAAGAGTCGAATAAGACCTCGCAGCGAAGGAGCTGGACTTGGAGCGAGGAAGCGTAAGTGCACAAGATGTGGTGGGTCTGGTCATTTCGGTAAGTATTGTGATAACACAGTAGATCCAGCGTTCGGAGAGAGTTTCGATGAAGGCTTCGATGAAAATGTTGGTCAGCAGCCG
>NC_041380.1:387628639-387636227 GCF_002162155.2 Triticum dicoccoides
TTAGTATATGACATAAGAAGACTATGTGCGCAGGTTTTTCATTTTTCTGATTTTTATTTAATTTATTATGCTCATTTGAAATCTGGTCAAACTTAACTTTGACCAAGATTTAAACAAGTGTAAAACATCAAAATGAAAAACTAAGCCTGGATCCTTCTTAGTCACTCCAAAATGAAGCTGTGGTGAGTTTTTTGAAATTTTCATGTTCATTTCCCCAAAACACTTCTCTTCACTTCATACCAGAGAGTTTGAGATACTCGAGATATCATACAATACACATGAACTTATCATTTAAATGTATGTAAAGCTTGTTTATCAACTTAAATCATTAGTATATGACATAAGAAGACTATGTGCACAGGTTTTTCATTTTTCTGATTTTTATTTAATTTATTATGCTCATTTGAAATCTGGTCAAACATAGCTTTGACTGCTCCAAACCCCTCCCAAACCCCGCTAACCCTAGCGCTGAATAAGGACCGTTCATCTAACCCTAGCGGTGATCAAGGGCCGTCGATCTAACCCTTCTAGAAGAAATCTGCGGGGAGGAGGGGGGCGATCCGCGAGATGCAATCTGATTGGCTGGGAGATTGTTTTTTTAACAAATATCGGACGCGCTGGATGGACCGTTGGGCCGTCTCGTTGTATGGGCCTGAGATCGCAGTAAATAGCCCGTCTCAGCCTTTCCAGGCCTTGCATGCATGGAGGCGGCTACGTGGGTTTGCGCATGCGCGGGAGGCGGCGACGTGCATGCATGCGAGTGAGGCGAGCGAGGCGCGCTAGGCCAGCTAGGCGAGCTAGGCTAGCGAGGCGAGCTAGGTGGTTCAGGGCAGTGGTTCAGGGCAGCGGTTCACATGCACTGCCCGGTCAAAGATGCATTGTTTTCGTGCAAAAATTTAAGTGTGCAAAACATAACGGATACACACACGCGTCCGGATTCACGCACGCACCGTTCTCATCCTTTCTCTCTTCCTCTCCCACCCACAGGCCTATAAATGGGGTGCCTCTCTTCCTCTCCCACCCACAAGCCAGATCCGATCCTCTCCAACTTCAAACACCCAAGCGACCAAGCCCTCCCCAAGTGAGACCAAGTGAAGAAGATGCAGTTCAACGGGCCGACCTTCCGCCGTCCGCCTGTGGTGCCGAAGCTGCGCTACCCACCGGGCGTGCTCGTGGAGAGGGAGCTCCGTGTGTGGGCTATTTCAAGGTGGAGGGGTTCCATCGAACTCACCCGCGCCTTCCTCAGAGCCGGCTATGCCCACCTCCCACGGGGCTCGCCGAGGATGTTCACCCTCAACGAGGTTCGTGACCGCAGTGGCATCCTCCTACTGCTCACGGTCACCTTCACCAACCCATTTGACGCGCGCGAGCTCCTCGGCCAAGTCTTTTGGTGCGGCTGCGAGGCCATCTTCTTCACCATCTACAACATCTACACCAACTACGAGCGCATCTTCCCCGCTCCAGGCCAGATGCACTCCCTTCCCTACGACGACGAGGAGGAGGTGTGAAGATGAAGATGGTGTTGAAGGGGCGCGCGCGGCCAAGGTGGAAGAAGGAGGTCAAGATGAAGATGTTCAAGCCCGGAGTCAAGCTCGTCATGTTTGGTTTTTTATTTTGTTGCTTTTCTATGTCATGTCGTGTCGTGTCATGTTTCGTCATGTGTCCATGAACTGTCCGTGAACTTATCTAAGTTATTGTAATGGTACGGTGTGTTCTATCTCATTATGTGTGTTAAAAAATGTCCATGCCCAAACTTATCATTTCTTCCCTAAACAAGTCATGAAGTTCAAGAACTTGTGGTTTTCATTAATGAAAATCGTAGGGGGTGAGAAGCCCTCTGTTTCATTCAAACAAAAAGTCATGAACTAACATGTAAATTTATTCCCTTTAAATCCTAAACCAAGTGCCACTCTAACCCTAAACCAAGTGCCACTCTGATCAAAATCATGTGGTAGTGCAACATACATTTTCAACCTTGCAACCCTCCAAAATTTAAGTGCAAAACAAAGGAAAACCACTCTCACGCGTGTGCAAACATTCACGGTCTCACTATTTTTTTTAAAAAAATCACAGTCTCACTATGTATACCTTCCTTCGCTACCTATGTCAAAGTCTTGCCATCTGTCCTAGCAGTTACCAGCGCAGCCCTAAACACCACAAACCCACACGGTCCTGGGTTCGAGTCCCCAGCCGCACCAATTTTTTGTGCATTTTCCACCCTTCATTTTTTATACATATTATGTTTTCCTCAATGTAATGCCCTTAAAAATGTTCATTTATTTTGGCACCTGGCGTAAACCTCTACCAGAGCTGAGGCACATTTTCCATGACATTTTGGTCTTTGATTTAAATCACGGTGTATTTGAATTGGATTAATTAACAGCTCCAAAAAATTTCTAACCTTAATTGTTTGGCTCCGGAATAATTCAATTAGCTTCCACAAAAAGTTTCAGCATTATGATTTACTGCCTAAATTAAATCAGAATAGAAAACAAAAAAATACGCAAGAAAACCCCTGAATGGGCCTAATTGGATGCAGTTGGCCCATTAGTCTAGCCTGCACTTGGCTCTACGCTCTGAATTTGGCCCAAGAGCAACCTTTTTTCGGACAGAAAGGCAGAGCAGAGAGCTGCATTTCATTGATCAAAAGTTTCTGAATTCCTAATTTCTTCTCTTTTTTTCCAACATATTTAAATGTTGGTCACTTCTTCTCTTTTTGTTTCAACATTTAAACAACTTTAACCAACATTTAAACTAGGTGAATTTCTCAAACAATTTCAAGATTACAAATTCCTTCATAATTCATGCCTTTCCATACATTTTCAATATTACAACCAGTGCGATTACCATACCTACAAATGCCCAAAAGTATTTGCAAATCGGTATTGGTAGTGCTTGATCTTCAAGCTTCCTAACCTTCTTCTTCAACATCCTAAGCTCAATAGCTAGCTCTCTGTCAGTGCGTGCTTCGCCATCCATCTCTTCTTCCGGAGCTCGTGGTGTGCCACTGCCGTTCATGGCAGCATGCGCAACCATTCTTCATGCTCTTCTTGCAGTTCATTCATCAGAGTCTTGGCCAGAGCATCGACCCAAAGAAAGAAGCATGTCACCTGCATGAACACTAAATAGATCAACCCATTGCTCAAACATCCCGACGACGAAAATGGTGCAATTGCCCCGATTCTTACCCCATTCTCGCTGCACATGTAGAACGGACGATTCTGGTTCCTCGGTGTCTGAGAAACCCTTCGATCAACGCCCGCCCGGCACCGCGGACAGACGAAGACAGGCATGTCCACACGCGCCCGGCTCTGCATCCGCGAGGTGGCGCGGGAGCTTGAGGAAGACATGGAGCTCGGAGCCGAAGGGGATCTCAACGCCGCCGCGCCCTCCACTGCTAGCTTCCCACCGCCGCGCCCTCCACGGCTAGCTTCCCGCCGCCGTGCTCTCTCTCTCGCCATGGTCACCGCCATGCTCTCTGTCGCCGTGGTCACCGCCGCTGTCGCCCGCTTATATAGCACACCCGCCAACGGCTCTCTGCTCAACGGCTCTTTGCTGGGTCCCACAAGCCACGCGTGCAACGGTCTGAATAAAATTGGCCGTTTCTGCCGCCTGGTCCCACCTGTAAGGGCCGAGTCAAAAGGTTGACCTGACGGAGACGGCAGAGTTCACGGAACGAGTCGGTGCGCACGGACTAGGGGCAAAACTGAGGACAATTCGCATCTGAGGGCAAAACTGAGCACATGGACACCACTGAGGGCAAAAGGATAATTAACCCATGAAAAAATCCCACTAGTATATGAAAGTGACAAAATAGGAGACTCTCTATCATGAAGATCATGGTGCTACTTTGAAGCACAAGTGTGGAAAAAGGATAGTAACATTGCCCCTTCTCTCTTTTTCTCTCATTTTTTATTTTTTTTCTTTGGGCCTTTTTTTATGGCATCTTTTTTTATTTTTTATTTTTATGGCATCCCGACTTGTGGGGGAATCATAGTCTCCACCATCCTTTCCTCACATGGGACAATGCTCTAATAATGAAAATCATCACACTTTAATTTACTTACAACTCAAGAATTACAACTCGATACTTAGAACAAAATATGACTCTATGTGAATGCCTCCGGCGGTGTAGCGGGATGTGCAATGAATCAAGAGTGACATGTATGAAAGAATTATGAAGGTGGCTTTGCCACAAATACGATGTCAACTACATGATCATGCAAAGAAATATGACAATGATGAAGCGTGTCATAATAAACGGAATGGTGGAAAGTTGCATGGCAATATATGTCGGAATGGCTATGGAAATGCCATAATAGGTAGGTATGGTGGCTGTTTTGAGGAAGATATAAGGAGGCTTATGTGTGATAGAGCGTATCATATCACGGGGTTTGGATGCACCGGCAAAGTTTGCACCAACTCTCGAGGTGAGAAAGGGTAATGCACGGTACCGAAGAGGCTAGCAATGATGGAAGGGTGATATTGTGTATAATCCATGGACTCAACATTAGTCATAAAGAACTCATATACTTATTGCAAAAATCTAAAAGTCATCAAAACCAAGCACTACGCGCATGCTCCTAGGGGGATATATTGGTAGGAAAAGACCATCGCTCGTCCCCGACCGCCACTCATAAGGAAAGCAATCAAAGAACACCTCATGCTTCAAATTTGTCACACAACGTTTACCATACGTGCATGCTACAGGACTTGCCAACTTCAAAACAAGTATTTCTCAATTCCACAATTACTCAAATAGCACAAATCTAATATTACCACCTTTATATCTCAAAACAACTATCAAGAATCAAACTTCTCATAGTATTTAATGCACTCTGTATGAAAGTTTTTATTATACCCATCCTGGATGCCTATCATATTAGGACTAATTTTATAGCCAAAGCAAATTACCATGCTGTTCTAAAATAATCTAAAAAAAAATTAAGTGAAGCATGATATATCAATAATTTCTATAAAATAAAACCACCACCGTGCTCTAAAAAGATATAAGTGAAGCACTAGAGCAAAATTTATCTAGCTCAAAATATATAAGTGAAGCACATGGAATATTCTAATAAATTCCGATTCATGTGTGTCTCTCCCAAAGGTGTGTACAGCAAGGATGATTGTGGTAAACTAAAAAGCAAAGACACAAATCATACAAGACGCTCCAAGAAAAACACATATCATGTGGTGAATAAAAATATAGCCTCAAGTAAAGTTACCGATAGATGAAGACGAAAGAGGGGATGCCTTCCGGGGCATCCCCAAGCTTAGGCTTTTGGTTTTCCTTGGATTTTACATTGGGGTGCCTTGGGAATCCCCAAGCTTAGTTTCTTTCCACTCCTTGTTCCAAAATCTATCAAATCTTTACCCAAAAACTTGAAAACTTCACAACACAAAACTCAACCGAAAATCTCATGAGCTCCGTTAGTATAAGAAAACAAACCACCACTTTAAGGTACTATAATAAAATCATTATTTATTTATATTGGTGTTAAACCTATTGTATTCCAACTTCTCTATGGTTCATATCCCCGATACTAGCCATAGATTCATCAAAATAAGCAAACAACACGCGAAAACAGAATCTGTCAAAAACAGAACAGTCTGTAGTAATATGTAGGTTTTGAATACTTCTAAAACTCCAAAAATCCTGAGAAATTATGACATCCTAAATAATTTGTATATTGATCTACTGCAGCTGGAATTGGTATTTTATCGCTCTCTGGTAAAAAATGAAAATTCTTCTCGTGAGCGCATACTTTCTGTTTTTTTCAGCAAGTTCAAATAACAATCATCCAAGAAGATCCTAAAGGCTTTACTTGGCACAAACACTAATTAAAACATAAAAAACACAATCATAACATAGGATAGATGAATTACTTATTACTAAACAGGAACAAAAATAAAATTGGGTTGCCTCCCAACAAGCGCTATCGTTTAACTCCCCTAGCTAGGCATAAAAACAAGAATAGATCTAGGTATTGTCATCTTTGGTATGCAATCCATATGTGGCTCTCATAATAGATTCATAAGGTAATTTAATTTTCTTTCTAGGAAGGTGTTCCATGCCTTTCCTTAACGTAAATTGGAATCTAATATTTCCTTCTTTCATGTCAATAATTGCATCAATCGTTCTAAGGAAAGGTCTACCAAGAATAATAGGGCATGAAGGATTGCAATCTATATCAAGAACAATGAAATCTACGGGCACATAATTCCTATTTTCAACAATAAGAACATCATTAATCCTTCCCATAGGTTTCTTATTGGTGGAATCCACAAGATGCAAATTTAAAGAACAATCATCAAATTCACGGAAACCTAACACATCACACAAAGTTTTTGGAATCGTGGAAACACACTAGCACCCAAATCACATAAAGCATAGCATTCATGATCTTTAATCTTAATTTTAATAGTATGTTCCCACTCATCATAAAGTTTTCTAGGGATAGAAACTTCTAATTCAAGCTTTTATTCATGGGATTGCATTAAAGCATCAACAATATGTTTAGTAAAAGCTTTGTTTTGATCATAAGCATGAGGAGAAATTAACACGGATTACAACAAGGAAATACAATCTATCAAAGAGCAATTATCATAATTAAATTCCTTGAAATCCAAAATAGTGGGTTCATTGCTATGTAAAGTTTTGACCTCTTCAATCCCACTTTTACCAATTTTTGCATCAAGATCTAAAAACTCTGAATCATTGGGACGCCTTCTAACTAAAGTTGACTCACCTCCAGTCCCATCTTTATTAAGATTCATATTGGCAAACAAAGACTTAATAGGAGAAACACCAATCACTTTTAGATCTTCATCATTATTATCATGAAAACTAGAAGAACACGCTTTCACAAACAATCTTTTTTAGCACGCATCCTAGCGGTGTTGGGGAACGTAGTAATTTCAAAAAAATTCCTACGCACACGCAAGATCATGGTGATACATAGCAACGAGAGGGGAGAGTGTGTCCACGTACCCTCGTAGACCGAAAGCAGAAGCGTTAGCACAACGCGGTTGATGTAGTCGTACGTCTTCATGATCCGACCGATCAAGCACCGAACGCACCGCACCTCCGAGTTCTGCACACGTTCAACTCGATGACGTCCCTCGAACTCCGATCCAGCCGAACTTTGAGGGAGAGTTCCGTCAGCACGACGGTGTGGTGACGGTGATGATGTTCTACCGACGCAGGGCTTCACCTAAGCACCACTATGATATGACCGAGGTGGATTATGGTAGAGGGGGCACCACACACGAGTAAAAGATCTAAGAGATCAATTGTTGTGTCTATGGGGTGCCCCCTCCTCCGTATATAAAGGAGGGGAGGAGGAGGGGCCGGCCAAGAGGAGGAGGCGCGCCCAAGGGGGGGGGGGCAATCCTACTCCAAGTAGGTTTTGCCCCCCTTTCCTATTCCAACTAGGAGAACGGGGAAGGAGGAGGTGGAGAGAAGGAAGGAGAAGGGGGGCCGCCGCCCCCTTCCCTTTCCAAATTCAGATTGGGGCAAGGGGGGTCGCGCGCCACCTCCTGCTACCTCTCCTCTTCCACCACTTTGGGCCCATGAGGCCCAATA
>NC_041380.1:387636725-387680273 GCF_002162155.2 Triticum dicoccoides
CGATAAGCCCCGGAACCATTCCGGTGTCCGAATATAGTCATCCAATATATCAAACTTCATGTCTCGACCATTTCGAGACTCCTCGTCATGTCTGTGATCACATACGGGACTCCGAACTACCTTCGGTACATCAAAACACATAAACTCATAATATAACCGTCATCGAACTTTAAGCGTGCGGACCCTATGGGTTCGAGAACTATGTAGACATGACCGAGACACGTCTCGAGTCAATAACCAATAGCGGAACCTGGATGCTCATATTGGCTCCTACATATTCTACGAAGATCTTTATCGGTCAAACCACATAACAACATACATTGTTCCTTTTGTCATCGGTATGTTACTTGCCCGAGATTCGATCGTCGGTATCTCAATACCTAGTTCAATCTCGTTACTGGCAAGTCTCTTTACTCGTTCCGTAATACATCATCCCGCAACTAAATCATTAGTTGCAATGCTTGCAAGGCTTAAGTGATGTATATTACCGAGTGGGCCCCGAGATACCTCTCCGACAATCGGAGTGACAAATCCTAATCTCGAAATACGCCAACCCAACAAGTACCTTTGATGACACCTATAGAGCACCTTTATAATCACCCAGTTACGTTGTGACGTTTGGTATCACACAAAGTGTTCCTCCGGTAAACGGGTGTTGCATAATCTCATAGTCATGAAGAAAGCAATAGCAACAAACTAAACGATCAAGTGCTAAGCTAACAGAATGGGTCAAGTCAATCACATCATTCTCCTAATGATGTGATCCCATTACTAAAATGATAACTCATGTCTATGGCTAGGAAACATCACCATCTTTGATTAACGATCTAGTCTAGTAGAGGCATACTAGTGACACTTTGTTTGTCTATGTATTCACACATGTATCATGTTTCCGGTTAATACAATTCTAGCATGAATAATAAACATTTATCATGATATAAGGAAATAAATAATAACTTTATAATTGCCTCTAGGGCATATTTCCTTCAGTCTCCCACTTGCACTAGAGTCAATAATCTTGATTACACAATAATGATTCTAACACCCATGGAGCCTTGATGCTAATCATGTTTTGCTCGTGGAAGAGGCTTAGTCAACGGGTTTGCAACATTCAGATCCGTATGTATCTTGCAAATCTCTATGTCTCCCACCTGGACTTGATCCTAGATGGAGTTGAAGCGTCTCTTGATGTGCTTGATTCTCTTGTGAAATCTAGATTCCTTTGCTAAAGCAATTGCACCAGTATTGTCACAAAAGATTTTCATTGGACCCGATGCACTAGGTATGACACCTAGATCGGATATGAACTCCTTCATCTAGACTCCTTCATTTGCTGCTTCCGAAGCAGCTATGTACTCTGCATCACATGTAGATCCCTCTACGATGCTTTGTTTAGAACTGCACCAACTGACAGCTCCACCGTTTAATAAAAACACGTATCCGGTTTGCGATTTAGAATCATCCAGATCAGTGTCAAAGCTTGCATCGATGTAACCATTTACGATGAGCTCTTTGTCACCTCCATAAACGAGAAACATATACTTCGTCCTTTTCAAGTATTTCAGGATGTTCTTGACCGCTGTCCAGCGATCCACTCCTGGATTACTTTGGTACCTCCCTGCTAAACTAATAGCAAGGCACACATCAGGTCTGGTACACAGCATTGCATACATGATAGAGCCTATGGCTGAAGCATAGGGAACATCTTTCATTTTCTCTCTATCTTCTGCAGTGGTCGGGCATTGAGCCTTACTCAACTTCACACCTTGTAACACAGGCAAGAACCCTTTCTTTGCTTGGTCCATTTTGAACTTCTTCAAAACTTTGTCAAGGTATGTGCTTTGTGAAAGTCCAATTAAGCGTCTCGATCTATCTCTATAGATCTTGATGCCCAATATATAAGCAGCTTCACCGAGGTCTTTCATTGAAAAACTCTTATTCAAATATCCTTTTATGCTATCCAGAAATTATATATCATTTCCAATCAACAATATGTCATCCACATATAATATTAGAAGTGCTACAGAGCTCCCACTCACTTTCTTGTAAATACAGGCTTCTCCAAAAGTCTGTATAAAACCATATGCTTTGATCACACTATCAAAACGTTTATTCCAACTCTGAGAGGCTTGCGCCAGTCCATAAATGGATCGCTGGAGCTTGCACAGTTTGTTAGCTCCCTTTGGATCGACAAAACCTTCCGGTTGCATCATATACAACTCTTCTTCCAGAAATCCATTTAGGAATGCAGTTTTGACATCCATTTGCCAAATTTCATAATCATAAAATGTAGCAATTGCTAACATGATTCAGACAGACTTAAGCATCACTACAGGTGAGAAAGTCTCATCGTAGTCAATCCCTTGAACTTGTCGAAAACCTTTTGCAACAAGTCGAGCTTTATAGACAGTAACATTACCGTCAGCATCAATATTCTTCTTGAAGATCCATTTATTTTCAATGGCTTGCCGATCATTGGGCAAGTCAACCAAAGTCCACACTTTGTTCTCATACATGGATCCCATCTCAGATTTCTTGGCCTCAAGCCATTTTGCAGAATCTGGGATCACCGTCGCTTCTTCATAGTTCATAGGTTCATCATGGTCTAGCAACATAACCTCTAGAACAGGATTACTGTACCACTCTGGTGCGGATCTTAATCTGTTTGACCTATGAGTTTCAGTAACAACTTGATCTGAAGTTTCATGATCATCATCATTAACTTCCTCACTAATTGGTGTAGGTGTCACAGGAACCGGTTTCTGTGATGAACTACTTTCCAATAAGGGAGCAGGTATAGTTACCTCATTAAGTTCTACTTTCCTCCCACTCACTTCTTTCGAGAGAAACTCCTTCTCTAGAAAGGATCCAAATTTAGCAACAAACGTTTTGTCTTCAGATATGTGATAGAAGGTGTACCCAATAGTTTCCTTTGGGTATCCTATGAAGACACATTTCTCTGATTTGGGTTTGAGCTTATCAGGTTGAAGTTTTTTCTTCACATAAGCATCGCAGCCCCAAACTTTAAGAAATGACAACTTTGGTTTCTTGCCAAACCACAGTTCATAAGGCGTCGTCTCAACGGATTTCGATGGTGCCCTATTTAACGTGAATGCAGCCGTGTCAAAATCATAACCCCAAAATGATAGTGGTAACTCAATAAGAGACATCATAGATCACACCATATCTAGTAAAGTATGATCATGACATTCAGACACACCATTACGCTGTGGTGTTCCGGGTGGCGTGAGTTGCGAAACTATTCCGCATTGTTTCAAATGAAGACCAAACTCGTAACTCAAATATTCTCCTCCACGATCAGATCATAGAAACTTTATTTTCTTGTTATGATGATTTTCAACTTCACTCTAAAATTCTTTGAACTTTTCAAATGTTTCAGATTTATGTTTCATTAAGTAGATATACCCATATCTACTTAAATCATCTGTGAAGGTGAGAAAATAACGATACACGCCGCGAGCCTCAACATTCATCAGACCACATACATCTGTATCTATGATTTCCAACAAATCTGTTGCTCGCTCCATAGTTCCGGAGAACGGCGTTTTAGTCATCTTGCCCATGAGGCACGGTTGACAAGTACCAAGTGATTCATAATCAAGTGGTTCCAAAAGTCCATCAGTATGGAGTTTCTTCATGTGCTTTACACCAATATGACCTAAACGGCAGTGCCACAAATAAGTTGCACCATCATTATCAACTCTGCATCTTTTGTCTTCAATATTATGAATATGTGTATGACTACTACCGAGAATCAATAAGAATAGACCACTCTTCAAGGGTGCATGACCATAAAATATATTACTCATATAAATAGAACAACCATTATTCTTTGATTTAAATGAATAACCATCTCACATCAAACAAGATCTAGATATAATGTTCATGCTCAACTCCGGCACCAAATAACAACTATTCAGGTCTAAAACTAATCCCGAAGGTAGATGTAGAGGTAGCGTGCCGACTGCGATCACATCGACTTTGGAACCATTTCCCACGCACATCGTCACCTCGTCCTTAGCCAATCTTCGCTTAATCCGCAGTCCCTGTTTCGAGTTGCAAATATTAGCAACAGAACCAGTATCAAATACCCAGGTGCTACTGCGAGCATTAGGAAGGTACACATAAATAACATATATATCACATATACCTTTGTTCACCTTGCCATCCTTCTTATCCGCCAAATACTTGGGGCAGTTCCGCTTCCAGTGACCAGTCTGTTTGCAGTAGAAGCACTCAGTTTCAGGCTTAGGACCAGACTTGGGTTCCTTCTCTTGAGCAGCAACTTGTTTGCCGTTCTTCTTGAAGTTCCCCTTCTTCTTCTCTTTACCCTTTTTTTCAAAACTAGTGGTCTTGTTGACCATCAACACTTGATGCTCCTTTTTGATTTCTACCTCCGCAGCCTTTAGCATTGTGAAGAGCTTGGGAATGGTCTTATCCATCCCTTGCATATTATAGTTCATCACGAAGCTTTTGTAGCTTGGTGGCAGTGATTGAAGAACTCTGTCAATGACACTATCAACAGGAAGATTAACTCCCAGTTGAGTCAAGTGATTTTGATACCTAGACATTTTGAGTATATGTTCACTGACAAAACTATTATCGGTGTCAAAACCGGCGGATCTCGGGTAGGGGGTCCCGAACTGTGCGTCTAGGCGGATGGTAACAGGAGACAAGGGACACGATGTTTTTACCCAGGTTTGGGCCCTCTCGATGGAGGTAAAACCCTACTCCTTCTTGATTAATATTGATGATATGGGTAGTACAAGAGTAGATCTACCACGAGATCAAGGAGGCTAAACCCTAGAAGCTAGCCTATGGTATGATTATTGTTCGTCCTACAGACTAAAACCCTCCAGTTTATATAGACACCGGAGAGGGCTAGGGTTACATAGAGTCGGTTACAATGGTAGGAGATCTACATATCTGTATTGCCAAGCTTGCCTTCCATGCCAAGGAAAGTCCTTTCCGGACACGGGACAAAGTCTTCAATCTTGTATCTTCATAGTCCAGGAGTCCGGCCGAAGGTATAGTCCGGCTATCCGGACACCCCCTAATCCAGGACTCCCTCAGTAGCCCCTGAACCAGGCTTCAATGACGACGAGTCCGACACGCAGATTGTCTTCGACATTGCAAGGTGGGTTCCTCCTCCAAGTACTTCATAGAAGATTTTGAACACAAAGGTAGTGTCCGGCTCTGCAAAATAAGTTTCCACATATTGCCATAGAGAGAATAATATTTACACAAATCTAATCTACTAACGTATTCCGTAGCGTGACATCACACCACGGCCAAGTCTTTATTCGAATCATTTTACTGTCCCACCTCAGCGTGTTTAGCGAGGCAGTTTCCTTGGCACGTCTTGTCAAAGCAGAGATCGTGTCCCCTTATTCCGGGATTCTCATCAATACGGGCGTGGGTAACCCAACCGCGCCCTTGATTACGACGCTTGGGAGATAAGCGAGTTTTACCAGGCTGGTGGGGACGCATAGTCGCGTCCGCCCATATAAGGGGATAAGGATCCACCTTTTCATCCACGCCTTCTTCCTCCTTTGCCTATCCATTTCCGCACACTCGAGCTCCAGCGCCCAAGTTCGCACACCCCACCTCAACCTTCTCCAGCCATGTCCGGAGTGGGAGGCAAGTGGATGGTCTCCTTCGTCACGGAGGGACACATCAAAAACCTGAGGAAGGCCGGATACTTGTCTAACGACATTGCGCACCGGCTTCCCAAAGGGGGGCAGCTCATCCCCATCCCTAGGCCCCATGAGAGGGTGGTGTTCCTCCCCCATTTCCTCCGTGGACTGGGCTTCCCTCTCCACCCATTTGTCCGGGGGCTCATGTTCTACTATGATTGGCCCCGAACTTTGTCCTCAACATCTTGGCGTTTATCGTCATGTGCGAGGCTTTCCTCTGCATCCGCCCCCATTTCGGCCTATGGCTCAAGACTTTCAATGTCAAGCCAAAGGTGGTGCACGGCACCCAGGCGGAGTGCGGAGGCGCCATGGTGGGAAAGATGCCCAACATCCTATGGCTTGAGGGCTCCTTTGTGGAGACCCTGAAGGGGTGGCAATCAGGGTGGTTTTACATCACCGAGCCGCGCAACCCTAAATGGGTCGCAGCCCCTGAGTTCCGATCCGGACCCCTACGCGGCTCACCTCTTGGAAAGAGACGGGCCTGTCATGGGATAAAAAAGGAGAGCTGACCGGACTCCAAACATGCGTCCAAACCCTGGTGGACAAGAAGCTCAAACTTGTCAACGTAGTCCAGGTTATGCTCATCCGACGGATCCTCTCGTGTCAACAACGGGCTTTCAACCTGTGGGAGTTCGACCCGGCGCAGCATCGAACTCTGAGCAGGCTCTTTGACACGACGTACGAAGATGCCTGGAAGGTGCTTTTCAAGGGCGCCGAGGCCCCCGCATCTGCTACCGAGGATCACGGATTCAGCACGCAGCGTCACGCTATTGCAGTAAGCTGTTTTTACCTTTTACAGGGTGTTAGTTTTTCATAGTTTGACTCCATGCGGGAGCTAAGCTCCCTTACCTTTGACAGGATTGGCAGGAGACGTCCGGACAGATCAACTGTCCGGCTCCTTTGCCCGAAGGCCCAGCGGACGCTCGCTTGGCAAAACTGCTAGTTCCGGCACCCTATGTGGTGCCGGAGAAGAAGGTCAAGAAGAAGGCCACGGGGACTCAAAAGAGTGACCGGCGCTTGGAGGTGTTGGGTTCATCATCCGACGACTCCAAGACGCACTCCTCCCATGAAGACGAGGAGGAGGAAGAGGAGACCTCTCCCCCTCCAGTGGGGGGAGGGAAGAAAAGGAAGGCCGCCCCAACTGGGGAGGCCGAAGGGTCCAAGAAGGGGAAGACCCTTCCTCCGGACATCTCCACCAACGCCGACGACGGCGAAGAGGAATGGCTGCACAGGGCCAAGCCCCTGGCGAGATCGTAAGTATTCGGACACCAGAGCAATTCATAGTGTTCCTTTCTTGCACAACTCCTCCTTACGCCGAATATGCCTATGCAGTCCGCCCAAGGCCGGGCTCGACGAATCGTCGAGCGGCTCCTTGGATTAGTCGGATGTGAATTCGCTTCCGACGGCTACCTCCCCCCACCCTACGGACGACGCCGAAGTGGCATCCCAACAGGTTCCAAGCCAGGAGGAGGTGGTCTTGGAGGCGCCGCAAGGCGACCTCCCGGACTCCAGGCGTAAAGGGGATAGAACCCCCAAGGGCTCCAAGTCCGGCCTTGAGCCGGACACCGCGCCGGAACCTTCAACGGTTCCGGACTCTGGTAGGCAGCCTCCTTCCAAGAGGAGCAAGCCTACCGAGCCGGTGACCTCCGTCCAACCGGAGGCACCGGACAATTTGCTAGAGGTGCTTAACGGTGCCTCCATCGACGAGGAGCACCACACTGCTATGAGTGCGGTGATCCAGAAGGTTCAGTCCGCCAAGAGCGGACTGGCTAAAGCCTGTGCCAGCCTTCTAACAGGCTTTGAGGTAAGTAAAGAATATGTAAAAATATTGCCACATAGACAGTAGCCCCTGATGCTCTGTTCCGCGTTCGGAAAGAAAAGCCGAAAAGAGGATCTAATAACATTCGCAGGAGTCTAACATAATCAAGTCAATATGCGTATGCAGGCTTCGCTGCCGGCCTCCGCCGCACTGACTGCGGAGGTGGATACGCTGAAGCAAAACCTCGCGCGGTCCGAGAATGAGCTCGGCCATGCCAAGAGGCAACTTGAGGAGAAGGAAGGTAAGTAATACCTTGCGCAAATATATAGAGAAGATGTGGTTGCAAAAAATGACAGGATCAACGTGCTATTATAGGGGCCACGACCGAGGTGGCAACCCTTAAGAAAGCGCTATCCGAGGCCGAAAACAGAGCGGCCGCGGAGCGCGCAGGGAGAGGGAAGCAGGAGGCGTGGGGGGAGGAGGTGCAGAAAGAGCTCCAGGCTCTCGTGAAAAAACACGAGAGTTTGGAGCTTGACTCAAAGACGCAAGTGTCCGAGCTTGTGGCAGCCCTCGAAAGCGCGAAGTCTGCCAAGGCTGAAGCCTAGAAAGCCCTCCAAGAAACTGAAGCGATGAAGAAGATAGCGGCGGGTAAGGCATTCATTATGCAAAGCAAGCACGCGAAAGTGAATTACTTGTTACTTACCCGAGTCCGGAGCTCTCCAGGAGCATTCGCGTCTACTACCGAGCCAAAGAGGGGAGCTCGATGGAGAAGGTGTTCTGGTCTCAGTATGCTAAGGCCGGACACCTGGTGCCTTTGAGCGACCAGCTGAAGCAAATGGTCGAGCTCCACAAGGTGGCCGAACAGGCCATAAAGGGCCTCAAAGTTCGGCTTTGGCCTGGAGAGGCTCTGCCTGGGAGCTACTTCAGGCTGGTGAGGCGGCTGGTGGATGCCTGTCCATGGCTTGAAGTGTTGGGGAACGTTGCAGAAAACAAAAAAAAATTCCTACGTTTCACCAAGATCAATCTATGGAGTCAACTAGCAACGGGAGGAGAGTGCATCTACATACCCTTGTAGATCGCGAGCGGAAGCGTTCAAGAGAACGGGGATGATGGAGTCGTACTCGCCGTGATCCAAATCACCGATGACCAAGTGCCGAACGGACGGCACCTCCGCGTTCAACACACGTACGGAGCAGATGACGTCTCCTCCTTCTTGATCCAGCAAGGGGGAAGGAGAAGTTGATGAAGATCCAGCAGCATGATGGCGTGGTGGTGGATGCAGCAGTGATCGCAGCAGGGCTTTGCCGAGCTTCTGCGAGAGGGAGAGGTGTAGCAGGGGAGAGGGAGGCGCCAAGACTTGAGGTGTTACTGCCCTCCCTCTCCCCTCCTTTATATAGGCCCGCTAGGGGGGTGCACCGGCCCTAGGAGATGGGATCTCCTAGGGGGGCGGCGGCCAAGGGGGTGGAGTACCCCCCAAGGCAAGTGGAGGCGCCCCCTCGCCTAGGGTTCCCAACCCTAGGCACATGGGGGGCCCAAGGGGGGGCGCACCAGCCCACTATGGGCTGGTTCCCCTTCCCACTTCAGCCCATGGGGCCCTCCGAGATGGGTGGCCCCACCCGGTGGACCCCCGGGACCCATCCGGTGGTCCCGGTACAATACTGGTGACCCCGAAACTTTCCCGATGGCCGAAACTACACTTCCTATATATAATTCTTCACCTCCGAACAATTCCGGAACTCCTCATGACGTCCAGGGTCTCATCCGGGACTCCGAACAACTTTTGGATTACTGCATACTCATATCTATACAACCCTAGCGTCACCGAACCTTAAGTGTGTAGACCCTACGGGTTCGGGAGACAAGCAGACATGACCGAGATGACTCTCTGGTCAATAACCAACAGCGGGATCTGGATACCCATGTTGGCTCCCACATGCTCCTCGATGATCTCATCGGATGAACCACGATGTCGAGGACCTAATCAATCCAGTACTCAATTCCCTTTGTCAATCGCTACGTTACTTGCCCGAGACTCGATCATCGGTATCCCAATACCTTGTTCAGTCTCGTTACCAGCAAGTCACTTTACTCATACCGTAATGCATGATCCCGTGATCAACCACTTGATCACATTGAGCTCATTATGATGATGCATTACCGAGTGGGCCCAGAAATACCTCTCCGTCATACGGAGTGACAAATCCCAGTCTCGATTCGTGCCAACCCAACAGACACTTTCGGAGATACCTGCAATGTACCTTTATAGTCACCCAGTTACGTTGTGATGTTTGGCACACCCAAGGCACTCCTACGGTATCCGGGAGTTGCACAATCTCATGGTCTAAGGAAATGATACTTGACATCCAGAAAAGCTACAGCAAACGAACTACACGATCTTTGTGCTATGCTTAGGTTTGGGTCTTGTCCATCACATCATTCTCCTAATGATGTGATCCCGTTATCGATGACATCCCCATGTCCATAGCCAGGAAACCATGACTATCTGTTGATCAACGAGCTAGTCAACTAGAGGCTCACTAGGGACACATTGTGGTCTATGTATTCACACATGTATTACGATTTCCGGATAATACAATTATAGCATGAATAATAGACAATTATCATGAACAAGGAAATATAATAATCATTTCATTATTGCCTCTAGGGCATATTTCCAACAGTCTCCCACTTGCACTAGAGTCAATCATCTAGTTACATTGTGATGAATCGAACACCCATGGAATTCTGGTGTTGATCATGTTTTGCTCTAGGGAGAGGTTTAGTCAACGGATCTGCTACATTCAGGTCCGTATGTACTTTACAAATCTCTATGTCTCTATTTTGAACACTTTCACGAATGGAGTTGAAGCGACGCTTGATATGCCTAGTCTTCCTGTGAAACCTGGGCTCCTTGGCAAGGGCAATAGCTCCAGTGTTGTCACAGAAGAGAGTCATCGGGCCCGACGCATTGGGTATGACTCCTAGGTCGGTAATGAACTCCTTCACCCAGACTGCTCCGTGTGCTGCCTCCAAGGCTGCCATGTACTCCGCTTCACATGTAGATCCCGCCACAACGCTTTGCTTGCAACTGCACCAGCTTACTGCCCCACCATTCAAAATATACACGTATCCGGTTTGTGACTTAGAGTCATCCAGATCTGTGTCGAAGCTAGCGTCGACGTAACCCTTTACGACGAGCTCTTCGTCGCCTCCATAAATGAGAAACATGTCCTTAGTCCTTTTCAGGTACTTCAGGACATTCTTGACCGCTGCCCAGTGTTCCTTGCCGGGATTGCTTTGGTACCTTCCTACCAAACTTACGGCAAGGTTTACATCAGGTCTGGTACATAACATGGCATATATAATAGACCCTATGGCTGAGGCATAGGGGATGACACTCATCTCTTCTATATATTCTTCCGTAGTCGGACATTGAGCCGAGCTCAATTTCACACCTTGCAACATAGGCAAGAACCCCTTCTTAGACTGATCCATATTGAACTTCTTCAATATCTTATAAAGGTATGTGCTTTGTGAAAGACCTATGAGGCGTCTTGATCTATCTCTATAGATCTTGATGCCTAATATATAAGCAGCTTCTCCAAGGTCCTTCATTGAAAAACTCTTATTCAAGTAGGCCTTAATGCTGTCCAAAAGTTTTATATCATTTCCCATCAAAAGTATGTCATCTACATATAATATGAGAAATGCTACAGAGCTCCCACTCACTTTCTTGTAAACGCAGGCTTCTCCATAAGTCTACATAAACCCAAACGCTTTGATCATCTCATCAAAGCAAATGTTCCAACTCCGAGATGCTTGCACCAGCCCATAAATCGAGCGTTGGAGCTTGCACACCTTGTCAGCATTCTTAGGATCGACAAAACCTTCCGGCTGCATCATATACAATTCTTCCTTAAGGAAACCATTAAGGAATGCCGTTTTGACGTCCATTTGCCATATCTCATAATCATAGAATGCGACAATTGCTAGCATGATTCGGACGGACTTCAGCTTCGCTACGAGTGAGAAAGTCTCATCATAGTCAACCCCTTGAACTTGTCGATAACCCTTAGCGACAAGCCGAGCTTTATAGATGGTCACATTACCATCCGCGTCTGTCTTCTTCTTAAAGATCCATTTATTTTCTATGGCTCACCAATCAACGGGCAAGTCAGTCAAAGTCCATACTTTGTTTTCATACATGGATCCTATCTCGGATTTCATGGCTTCCAGCCATTTGTCGGAATCTGGGCCCGCCATCGCTTCTTCATAGTTCGAAGGTTCACCGTTGTCTAACAACATGATTTCCAAGACAGGGTTACCGTACCACTCTGGTGCGGAACGTGTCCTTGTGCACCTACGAAGTTCAGTAGGAGCTTGATCCGAAGTATCTTGATCATCATCGTTAACTTCCTCTCTAATCGGTGCAGGCACCACAGGAACATTTTCCTGAGCTGCGCTACTCTTTGCTTCAAGAGGCAGTACTTCATCAAGCTCTACTTTCCTCCCACTTACTTCTTTCGAGAGAAACTCCTTCTCTAGAAAGGATCCATTCTTGGTAATGAAGATCTTGCCTTCGGATCTGAGGTAGAAGGTATACCCAACAGTTTCTTTAGGGTATCCTGTGAAGACACATTTTTCCGACTTGGGTTTGAGCTTTTCAGGTTGAAGTTTCTTGACATAAGCATCGCATCCCCAAACTATTAGAAACGACGGCTTAGGTTTCTTCCCAAACCATAATTCATACGGTGTCGTCTCAACGGATTTCGATGGAGCCCTATTTAAAGTGAATGCGGCAGTCTCTAAAGCATAGCCCCAAAATGATAGCGGTAAATCGGTAAGAGACATCATAGATCGCACCATATCTAATAGACTGTGATTACGATGTTCAGACACACCATTACGCTGAGGTGTTCCAGGCGGCATGAGTTGTGAAACTATTCCACATTTTCTTAAGCGTGTGCCAAATTCGTGACTCAAGTATTCTCCCCCACGATCTGATCGCAAGAACTTGATTTTCTTGTCACGTTGATTCTCAACCTCACTCTGAAATTCCTTGAACTTTTCAAAGGTCTCAGACTTGTGTTTCATTAAATAGACATACCCATATCTACTCAAGTCATCAGTGAGGGTGAGAACATAACAATAGCCACCATGAGCCTCAACACACTCATTGGACCGCACACATCAGTATGTATGATTTCCAATAAGTTGGTTGCTCGCTCCATTGTTCCTGAGAACAGAGTCTTGGTCATTTTACCCATGAGGCATGGTTCACACGTGTCAAATGATTCATAATCAAGAGACTCTAAAAGTCCATCTGCATGGAGCTTCTTCATGCGTTTGACACCTATGTGACCAAGGCGGCAGTGCCACAAGTATGTGGGACTATCATTATCAATCTTACATCTTTGGGTATTCACACTATGAATATGTGTAGCAATACGCTCGAGATTCATTAAGAATAAACCATTCACCATCGGAGCATGACCATAAAACATATCTCTCATATAAATAGAACAACCATTATTCTCGGATTTAAATGAGTAGCCATCTCGAATTAAACGAGATTCTGATACAATGTTCATGCTCAAAGCTGTACTAAATAACAATTATTGAGGTTTAAAACTAATCCCGTAGGTAAATGTAGAGGTAGCATGCCGATGGCGATCACATCGACCCTGGAACCATTCCCGACGCACATCGTCACCTCGTCCTTCGCCAGTCTCCGCTTATTCCGCAGCTCCTGCTTTGAGTTACAAATGTGAGCAACCGCATCGGTATCAAATACCCAGGAGCTACTACGAGTACTGGTAAGGTACACATCAATTACATGTATATCACATATACCTTTCGTGATGCCGGCCTTCTTGTCCGCTAAGTATTTGGGGCAGTTCCGCTTCCAGTGACCCCTTCCCTTGCAATAAAAAACACTCAGTCTCGGGCTTGGGTCCATTCTTTGGCTTCTTCCCGGCAGCTTGCTTACCGGGCGCGGCAACTCCGTTGCCGTCCTTCTTGAAGTTCTTCTTACTCTTGCCTTTCTTGAACTTAGTGGTTTTATTCACCATCAACACTTGATGTTCCTTTTTGACTTCTACCTCTGCTGATTTCAGCATTGAATATACCTCAGGAATGGTCTTTTCCATCCCCTGCATATTGAAGTTCACCACAAAGCTCTTGTAGCTCGGTGGAAGCGACTGAAGGATTCTGTCAATGACCGCGTCATCCGGGAGATTAACTCCCAGCTGAGTCAAGCGGTCATGCAACCCAGACATTCTGAGTATGTGCTCACTAAAAGAACTATTTTCCTCCATCTTACAGCTGAAGAACTTGTCGGAGACTTCATATCTCTCGACCCAGGCATGAGCTTGGAAAACCATTTTCAGCTCTTCGAACATCTCATATGCTCCGTGTCGCTCAAAACGCTTTTGGAGCCCCGGTTCTAAGCTGTAAAGCATGCCGCACTGAACGAGGGAGTAATCATCAGCATGTGTCTGCCAAGCGTTCATAACGTCTTGTTCTGCAGGGAAAGCAGGTGCTTCACCTAGCGGTGCTCGTAGGACATAATCTTTCTTGGCAGCTATGAGGATGATCCTCAGGTTCCGGACCCAGTCCGTATAGTTGCTCCCATCGTCTTTTAGCTTGGTTTTCTCTAGGAACGCGTTGAGGTTGAGGACAACGTTGGCCATTTGATCTACAAGACATATTATAAAGATTTTAGACTAAGTTCATGATAATTAAGTTCATCTAATCAAATTATTTAATGAACTCCCACTCAGATAGACATCCCTCCAGTCATCTAAGTATAACATAATCCGAGTTAACTAGGCCGTGTCTGATCATCACGTGAGACGGACTAGTCAACATCGGTGAACATCTTCATGTTGATTGTATCTTCTATACGACTCATGCTCGACCTTTCGGTCTTCTGTGTTCCGAGGCCATGTCTATACATGCTAGGCTCGTCAAGTCAACCTAAGTGTTTGCACGTGTAAATCTGTCTTACACTCGTTGTATGTGAACGTTGGAATCTATCACACCCGATCATCACGTGGTGCTTCGAAACAACGAACTGTCGCAACGGCGCACAGTTAGGGGGAACACTTTCTTGAAATTATTATGAGGGATCATCTTATTTACTACCGTCGTTCTATGTAAACAAGATGCAAAAACATGATAAACATCACATGCAATCAAATAATAGTGACATGATATGGCCAATATCATATAGCTCCTTTGATCTCCATCTTCGGGCTCCATGATCATCTTGTCACCGGCATGACACCATGATCTCCATCATCATGATCTCCATCATCGTGTCTCCATGAAGTTGCTCGCCAACTATTACTTCTACTACTATGGCTAACACGTTTAGCAATAAAGTAAAGTAATTTACATGGCGTTTCTCAATGACACGCAGGTCATACAAAAATAAAGACAACTCCTATGGCTCCTGCCAGTTGTCATACTCATCGCCATGCAAGTCGTGATTCCTATTACAAGAACATGATCTCATACATCACATATATATCATTCATCATTCATCACAACTTTGGCCATATCACATCACATGACACTTGCTGCAAAAAACAAGTTAGACGTCCTCTAATTGTTGTTGCAAGTTTTACGTGGCTGCAATAGGGTTCTAGCAAGAACGTTTTCTTACCTACGCCAAAACCACAACGTGAATTGCCAATTTCTATTTACCCTTCATAAGGACCATGTTCATCGAACCCGATCCGACTAAAGTGGGAGAGACAGACACCCGCCAGCCACCTTATGCAACTAGTGCATGTCAGTCGGTGGAACCGGTCTCACGTAAGCGTACGTGCAAGGTTGGTCCGGGCCGCTTCATCCCACGATGCCGCCCACAACTACTTTCTGTTCTACTCGTGCATAGTAACTACGCATAGACCTAGCTCATGATGCCACTGTTGGGGAAGGTTGCAGAAAACAAAAAAATTTCCTACGTTTCACCAAGATCAATCTATGGAGTCAACTAGCAACGAGAGGAGAGTGCATCTACATACCCTTGTAGATCGCGAGCGGAAGCGTTCAAGAGAACGGGGATGAGGGAGTCGTACTCGCCGTGATCCAAATCACCGATGACCAAGTGCCGAACGGACGGCACCTCCACGTTCAACACACGTATGGAGCGGATGACGTCTCCTCCTTCTTGATCCAGCAAGGGGGAAGGAGATGTTTATGGAGATCCAGCAGCACGACGGCGTGGTGGTGGATGCAACAGTGATCGCAGCAGGGCTTCGCCGAGCTTCTGCGAGAGGGAGAGGTGTAGCAGGGGAGAGGGAGGCGCCAAGACTTGAGGTGTTGCTGCCCTCCCTCCCCCTCCTTTATATAGGCCTCCTAGGGGGGTGCACCGGCCCTAGGAGATGGGATCTCCTAGGGGGGCGGCGGCCAAGGGGGTGGAGTACCCCCAAAAGGTAAGTGGAGGCGCCCCCTCCCCTAGGGTTCCAAACCCTAGGCGCATGGGGGGGCAAGGGGGGGGGCGCACCAGCCCACTATGGGCTGGTTCCCCTCCCAACTTCAGCCCATGGGGCCCTCCGGGATGGGTGGCCCCACCAGGTGGACTCCCGGGACCCATCCGGTGGTCCCGGTACAATACCGGTGACCCCGAAACTTTCCCGATGGACGAAACTACACTTCCTATATATAATTCTTCACCTCCGAACAATTCCGGAACTCCTCGTGACGTCCAAGATCTCATCGGGGACTCCGAACAACTTTCGGATTACTGCATACTCATATCTATACAACCCTAGCGTCACCGAACCTTAAGTGTGTAGACCCTATGGGTTCGGGAGACAAGCAGACATGACCGAGACGACTCTCTGGTCAATAACCGACAGCGGGATCTGGATACCCATGTTGGCTCCCACATGCTCCTTGATGATCTCATCGGATGAACCACGATGTCGAGGACCTAATCAATCCCGTACTAAAATCCCTTTGTCAATCGGTATGTTACTTGCCTGAGACTCGATCGTCGGTATCCCAATACCTTGTTCGGTCTCGTTACCGGCAAGTCACTTTACTCGTACCATAATGCATGATCCCGTGATCAACCACTTGATCACATTGAGCTCATTATGATGATGCATTACCGAGTGGGCCCAGAGATACCTCTCCGTCATACGGAGTGACAAATCCCAGTCTCGATTCATGCCAACCCAACGGACACTTTCGGAGATACCTGTAATGTACCTTTATAGTCACCCAGTTACGCTGTGACGTTTGGCACACCCAAGGCACTCCTACGGTATCCGGGAGTTGCACAATCTCATGGTCTAAGGAAATGATACTTAACATCCAGAAAAGTTACAGCAAACAAACTACACGATCTTTGTGCTATGCTTAGGTTTGGGTATTGTCCATCACATCATTCTCCTAATGATGTGATCCCGTTATTGATGACATCCCCATGTCCATAGCCAGGAAACCATGACTATCTGTTGATCAACGAGCTAGTCAACTACAGGCTCACTAGGGACACATTGTGGTCTATGTATTCACACATGTATTATGATTTCTGGATAATACAATTATAGCATGAATAATAGACAATTATCATGAACAAGGAAATATAATAATCATTTCATTATTGCCTCTAGGGCATATTTCCAACATGAAGTAATCAAGCGCTCCTTCTGCATCGAAGGTGCCCGTAGGGCGCTTGCCCGTGCTAAAGTGCACTAGGGCAAGATGGATGCGGAGAAGCTGGTGAAGGACGGGCCGCCGTCGGGCAAGGAGCATCGCGTCCCGGAAGCGTATTATGAGGGCGTCCTAAAGGGTGCCCGCCTTATAGCGGATGAATGCTCCAAAGATGTAATTTTTGAGTAAACTCGCATTTGTGATCCTGTACGCTGAAAACTTGTTCATATGCGCTAAGCAACGCTTTTGAATTTAAAATATTACCTTCTGTGCGGCCGTTTATCAAATTTGAGAGATGGCTAGTCGTCGGCTTCTGCCCCCATGCCATGAGTGCTGGGGTGTTCAGGATAAACATGAGCGCTCTTTTTCCCATTCTTGGGTCCTTCGAGGGAGGCGCTCAACACAACGAACAAGGCAATCGGACTATAATGCTTGAACACCCTCACTTAGCCATAGAATTCTATAATTTTAAATTTCAGCGAAGCCCCTAGTGTTTGGAAGACCGAGTTCGGGGCGCTATCCACGCCTAGGCCGGGCAAAGCCGACTCCTCGCTCTAAGCGGCATAAGTCTTTAGGGACTCGAAAATCTCTTGAACAGCGACCAGCTCTCGCCTCATCATGACGGTTAGTTTTAGCTTTCTCTACTGAGGTGTTTAGCCCGGCTCAACTGGGGCACAATCGCAGTAGTTCTCCTAGTGCTACCTTAGCCGATATAACGGAACATAAGGTACCAAAACATAGGAGCCGGGCAAACCCAACTATTGACCCAAGACATGATTCGGAGCCGATGCATATAATGCTATAAGTTCGGGGTGCCGCACTTGTGAAAGTGTTCAGACTTCTCACACCGTATTGTGGGGTACTTAAGCCCCTGGCGTATTGGCCATACCAAAGTGTACGGGTGCAACATGTCATTAATGAACATATATTCGTAAAAAAGAGTAATGCAATAATAGACGGAAGCTATGCATTGTTTATTTTAAAAAAGCTGCGATCAAAGTAGAATGATACAAATAGTGCAATAAGCAAAAGATGGGACTATTAACATGTCCTTTCCAGGGGCGAGCTGCGGAATGGTATGTGAAACAGGTATACTGCTCGTTATAGAGACGACCTTAGAGTTCCATAGTGCGGCGTAGCCTTCTGCTTCCATGGTTGTATCGTTTGTGCGGCAATTTTTACTACCGGACAAGCCTTCCGAAGAATGGAGTCCTGAAAATAAGAGAAAATTAAGAAATCGGCAGCCCCTAGTGTGGTTTAAGCCACGTTTCGGGCGTGCCGTGATGGTGCCCCTCCCCCTGTGCCCATGGTATTTCCAGAGCGTAGTTATGTACGAGCAACACTGGTTTTGCTAGTTCGCGAGGGCTGGGGTTGGGGCCGCATTGCTATGCTTGCTCGGAATGTGCCAGGCGGTCTTGTTGTAGGTTACTCCGGGCATGCTTGACGGTGTCCAGATGTTTAATGGCCGGACTGGAGAATTGCCTTGAGAGGCTTCTTTGTACTTCCGCTGCGATAGCCGCCGTATGCTCCTCCGTTCGGAGAGAGCGTTCGGTGTTTCCATTGACCGTGATGACTCCTCGAGGGCCTGGCATCTTGAGCTTGAGGTATGCGTAGTGCGGCACCGGATTGAACTTGGCAAATGCGGTTCGCCCGAGCAGTGCATGATAGCCACTGCGGAACGGGACTATGTCGAAGATTAACTCCTCGCTTCGGAAATTATCTGGGGATCCGAAGACCACTTCAAGTGTAACTGAGCCTGTACAGTTGGCCTCTACACCTGGTATGACGCCTTTAAAGGTCGTTTTAGTGGGTTTAATCCTCGAGGGATCGATGCCCATTTTCCGTACTGTATCATGGTAAAGTAGGTTCAGGCTGCCGCCGCCGTCCATAAGGACTCTAGTGAGGTGAAATCCATCAATAATTGGGTCTAGAACCAATGCAGCGAATCCGCCATGACGGATGCTAGTGGGGTGGTCCCTTCGATCAAAAGTGATCGGGCAGGAAGACCATAGGTTGAACTTTGGGGCGACTGGCTCCATCGCGTATACGTCCCTTAGCGCACGCTTCCGCTCCCTCTTGGGGACGTGGGTTGCGTATATCATGTTCACCGCCCGCACTTGTGGGGGAAAACCTTTCTGTCCACTGTTGTTCGGCGGCTGGGGCTCCTCCTCGTCATTGCTATGCAGCCCCTTGTCTCTGCTTTTGGCATTTAACTTGCTTGCCTGCTTGAACACCCAACAATCCCTGTTGGTGTGATTGGCTGGTTTTTCGGGGGTGCCATGTATCTAGCATGAGCGGTCGAGTATTCGGTCCAAACTGGACGGGCCCGGAGTATTTCTTTTGAATGGATTTTTCCGTTGACCGGGTTTAGAGCCTCTGAATCCGGCATTAACTCCCGTATCCTCAGTATTGTCGTTGTTAATGCGGCGCTTTTGCTTGTTGCGACGCGACCTGCCACTGCTGTCCTTGGTATCCGAATTACCAGGGCTCTTAGTCATGTTATTGCTGTGAGCTAGCCAGCTGTCTTCTCCCGCGCAAAAGTGGGTCATAAGGTTGGTGAGGGCTGCCATTGGTTTTGGCTTTTCCTGTCCTAGGTGCCGTGCAAGCCACTCGTCGCGGATGTTATGCTTGAAGGCTGCTAGGGCCTCTGCGTCCGGACGTCGACGATTTGATTTTTCTTGGTTAGGAACCGTGTCCAGAATTGTCTGGCCGATTCCTCTGGCTGCTGAATTATGTGGCTAAGGTCATCGGCGTCTGGTGGTCGCACATAAGTGCCCTGGAAATTGTCAAGGAGTGCGGTTTCCAGGTCCTCCCAACAACCAATTGATTCTGCTGGCAAGCTGTTAAGCCAATGCCGAGCTGGTCCTTTAAGCTTGAGCGGGAGGTATTTGATGGCGTGTAGGTCATCACCGCGGGCCATGTGGATATGAAGGAGATAGTCCTCGATCCATACCGCAGGATTTATTGTGCCATCGTATGATTCAATGTTCATGGGTTTGAAACCCTCGAGGATTTGATGATCCATTACTTCATCTGTGAAGCATAGTGGGTGTGCGGCGCCTCTGTATTGGGCTATATCACGACGCAGCTCAAATGAGCTTTGTCTACTGTGTTCGGCCCGGCCGGATTTACTGTATCCGGAGTGACGATTACCGTCTCGTGCCGTAGGGTGCCCATGCGATCCATAGATCGTTCTTGTTTTCCTTACCTTGTCCTCCAATATATCTCGCAGGTCTGGCGCATTTTCCCATGCCTTGGTATTTTTTGAGCTACGCCGGGGTGCGGCTTGAGTGGAGGGCTGAGAGGCCTGTCTGTCGCGGCCACGGGGTGGCCGGTCGGCCGCATCATGCGCTGGTGATGTAGGTTTAGGTGCTTCCTCCTCTAATCAGGGTAGCAACCTGCGCTTTGGGTAGCTCTTGGAGGGGCGTTCGAGTTCATACTCTTTGGCCGCAAGGACTTCAGTCCATGTGTCGACTAGCAAATCTTGATCAGCTCTAAGCTGTTGCTGTTTTTTCTTGAGGCTGCTCGCCATGGCCATAAGCCTGCGTTTGAAACGCTCTTGTTCGATGGGATCCTCCGCATGACAAATTCGTCATCGTCGAGGCTTGCCCCCTCTTCGGAGGGAGGCATATAATTATCGTCCTTGACCTCTCTGTCTGCCGCTCTCTCATGAGGGATGGCTTCTCCATCTTCCTGTGCTGAATCTTGCTGGAGGTGGTTGTCTTCGGCACTGTCTGGGGTGTTATTATCTCCTGTGCCGGAATCACCGTTTTTGCTTTGGTGGGATTTAGAGCGGCGCCGCTGACGCTGGCGCTTAGGCTGCTTCTTGGAGGGGTCATCCTCCGCTGTTCCATCGCCATTGCCTTCTTTTGGGGTGTCCACCATGTATATATCATATGACGAGGTGGCTTTCCAGTGCCCTATAGGTGCTGGTTCTTGATCGTCTCCTGCATCGGTGTCCATACCGTCGATGTCTTCGGAGTCGAAGTCGAGCATGTCGGTTAAATCATCGATTGTGGCTATGAAGTGGGTGGTGGGTGGGCTTTGAATTTCTTCATCATCCGCATCCCAACCTTGCTGACCATAGTCCGGCCAGGGCTCTCCTGATAAAGAGAGAGACTTTAGTGAATTCAGAATATCGCCGAAGGGCGAGTGCTGAAAGATGTCCGCGGTGGTGAACTCCATGATCGGCGCCCAATCGGGTTCGATCGGTAGGGGCGCGGAGGGCTCGGAGTCTGGAGAGGAGTCCGGCTCCTTGGAGTCACGGGCTTTGCAGAGAATAGGGCTGGTGTTCGGCTCGATCGCCGTAGAGATTGCAGCCCCCGAGGCGGTGTCCAACCACCCATCCTCGATTGGTGCAGTTGGCTCCGAATTAAGGGTCGGAGCTGATGCAGGTGCGGCCTCCAGGGCACTGTTCGGCGGCAGAGCTAGATCATGCCCATCGTGACTATGCGGCGCGCTCGGCTGCAGCTCGAACCCATCGAAGATCAAGTCTCCGCGGAGGTCGGCCGTGTAGCTCAAACTTCCAAATCTGACCTGATGGCCAGGGGCATAGCTTTCGATCAGCTCCAGATGGCCAAGCGAATTGGCCCATAGTGCAAAGCCGTCGAATACGAAGATCTGTCCGGGGAGGAAGGTCTCACCCTGGATCGCATCGCTGTTGATGATCGGAGAAGCCATCGGGCCTAAAAGTGACGACACAGAGGAACTCTCATTGAAAGCACCAATGTCGGTGTCAAAACCGGCGGATCTCGGGTAGGGGGTCCCGAACTGTGCGTCTAGGCGGATGGTAATAGGAGACAAGGGACACGATGTTTTTACCCAGGTTCGGGCCCTCTTGATGGAGGTAAAACCCTACTCTTGCTTGATTAATATTGATGATATGGGTAGTACAAGAGTAGATCTACCACGAGATCAAGGAGGCTAAACCCTAGAAGCTAGCCTATGGTATGATTGTTGTTCGTCCTACGGACTAAAACCCTCCGGTTTATATAGACACCGGAGAGGGCTAGGGTTACACAGAGTCGGTTACAATGGTAGGAGATCTACATATCCGTATCGCCAAGCTTGCCTTCCACGCCAAGGAAAGTCCCTTCCGGACACGGGATGAAGTCTTCAATCTTGTATCTTCATAGTCCAGGAGTCCGGCTGAAGGTATAGTCCGGCTATCCGGACACCCCCTAATCCAGGACTCCCTCAACTATTCTCCTCCATCGTGTAGCTATAGAACTTATTGGAGACTTCATATCTCTCAATCCGGGCATTTGCTTGAAATATTAACTTCAACTCCTGGAACATCTCATATGCTCCATGACGTTCAAAATGTCGTTGAAGTCCCGGCTCTAGGGGAGTAGTTTCAATGGTGAACATAACTATGTTGATCATATCTACTATATGGTTCACGCTCGACCTTTCGGTCTCAGTGTTCCGAGGCCATATCTGCATATGCTAGGCTCGTCAAGTTTAACCTGAGTATTCCGCATGTGCAAATGTTTTGCACCCGTTGTATTTGAACGTAGAGCCTATCACACCCGATCATCACGTGGTGTCTCAGCACGAAGAACTTTCGCAACAGTGCATACTCAGGGAGAACAATTATACCTTGATAATTTAGTGAGAGATCATCTTATAATGCTACCGTCAATCAAAGCAAGATAAGATGCATAAAAGATAAACATCACATGCAATCAATATAAGTGATATGATATGGCCATCATCATCTTGTGCTTGTGATCTTCATCTCCGAAGCACCGTCATGATCACCATTGTCACCGGCGCGACACTTCGATCTCCATCGTAGCATTGTTGTCGTCTCGCCAACTTATGCTTCTACGACTATCGCTACCGCTTAGTGATAAAGTAAAGCATTACAGGGCGATTGCATTGCATACAATAAAGTGACAACCATATGGCTCCTGCCAGTTGCCTATAACTTGGTTACAAAACATGATCATCTCATACAATAAAATATAGCATCATGCCTTGACCATATCACATCACAACATGCCCTGCAAAAACAAGTTAGACGTCCTCTACTTTGTTGCTGCAAGTTTTATGTGGTTGCTACGGGCTGAGCAAGAACTGTTCTTACCTACGCATCAAAACCACAATGATAGTTTGTCAAGTTAGTGTTGTTTTAACCTTCTCAAGGACTGGGCATAGCCACACTCGGTTCAACTAAAGTTGGAGAACCTGACACCCGCTAGCCACCTGTGTGCAAAGCACGTCGGTAGAACCAGTCTCGCGTAAGCGTACGCGTAATGTCGGTTCGGGCCGCTTCATCCAACAATACCGCCGAACCAAAGTATGATATGCTGATAAGCAGTATGACTTGTATCGCCCACAACTCACTTGTGTTCTACTCGTGCATATAACATCAACGCATAAAAACTGGCTCGGATGCCACTGTTGGGGAACGTAGTAATTTCAAAAAAATTCCTACGCACACGCAAGGTCATGGTGATGCATAGCAACGAGAGGGGAAAGTGTGTCCGCGTACCCTCGTAGACCGAAAGCGGAAGTGTTAGCACAACGCGGTTGATGTAGTCATACGTCTTCACGATCCGACCGATCAAGCACCGAACGCACGACACCTTCGAGTTCTGCACACGTTCAACTCGATGACGTCCCTCGAACTCCGATCCAGCCGAGCTTTGAGGGAGAGTTCCGTCAGCACGACGGCGTGGTGACGATGATGATGTTCTACCGATGCAAGGCTTCTCCTAAGCACCACTACGATATGACCGAGGTGGATTATGGTGGAGGGGCGCACCGCACACGGCTAAAAGATCTAAGAGATCAATTGTTGTGTCTATGGGGTGCCCCCCTCCGTATATAAAGGGGGGAGGAGGAGGGGGCTGTCCAAGAGGAGGAGGCGCGCCCAAGGGGGGGCAATCCTACTCCAAGTAGGTTTTGCCCCCCTTTCCTATTCCAACTAGGAGAAGGGGGGAGGAGGAGGTGGAGAGAAGGAAGGAGAAAGGGGGCCACCACCCCCTTCCCTTTCCAAATTCGGATTGGGGCAAGGGCAGCCGCGCGCCACCTCTTGCTGCCTCTCCTCTTCCACCACTTTGGACCCATGAGGCCCAATAACCCCCGAGAGGGTTTCAGTAACCCCCCGGTACTCCGGTATACATCCGATAACCCCCGGAACCATTCCGGTGTCCGAATATAGTCGTCCAATATATCAATCTTCATGTCTCGACCATTTCGAGACTCCTCGTCATGTCCGTGATCACATCCAGGACTCCGAACTACCTTCGGTACATAAAAACACATAAACTCATAATATAACCGTCATCGAACTTTAAGCATGCGGACCCTACGGGTTCAAGAACTATATAGACATGACCGAGACACGTCTCGGGTCAATAACCAATAGCGTAACCTGGATGCTCATATTGTCTCCTATATATTCTACGAAGATCTTTATCGGTCAAACCACATAACAACATACGTTGTTCCTTTTGTCATCGGTATGTTACTTGCCCAAGATTCGATAGTCGGTATCTCAATACCTAGTTCAATCTCGTTACTGGCAAGTCTCTTTACTCGTTCCGTAATACATCATCCCGCAACTAACTCATTAGTTGCAATGCTTGCAAGGCTTAAGTGATGTGTATTACCGATTGGGCCCCGAGATACCTCTCCAACAATCGGAATGACAAATCCTAATCTCGAAATATGCCAACCCAACAAGTACCTTTGGTGACACCTGTAGAGCACCTTTATAATCACCCAGTTATGTTGTGACATTTGGTAGCACACAAAGTGTTCCTCCGGTAAACAGGGGTTGCATAATCTCATAGTCATAGGAACATGTATAAGTCATGAAGAAAGCAATAGCAACAAATTAAATGATCAAGTGCTAAGCTAACAGAATGGGTCAAGTCAATCACATCATTCTCCTAATGATGTGATCCCATTAATCAAATGACAACTCATGTCTATGGCTAGGAAACATAACCATCTTTGATTAATGATCTAGTCTAGTAGAGGCATACTAGTGACACTTTGTTTGTCTATGTATTTATACATGTATCATGTTTCCAGTTAATACAATTCTAGCATGAATAATAAAAATTTATCATGATATAAGGAAATAAATAATAACTTTATTATTGCCTCTAGGGCATATTTCCTTCAAGTGGTTCTTTCTTTGCACTCATCAATGAAAATTCTCATGGCTTTGAGGGACTCATTGATATCATGCTTAGGTGGAATAGATCTAAGTTTCAAAGAATCAACATCAATAGAAATTCTATCCACGTTCCTAGCCAACTCATCAATCTTAAGCAATTTTTCTTCAAGCAAAGCATTGAAATTCTTTTGCGAATTCATAAATTCTTCAAAACCAGTCTCAAAATCAGAGGGAATCTTATTAAAATTTCCATAAGAGTTTTTGCAGGAATTACCATAATTATTAGAGGAATTACTAGGAAACGGCCTAGAATTAAAATTTCCTCTATATGCATTGTTACCAAAATTGTTCCTACCAACAAAATTCACATCCATAGATTCATTATTATTCTGAATCAAAGTGGACAAAGGCATATCATTAGGATCAGAAGAAACACTCTTATTAGCAAAAAATTCATAAGTTCATCCATCTTTCCACTCAAAACATTAATCTCTTCAATAGCATGAACCTTTTTACTAGTGGATCTTTTGGTGTGCCATTGAGAATAATTAACCATAATATTATCTAGGAGTTTAGTAGCTTCTCCTAAAGTGATTTCCATAAAAGTGCCTCCCGAGGCCGAATCTAAAAGATTTCTAGAAGCAAAATTCAATCCAGCATAAAAAAATTGTATAATCATCCATAAATTCAAACCATGTGTAGGGTAATTACGTATCATTAATTTCATCCTCTCCCACACTTGTGCAACATGCTCATGCTCAAGTTGTTTAAAATTCATAATATCGTTTCTAAGATAGATGATCTTAGAGGGAGGAAAATACTTAGAGATAAAAAGCATCTTTGCACTTATTCCATGAATCAATACTATTTTTAGGCAAAGAAGAGAACCAAGTTTTAGCACGATCTCTAAGAGAAAACGAAAATAGCTTCAGTTTAACAATATTATTATCCACATCTTTCTTCTTTTGCATATCACACAAATCAATGAAGTTGTTTCGATGGGTAGCGGCATCTTCACTAGGAAGGCCAAAAAATTGATTTTTCATAACAAGATTCAACAAAGCAGTATTGATTTCACAAGATTTAGCATCGGTAGTAGGAGCAATTGGAGTGCTAGTAAAATCATTATTGTTGGTATTGGAAAGGTCACATAATTTGGTATTATCTTGGGCCATCGTGACAAACAATCAATTCAACACACAAGCAAACAAGAGGCAAGCGAAAAGAGACGAACGAAAAAAGGGCGAATAAAACGGCAAAGGTGAAGTGGGGGAGAGGAAAACGAGAGGCAAATGGCAAATAATGTAATGCGAGGGATAAGAATTTGTGATGGGTATTTGGTATGTCTTGACTTGAGCATAGATCTCCCCGGCAACGGCGCCAGAAATGGCTAGTTGACGGGAGATAAAATCTTGACTTGACTTGGTGCAAATCTCCCCGGCAACGGCGCCAGAAATCCTGCTTGCTACCTCTTGAGCATGCGTTGGTTTTCCCTTGAAGAGGAAAGGGTGATGCAGCAAAGTAGCGTAAGTATTTCCCTCAATTTTCGAGAACCAAGGTATCAATCCAGTAGGAGACTACACGCAAGTCACCTAGTACCTGCACAAAAAAATAAGAACCTTGCAACCAACGCGATAAAGGGGTTGTTAATCCCTTCACAACCACTTGCAAAAGTGAGATATGATAAAGATAATAAGATAAATATTTTTGGTATTTTTGTTGTATAGATTGGAAAGTAAAAAATGCAAAATAAATAGTAAACTAGAATTGTAGATCGGAAACTTATATGATGTAAAGTAGACCCGGGGGCCATAGGTTTCACTAGTGGCTTCTCTCTAGATAGCAAATATTACGGTGGGTGAACAAATTATTGCCGAGCAATTGATAGAAAAGCGCATAGTTATGAGAATATCTAGGCATGATCATAAACATAGGCATCACGTCCGTGTCTAGTAGACCGAAATGATTCTACATCTACTACTATTACTCCACACATCGACCTCTATCCAGCATGCATCTAGAGTATTAAGTTCATAAGCACAGAGTAACGCATTAGGAAAGATGACATGATGTAGAGGGATAAACTCAAGCAATATGATATAAACCCCATCTTTTTATCCTTGATAGCAAAAATACAATATGTGTCGGTTCCTTTTCTGTCACTGGGATCGAGCACCGCAAGATTGAACCCAAAGCTAAGCACTTATCCCATTGCAAGAAAGATCAATCTAGTAGGCCAAACCAAACTGATAATTCGAAGAGACTTGCAAAGATATCAAATCATGCATATAAGAATTCAGAGAATAATCAAATATTGTTCATAGATAAACTTGATCATAAACCCACAATTCATCGGATCTCGGCAAACACGCCGCAAAAAGTATTACATCGAATAGATCTCCAAGAACATCGAGGATAACTTTGTATTGAGAACCAAAGAGAGAGAAGAAGCCATCTAGCTAATAACTATGGACCCGAAGGTATGTGGTAAACTACTCACACATCATCGGAGAGGTGTTGATGTAGAAGCCCTCCGTGATCGAATCCCCCTCCGGCAGATCGCCGGAAATGGTCCCCAGATGGGATCTCACGGGTACAGAAGGTTGCGACAGTGGAAAAGTGATTTCGTGGCTCCCCTGGATGTTTTCAGGGTATAAGAGTATATATAGGCGAAAGAAGTAGGTCGGTGGAGCTACGAGGGGCCCACGAGGGTGGGGGCGTGCCTGCCCCCCTAGGCATGCCGCCCTACCTCGTGGACGCCTCGTTGCTTCCTCGACCTCCACTCCAAGTCTCTTGGATTGTGTTTGTTCCAATAAAAGATTCTCATGAAGGTTTCATTCCGTTTGGATTCCGTTTGATATTCCTTTTCTACGAAACACTGAAATAGGCAAAAAAACAGCAATTTGCACTGGCCTTCGGTTAATAGGTTAGTCCCAAAAATAATATAAAAGTGCATATTAAAGCCCATTAAACATCCAAAACAGATAATATAATAGCATGGAACAATCAAAAATTATAGATACATTGGAGACGTATCAGTATGTTGTCATAACGGTTCGACCGATAAAGATCTTCGTAGAATATGTAGGAGCCAATGTGGGCATCCAGGTTCTGCTGTTGGTTATTGACTAGAGAGGTGTCTCGGTCATGTCTACATAGTTCTCGAACCCGTAGGGTCCGCACGCTTAACGTTCGTTGACGATATAGTATTATATGAGTTATGTATTGATATGTCCATTTTGCATCATGCTTTTATATCAATATTTATTGCATTATGGGTTGTTATTACACATTATGTCACAATAGTTATGCCTATTCTCTCTTATTTTACAAGGTTTACATAAAGAGGGAGAATGCTGGCAGCTGGAATTCTGGGCTGGAAAAGGAGCAAATATTAGAGACCTATTCTGTACAGCTCCAAAAGTCCTGAAACTTCACGGAAGCTATTTCCAGAATATATAAAAAATACTGAGCGCAAGAAGTACTGGAGGGGGCCACCCACCAGCCACGAGGGTGGGGGGCGCGCCCTACCCCCCTGGGTGCGACCCCCTACCTCATGGGCCCCCCGGTGGCCCTCCGATGCCCATCTTCTGCTATATGGAGTCTTTCGTCGAGGAAAAATCATAAACAAGATTTTGGGACGAGACTTCGCCGCCACGAGGAGGAACCTCGGCGGTACCAATCTAGGGCTCCGGCGGAGCTGTTCTGTTGGGGAAACTTCCCTCTGGGAGGCGGAAATCATTACCATCGTCATCACCAACGATCCTCTCATCGGGAGGGGGTCAATCTCCATCAAAATCTTCACCAGCACCATCTCATCTTGAACTCTAGTTCATCTCTTGTATCCAAATCTCAGATTGGTACATGTGGGTTAGTGTTGATTACTCCTTGTAGTTGATGCTAGTTGGTTTACTTGGTGGAAGATCATATGTTCAGATCCATTATGCCTATTAATACCCCTCTGATTATGAACATGAATATGCTTTGTGATTAGTTACGTTTGTTCCTGAGGACATTGGAGAAGTCTTGCTATTAGTAGTCATGTGAATTTGGTATTCGTTCGATATTTTGATGAGATGTATGTTATCATCCCTCTAGTGGTGTCATGTGAACGTCGACTACATGACACTTCACCAGTGTTTGGGCCTAGAGGGAGGCATTGGGAAGTAATAGTAGATGATGGGTTGCTGGAGTGACAGAAGCTTAAATCCTAGTTTATGCATTGCTTCGTAAGGGGCTGATTTGGATCCATATGTTTCATGCTATGGTTAAGTTTACCTTAATACTTCTGTTGTAGTTGCGGATGCTTGCAATGGGGGTTAATCATAAGTGGGATGCTTGTACAAGTAAGGACAACACCCAAGCACCGGTCCACCCACATATCAAATTATTAAAGTACCAAACGTGAATCATATGAACATGATGAAAACTAGATTAACGATAATTCCCATGTGTCCTCGGTAGCGCTTTCCTTCATATAAGAGTTTCTCCAGGATTGTTCTTTGCTATAAAAAGGATTGGGCCATCTTGCTGCACTTTATTTACACTTGTTACTTGTTACTCGTTACCAATTACCTTATCACAAAACTATCTGTTACCGATAATTTCAGTGCTTGCAGAGAATACCTTGCTGAAAACCGCTTATCATTTCCTTCTGCTCCTCGTTGGGTTTGACACTCTTACTTATCTAAAGGACTATGATAGATCCCCTATACTTGTGGGTCATCAAGACTCTTTTCTGGCGTCGTTGCCAGGGAGTGAAGCGCCTTTGGTAGGTGGAATTTGGTAAGAAAAAATTTATATAGTGTGCTGAAATTTACTGTCACTTGTTACTATGGAAACTAATCCTTTGAGGGGCTTGTTCGGGGTATCTTCACCCTGACCGGTAGAGCAAATAGTTGCTCCTCAACCTACTGGACCTACTGAGAATGAAAATGTTTACTTCGAAATTCCTTCGGGTATGATAGAGAAACTGCTAGCTAATCCTTCTGCAGGAGATGGAACATTGCATCCCGACTTACACTTAATCTACGTGGATGAAGTTTGTGGATTATTTAGGCTTGCAGGTATGCCCTATGATGTTATCAAGAAGGTATTCCCTTTATCTTTTAAGGGAGATGCATTGACATGGTATAGGCTATGTGATGATATGGGATCATGGGACTATAAGTGATTGAAATTGGAATTTCACCAGAAGTTTTATCCTATGCATCTTGTTCATCGTGATCGTAATTATATATATACTTTTTGGCCTCGCAAAGGAGAAAGCATCACTCAAGATTGGGGGAGGCTTAAGTCAATGTTATATTCATGACCCAATCATGAGCTCTCAAGAGAAATGATTATTCAAAATTTTTATGCTCGGCTTTCTGACAACAATCGCTCCATGCTCGATACTTCTTGTACTGGTTCCTTTATGATGAAGACTATTGAATTCAAATGGAATTTATTGGAGAGAATTAAACGCAACTCTAAAGATTGGGATATCGGCGAAGGTAAGGAGTCAGGTATAACACCTAAGTTTGATTGTGTTAAATCTTTTATGGATACCGATGTTTTCCGTAAATTTAGCACTAAATATTGACTTGACTCTGAGATAGTAGCTTCTTTTTGTGAATCCTTTGCTACTCATGTTGATCTCCCTAAGGAGAAGTGATTTAAATATAATCCTCCCATTGAAACAAAAGTAGTTGCACCTATTAAAGTTGAATAAAAAACTATCACTTATGATAATCATGTTGTTCCCACTGCTTATGTTGAGAAACCACCTTTCCCTGTTAGAATAAAGGATCATGCTAAAGCTTCAACTGTGGTTCGTAAAAGTAATATTAGAACTTATACACCTCCTGAGCAAGTTAAAGTTGAACCTAATATTGCTATTGTTAAAGATCTCTTGGCTGATAATATCGATGGGCATGTTATTTATTTCTGTGATGAAGCTACTAGAATTGCTAGGCCTGATCCTAAAAATAAACACGGACCTGTTGTAGGCATGCCTGTTATTTCTGTTAAAATAGGAGATCATTTCTATCATGGTTTATGTGATATGGGTGCTAGTGCAAGTGCAATACCTCATTCCTTATACAAAGAAATTATGCATGATATTGCACCTACTGAGATAGAAGAGATTGGTGTCACAATTAAGCTTGCCAATAGAGACACTATTTCACCAGTTGGGATTGTTAGAGATGTTGAAGTCTTGTGTGGGAAAGTTAAATATCCTGCTGATTTTCTTGTTCTTGGTTCCCCTCAAGATAGCTTTTGTCCCATTATATTTGGCAGACCCTTCTTGAATACTGTTAATGCTAAGATAGATTGCAAGAAGGATGTTGTTACTATTGGTTTGGGTGATATGTCTCATGAGTTTAACTTCTCTAAATTTCGTAGACAACCCTGTGATGAAGAATTGCCTAGTAAAGATGAAATTATTGGTCTTGCTTCTATTGTCGTGCCTCCTACTGATCCTTTTGAACAATATTTGCTAGACCATGAGAATAATATTTTTATGAATGAAAGAAGGGAAATAGATGAAGTATTCTTTAAACATTGACCCATTCTGAAACACAATTTGCCTGTTGAAATCCTAGGGGATCCTCCTCCACCCAAGGGTGATCCCATGTTTGAGCTTAAACCATTACCTGATACTCTTAAATATGCTTATCTTGATGAAAAGAAGATATATCCTGTTATTATTAGTGCTAACATTTCAGAGCATGAAGAAGAAAAATTATTGAAAACTTTGAAGAAGCACCGTGCTGCTATTGGATATACTCTTGATGATCTTAAGGGCATTAGTCCCACTCTATGTCAACACAAAATAAATTTGGAGAAAGACGCCAAACCAGTTATTGATCACCAACGACGGCTGAATCCTAAGATGAAAGAAGTGGTAAGAAAGGAAATATTAAAACTCTTTGAGGCAGGTATAATTTATCCCGTTGCTGATAGTCAGTGGGTAAGTCCTGTCCATTGTGTTCCTAAGAAGGAAGGTATTACTGTTGTTCCTAATGATAAAGATGAATTGATTCTGCAAAGAATTATTACAGGTTATAGGATGGTAATTGATTTCCGCAAATTAAATAAAGCTACTAAAAAAGATCATTACCCTTTGCCATTTATTGATCAAATGCTAGAAAGATTATCCAAACATACACATTTTTGCTTTCTAGATTATTACTCTAGCTTCTCTCAAATACCTGTGTCAGCTGATGATCAAGCAAAGACCACTTTTACTTTCCCTTTCGGTAATTTTGCTTATAGACGTATGCCTTTTGGTTTATGTAATGCACCTGCTACCTTTCAAAGATGCATGATGGCTATATTCTCTGACTTTTGTGAAAAGATTTGTGAGGTATTCATGGATGATTTCTCCGTTTATGGATCCTCTTTTGATGATTGCGTGAGCAACCTTGATCGAGTTTTGCAGAGATGTGAAGAAACTAATCTTGCTCTGAATTGGGAGAAATGCCACTTTATGGTTAATGAAGGAATTGTCTTGGGGCATAAAATTTCTGAAAGAGGTATTGAAGTGGATAAAGCTAAAGTTGATGCTATTGAAAAGATGCCATGTCCTAAGGACATTAAAGGTATAAGAAGCTTCCTCGGTCACGCCAGTTTTTATAGGAGGTTCATTAAGGACTTCTCAAAAAATTCTCGGCCTCTGACTAACCTATTACAAAAAGATATTCATTTTGTCTTTGATGATGATTGTGCAGAAGCATTTGAAATACTTAAGAAAGCATTGATTGCTGCACATATTGTTCAACCACCTGATTGGAATTTATCTTTGAAATTATGTGTGATGCTAGTGATTAAGCTGTAGGTGCTGTTCTAGGGCAAAGAGTTGATAAGAAATTAAATGTTATTCAATATGCTAGTAAAACTCTAGACAATGCCCAAAGAAATTATGCTACTACTGAAAAGGAATTCTTAGCAGTTGTATTTGCTTGTGATAAGTTCAGACCTTATATTGTTGATTCTAAAGTAACTATTCACACTGATCATGCTGCTATTAAATACCTTATGGAAAAGAAAGATGCTAAACCTAGACTTATTAGATGGGTTCTTCTGCTACAAGAATTTGATTTGCATATTATTGATAGAAAGGGAGCTGAGAATCCCGTTGCAGACAACTTGTCTAGGTTAGAGATTGTTCTTGATGACCCACTACCGATTGATGATAGCTTTCCTAATGAACAATTAAATGTCATAAATGCTTCTCATACTACTCCATGGTATGCTGATTATGCTAATTATATTGTTGCTAAATTTATACCACCTAGTTTCACATACCAGCAAAAGAAAAAGTTCTTCTATGATTTGAGACATTACTTTTGGGATGACCCACATCTTTATAAAGAAGGAGTAGATGGTATTATTATACGTTGTGTGCCTGAGCATGAACAGGAACAGATCCTATGAAAGTGTCACTCCGAGGCTTATGGAGGACACCATGCTGGAGATAGAACTGCACATAAGGTATTACAATCCGGTTTTTATTAGCCTACTCTCTTCAAGGATGCCCGTAAGTTTGTCTTGTCTTGTGATGAATGTCAAGGAATTGGTAATATTAGTAGATGTCAAGAAATGCCTATGAATTATTCACTTGTTATTGAACCATTTGATGTTTGGGGCTTTCATTATATGGGACCTTTTCCTTCCTCTAATGGGTATACACATATTTTAGTCGCTATTGATTACGTTACTAAGTGGGTAGAAGCTATTCCAACTAGTAGTGCTGATCATAACACCTCTATTAAGATGCTTAAAGAAGTTATTTTCCCGAGGTTTGGAGTCCATAGATATTTAATGACTGATGGTGGTTCACATTTTATTCATGGCTCCTTTCGTAAAATGCTTGCTAAGTATGACGTTAATCATAGAATTGCATCTCCTTATCACCCATAGTATAGTGGTCAAGTAGAATTGAGTAACAGAGAGCTCAAATTAATTTTGCAAAAGATTGTTAATAGATCTAGAAAGAATTGGTCCAAGAAACTTGATGATGCATTATGGGCCTATAGAGCTGCATACAAAAATCCTATGGGTATGTCTCCGTATAAAATGGTTTATGGTAAAGCATGTCACTTACCTCTGGAATTAGAACATAAGGCATATTGTGCTATTAAAGAGCTCAACTATGACTTCAAACTTGCCGGTGAGAAGAGGTTATTTGACATTAGCTCACTTGATGAATGGAGAACCCAAGCCTATGAAAATGCCAAATTGTTTTAAGAAAAACTTAAAAGATGGCATGACAAAAGGATACAAAAGCGTGAGTGTAATGTAGGTGATTATGTATTGCTATACAACTCTCGTTTAAGATTTTTTGCAGGCAAACTTCTCTCTAAATGGGAAGGTCCTTACGTTATCGAGGAGGCCTATCGTTCCGGTGCCATAAAAATCAACAACTTCGAAGGCACAAATCCGAGGGTGGTGAACGGCCAAAGAATCAAACATTATATCTCAGGTAATCCTATAAATGTTGAAACTAATATTATTGAAACCATAACCCCGGAGGAATACATAAGGGACACTTTTCGGAACATTTCAGACTTCGAAAAGGAATAGGTACGTGGTACGGTAAGTAAACCGACTCCAAAATAGTTCTAATGGCAATTCTTCTCTGTTTTGGAATGTTTAGAAAAATAGGAAAATAAGAAGCAGACCGGAAAGGACACGAGGCTTCCACGATGGTGGAGGGTGCGCCCCCCTGCCTCGTGGGCACCTCGTGTGCTCTCCAGACTCCGTTTTCTTGCACGATACTTCTTTTGGTCGGTAAAAATTCATTATATAATCTCCCGAAGGTTTTGACCACCGTATCACGCAAATATCTTCTGTCTTTGTTTCAAGTTGTTCCTGCTACAGATTAGAGCAATATTTCATCCCAGGATTCGGAAGGAGAAAGCTATGTGGCTGATTACCTCGCAGCTCCTAAGGTCTATGGGGACGTGGAGCATTGTGGTTGGACTACAGAAGAAGAAGGGGACTATGAACCCAAGGGAAAAGAGGAGACAAGCTCAGATGAAGATGAAGTCCCATTACCTCAACCTGGGGACATGCATGTGGAGTTCAAAAAGTCAAGCCTCCCTGATAGAGCAAAGAAACCTAAGATCGACTTTATCCCTTTTCGCCTCTTGCAGGAAAACAAACAAGAATTATGCAAGAAGATATTAAGCCTTGAGCAGGAGATCGATGATCTAAGGGATCAAAATTCTGTCCTCAAGTGCAAATTAAGGAAGAAGCTTACGCCATCAAAAAAACCAACACCTTCTTCATCAACAAAGAAGAACTGAGCATCGGGTATGGGCACTCCCCTTGGCAACTGCCAAGCTTGGGGGAGTGCTCCGGTATCGTATCACCATCACAACTTCTATCTTTACCATTTTTTCTTAGTTCGATCCTGTTGATAGTACCTTAATCTAGTAGAATAAAGTTTTAGTATGATCTAGTTGTGAGTTTTGCTTTATGATCCCTCTATGTAATCGAGCCCGTGAGCTATATAATAAAGATTAGTGTTGAGTCAAGGGCTTGATTATTTTGCTATGATCTTGAGGGAATTAAATAAAATAAAAGAGAAGAAATAAAAAGAAATAAAGAGAGCATATGGATCTTATGGAGAGTAATGAGCTCACATATAAAGAGTATGATGAATAAAAGTTGTTGAGAGTTGACGAACATAGTTTTGGTCATCGTTGCAATGAATAGGAAGTAATAAAGAAAGAGAGGTTCACATATAAATATACTATCTTGGACATCTTTTATGATTATGAGCACTCATTAAAGTATGACATGCTAAGAGTTGACGTTGGACAAGGAAGACAACGTAATGGGTTATGTTTTCTTACATCTGAGATAAATTATATTGGTATAGATCGTCCAACATGTTGAGCTTGACTTTCCCTCTCATGCTAGCCAATTTCTTTGCACCAAGTAGAGATACTACTTGTGCTTCCAAATATCCTATCAGCGTTCTGGGAACGGGGGTCCCCAGACTTGCCTCCCTGCGGCCCGCGGCGTGGCTGAGCCAGCAGGCCGTGCGACCCATCTTCACCAACAAAGCACCCCAAGACCCTCGCGAGGGGCCAAGCCTCGTGAGGCGGACGATGCAAGACCTCCTCCAGAGTGGCCTAGCTAGGCAGGCACACGAGGAGTGGAGATATCAAGGCGAGGCGAACCTCATGAGGCTCTCATGACGTAAGCCGTGATGATCGACACCAGGCGGGCGCCAGTGCGCACAACGTCCTTGTTTCCTCTTTGGTGCAAAGGGGGCAAGCGCAGCCGTGGAGTACCGTGGCCTCAGGAAAAGGTTGCTATTTCGGTGCAACAGGACCAAGACCATGGACTGCAAGACGGAGGTCATCGTGGAGCCCAGAACAGCGTCACTACCAAAACTTTGTGCAGGGGAAGACTACTTTTGTCAGGATAGCTTGTACTAGCTGTCCCCCTTCAAATTAGCCTGCCATTGTTGGTTCCCTTCCCGCTCGATATTTGGGAAGAGGACCAGGGCCTCTATAAATAGGACTAGCCACCACAGTGGAGGCGATCAGATCCAATCTGAGCTAGAGAGAGACCACCTCACACATAAGCTCACCGAGCACAAGAACGCCTCAACCTCAGGAGGTCGTTCTGCCCTTGTATTGTTCATCATCAGCCCAAGAGGCAATCCACCACCACCACACTGGAGTAGGGTATTAGACCATAACGGTGGCCCAAACTAGTATAAACCCTGTGTCCTTCTGTGTTGTGAGTTCGTCGAGTTCGTCCGCAAGATCCTAGCAAGCTAGAGAGTAGATTGGTTGGAGGGATAGACTTCGCGCGCACCCTAGTGTTTGAACCTTAAGGGTTTGCCGAGACCCCATACCCCGACATTTGGCGCGCCAGGTAGGGGTGCACCGAAGCCTTATTCTTCGTCGACCCATGCTTCGTCACTCCACCAAGCTCATGGTCGACGCCCGCCGAGCACGCGCTGAGCACCGGGCCGCCCTCGCCGCCCGTGTTGTTCAGACGGCTCCCGTCGGCGGGCCGCCTCGTCGATCTCTGTCACCCGCCGCCAACGCTGCCACCGGCCCAGTGGGAAACGAGCAGCAGGCATCCTCGCAACATCCTTCGATGCGGCAGGACGGCCGCACCGCTACTCCATCACTCACTCCTACCGGCTCTTCGTATCACGCGCACCGCGCTCCCCTGGAGGCGCGGGCCGCGCTCATCACGGCAAATGAGCTCCTGCATTATCGCTCTGTCGATGACGTCTAAGAGGAGTGGCTCGACTGCGTCATCGAGCTTGTCCGTCCCGCGGGGGGCTCTCTGGCGCCATCTCACTCTCTGCCTCCCCCTCAGCAGGCCGCGGGCAACAGGGCCCGTGGCGTGCCTCCACCACCTCGACCCCAAGACGGTGCCTTGGCGCCAAGGCGCGCGCCTCCGCGGCATGATCCGCCACGCCCGGCGCCCGCGCGGGAAGAAAGGAGCTGCCAGGAAATCCCGCGGCCACGAGAAGCCGCACCAGCGCTCACCGTGCCGCCTCGTCAAGACCGCGCTGTAACACCCACGATGCGGCTATATCTCCCACGTGTCGGAGCACGACTTAGAGGCATAATCGCATTGTAGGCAATGTTGCAAGAGGGGTAATCTTTACACATCCCATGTACTGAATAAGAAAGAGGTACATAGTTGGCTTACAATCGCCACTTCACACAATAACATAAATATAGCATCACAATCATCCAGATACAATCAAGGTCTGACTACGGAACCAAAATAAAGACAACCCCAAATGCATAATGTCCCCGATCACCCCAACTAGGCTCCACTACTGATCGTCTCGAAAGGAAACATAGTATCGTCCCGAGTCCTCATCGAACTCCCACTAGAGCTCAGTCCCATCTCCTGGAACGGTATCATCGGCACCTGTATCTGGTTTTGGAAGTAATCTGTGAGTCATGGGGACTCAGCAATCTCACACCCTCGCGATCAAGACTATTTAAGCTTATAGGTAGGGAAAAGGTATGAGGTGGAGCTGCTACAAGCACTAGCATGTATGGTGGCTAATCTTACGCAAAAGAGAGCGAGAAGAGAAAGGCAAGGCACGGTTGAGAATCTATGATCAAGAAGTGATCCTAGACTACTTACGTTCAAGCATAACTCGAGACCGTGTTCTCTTCCTGGACTTTGCCGAAAAGAGACCATCATGGCTACACACGCTGTTGATCCATTTTAATTAAGTTAAGTTTCAGGTTTTCTACAACCAGACATTAACAAATTCCCATCTGCCCATAACCACGGGCACGGCTTTCGAAAGTTCAAATCCCTGCAGGGGTGTCCCAACTTAGCCCATCACAAGCTCTCATGGTCAACGAAGGATATTCCTTCTCCCAGGACGGCCCGATCAGACTCGGAATCCCGGTTAAATGACATCTCAACAATGGTAAAACAAGACCAGAAAGACCACCCGCTGTACCGACAAATCCCGATAGGAGCTGCACATATCTCGTTCTCAGGGCACACCGGATAAGCTAAGCGTACGGGAGCCAACGTAACCCAAGTTGCCAAGGGACGGCCCCGCACGATGCTCTAGGTTGGACCAACACTTAGAGAAGCACTGACCCGGGGGTTTAAAATAAGATGACCCTTGAGTCCGTGAAACCCAAGGGAAAAAGGCTAGGTGGCAAATGGTAAAACCAAGGTTGGGCCTTGCTGGAGGAGTTTTATTCAAGGAGAATTGTCAAGGGGTTCCCATTATAACCCAACCGTGTAAGGAACGCAAAATCAAGGAACATAACACTGGTATGACGGAAACTAGGACAGCAAGAGTGGAACAAAACACCAGGCATAAGGCCGAGCCTTCCACCCTTTACCAAGTATATAGGTGCATTAAAGTAGATGAGATATAATAATGATATCCCAACAATAAACATGTTCCAACAAGGAACAAACTCCAATCTTCACCTGCAACTAACAACGCTATAAGAGGTGTTGAGCAAGCGGTAACATAGCCAAACAACGGTTTGCTAGGGACAAGGTGGGTTAGAGGTCTGACATGGCAATATGAGAGGCATGATAAAGCATGTGGTAGGTATCATAGCATAGGCATAGTAATAGAGCAAGCATCTAGCAAGCAAAGATAGAAGTGATTTCGAGGGTATGTTCATCTTGCCTGCAAAGTTCTCTGAGTTGACGTAAGCTTGGTCCTCGTAAGCGTTCTCAACGGGTTCCTCGATCACGTACTCGTCTCCCGAATCTACCCAAAGCAAGAACACAAGCAAAGGGAGACACGATCAACCACGGTGCAATGCGCAAGCAACATGATGCAAAACATGGCATGCTATGCGGGATGTGATATGCAATGCATATGCGTGCTCCGGAAGGAAAAGATTGAACCATGCATCAAATTGGAAAACCAAGAGTGCCGCTGGAAAGATGAGTTGATTTTGGTCGAAATCAATATAAAGATCACCGGAATCGGATGCACGGTTTGCAAATGGCAAGCAAAACAATAATGGCACAAAGCTGCGATTAAGAGCACGATGCCATCTAAATGCATCAAGAAAAATAAGCTACTGCACTCTAACATAGAAACAAAGCACATGGAAGTGATCCACTCAAGATGCTTGACAAAAGATGAACACTGAGCTACGGATAAATCACACAATAGCAGTTTCAAACAAGCATGACAAAAGTGCAAAAGATATCAGATTCACAGACTTAGTGAAAATAACATGTCAGGATTTAACATCAGGAAGCAATGTTTAGAGCAAGATAACAACATGCTACAAGAACATATCATGGCAAAGCAAGGAATGGCATGAAACTACTCAAAGCATATAACAAAAGTCCCTTACTAACCATAAGCCAAAAGGGATCAGAAGATACAATGGCACCCATGTGAACATAGCAAGTTTCGTTAACAGATTCAGACATAGCAGAAAACTGGACATGGCAGAAACAGAGTTACGTAGACATGTTTGCGAGCTCGATGCACTCACCATAAGGCATTTCATGACAAGCTAAGCATACACCCAGCAAGTAGACATGATAAATAAGCTAACCATGGCAAGAACACTCTCATAGCATGCATGGAACAACTACAACAACCTCGGCAAAATTGATTAACACGTAAACAATCTGCCAGGAACATTTTATAGCAAAAGTAGAGCAAGATTGAGTCATGCTTGGGTACTCCATAATTGCAAACAAAGACATGGATGGATAGAGCACAACAATATCTCAAAATCATCCTTACTGAACATGCTCAAAAGAGGCATGGATCACTGTGTAGCAAAATGAATACATGGCATAAAAATATTATCAGGGAAATGACTTAGAAGAATTCTAAGTCCCTGAAATCAGCAACATCACGAGAGCTATTTTGCATTCTTGTGCTAGTCACCACACTGATTACAAAAATACATGGCATACACCCCTGTAAAGATGGCATGGCATACAACAAAACACATGTAGGGCTCAAGTTCATAGGAGGCACACATTAAACATGGCAAAAATGACAAATGTCCAATATCTGTTAAGAAACATGAGCTAACATTACATAGCACTCTTGCAACAGCATTTAGGGCAATAAGATGAACTCAAATGAACATGGTGTAATGGAATGAAATGAAGTGCACATATAGACGAACAATTTGATATATTGCACAGACGAAACGGAGCTACGGATGCAAAGTTATGATGCGATGAACAATGCTCAAAATATTAGGGACTTGGGGGGGGGGAACGAGGTCAACCCTAATTTTGGATCTGGATCTGGGGCCCAAGATGGCCGGAACAGTAGCTCTCGCCGGAGTTAATTTTCTACAATCAGACATTAACAAATTCCCATCTACCCATAACCGCGGGCAAGGCTTTCGGAAGTTCAAATCCCTGCAGGGGTGTCCCAACTTAGCCCATCACAAGCTCTCACGGTCAATGAAGGATATTCCTTCTCCCAGGACGGCCCGATCAAACTCAGAATCCCGGTTACAAGACATCTCGACAATGGTAAAACAAGACCAGCAAGACCACCCGCTGTGCCGACAAATCCCGATAGGAGCTGCACATATCTCGTTCTCAGGGCACACCGGATAAGCTAAGCGTATGGGAGCCAATGTAACCCAAGTTTCCAAGGGACTTCCCCGCACGGTGCTCTAGGTTGGACCAACACTTAGAGAAGCACTGGCCCGGGGGTTTAAAATAAAGATGACCCTTGAGTCCGCGAAACCCAAGGGAAAAAGGCTAGGTGGCAAATGGTAAAACCAAGGTTGGGCCTTGCTGGAGGAGTTTTATTCAAGGATAATTGTAAAGGGGTTCCCATTATAACCCAACCGTGTAAGGAACGCAAAATCAAGGAACATAACACCGGTATGATGGAAACTAGGGCGGCAAGAGTGGAACAAAACACCAGGCATAAGGCTGAGCCTTCCACCCTTTACCAAGTATATAGGTGCATTAAAGTAGACAAGATATAATAATGATATCCCAACAATAAACATGTTCCATCAAGGAACAAACTCCAATCTTCACCTGCAACTAACAACGCTATAAGAGGGGCTGAGCAAAGCGGTAACATAGCCATACAACAGTTTGCTAGGGACAAGGTGGGTTAGAGATCTGACATGGCAATATGGGAGGCATGATAAAGCATGTGGTAGGTATCGTAGCATAGGCATAGCAATAGAGCGAGCATCTACCAAGCAAACATAGAAGTGATTTCGAGGGTATGGTCATCTTGCCTGCAAAGTTCTCCGAGTTGACGTAAGCTTGGTCCTCGTAAGCGTTCTCAATGGGTTCCTCGATCACGTACTCATCTCCCGGCTCTACCCAAAGTAAGAACACAAGCAAAGGGAGACACAATCAACCACGATGCAATGCGCAAGCAACATGATGCAAAACATGGCATGATATGCAGGATGTGATATGCAATGCATATGCATGCTCCGGAAGGAAAAGATTGAACCAGGCCTCAACTTGGAAAATCAAGAGTACCACTGGAAAGATGAGTTGATTTCGGTCGGAATCGATATAAAGATCACCGGAATCGGATGCACGGTTTGCCAATGGCAAGCAAAACAATAATGGCACAAAGCTGCGATTAACAGCACGATGCCATCTAAATGCATCAAGAAAATAAGCTACTGCACTCTAACATAGCAACAAAGTACATGGCAGCGATCCACTCAAGATGCTTGACAAAAAATGAACACTGAGTTATGGCTAAATCACACAATAGCAGGTTCAAACAAGCATGGCAAAAGTGCAAAAGATATCAGGTTCACAGACTTTCTGAAAATAACAAGTCAGGATTTAACATCAGGAAGCAATGTTTAGAGCAAGATAACAACATGCTATAGGAACATATCATGGCAAAGCAAGGCATGGAATGAAACTACTCAAAGCATATAACAAAAGTCCCTTACTGACCATAAGCCAAAAGGGATCAGAAGATACAATGGCACCCATGTGAACATAGCAAGTTTCGTTAACAGATTCAGACATAGCAGAAAACTGGACATGGCAGAAACAGAGTTACGTAGGCATGTTTGCGAGCTCGATGCACTCACCACAAGGCATTTCATGACAAGCTAAGCATACACCCAGCAAGTAGACATGATAAATAAGCTAACCATGGCAAGAACACTCTCATATCATGCATGGAACATCTACAACAACCTCGGCAAAATTGATTAACACGTAAACAATCTGCCACGAACATTTTATAGCAAAAGTAGAGCAAGATCGAGTCATGCTAGGGTACTCCATAATTGAAAACAAAGACATGGATGGATAGAGCACAACAATATCTCAAAATCATCCTTACTGAACATGCTGAAAAGAGGCATGGATCACTCTGTAGCAACATGAATACATGGCATAAAAATATTATCAGGGAAATGACTTAGAAGAATTCTAAGTCCCTGAAATCAGCAACATCATGAGAGCAACTTTGCATGCTTGTGCTAGTCACCACATTGATCACAAAAATACATGGCATACACCCCTGTAAAGATGGCATGGCATACAACAAAACACATGTAGGGCTCAAGTTCATAGGAGGCACACATTAAACATGGCAAAAATGACAAATGTCCAATATCTGTTAAGAAACATGAGCTAACATTACATAGCACTCTTGCAACAGCATTTAGGGCAATAAGATGAACTCAAATGAACATTGTGTAATGGAATGAAATGAAGTGCACATCCAGACGAACAATTTGATATATTGCACAGACGAAACGGAGCTACGGATGCAAAGTTATGATGCGATGAACAAT
>NC_041380.1:387680820-387685392 GCF_002162155.2 Triticum dicoccoides
CGGGAGGCGGCGCGCCTTGGGCGCGGCCGGGCGGTGTCGCGGGCCGGGGGGCCCGACCTGGGCCGCGGCGGGCCGACGCGGACGCGGCGATGTGGGCGCCGGATCCGGTGACGTGTCGAGCTGCAATTGGTCGAGCGCGGGTGGCAGACGTGTCCGGCGCGCGGAGGAAGGGAAAGACTAGGGTTTGATCCGGGATTTTTGGAGGGGGCATATATTTATATGTAGAGGGAGCTATGAGACTCCAAATTGAGCACGGTTTTCGGCCACGCGATCGTGATCGAACGACTGAGATGATGGAGGGAGTTTAGGTGGGTTTTGGGCCACTTTGGAGAGGTGTTGGGCTACAACACACATGAGGCCTCTTCGGTTCCTTGGTTAATCGTTGGAGTATCAAACGAAGTCCAAATGGCATGAAACTTGACAGGCGGTCTACTGGTAGTAAACCAAGGCCGCTTGGCAAGTCTCGGTCCAATCCGAGAATGTTTAACACCAGCACACGAAAAGAGGCAAAAGGGGGCACCGGAGGACGTAGGAGCGTCGGAATGCAAAACGGACAACGGGGAAAATGCTCGGATGCATGAAACGAACACGTATTCAAATGTGATGCACATGATGACATGATATGAGATGAATGACAAAGACAAAAGCAACACGGAGACAAAACCCAACAACGAGGAAATATCATAACTTAGTGCCAAAAATGGCAAGAGTTGGAATACAAATATGGCAAGTTACATATGGGGTGTTACACGCGCGCCGCGTGCGGTGGCACAGCGCGGAACTCGCCAAGGCCAAGCTCCGCCCCCGAAGCGGGCCCTGGCAACCACGGCTAGCTGACGCGCCTTCACCCCTGAGCTACGTAGCGTTGCCTGGCCAGGCAAGTTCAAGCTAGATCTGCCTCCTCGGTACGACGGCACCGCCGACCCCGCGGAGTTCCTGCAGCTCCATGAGTTGAGCATCGAAGCGGCCAATAGCGACGAGAAGGTCATGGCGAACTGGTTTCCCATGGCTCTCAAGGATGGGGCCCGCTCCTGGCTCCTGAACCTGCAGCACGGCTCGATCTCCTCCTAGGACGAGATGCACGACCGCTTCGTCGCCAACTCCAGGGCACTCGTGACCGTCCACCGGTCGCGGGCGACCTACACCGCATCAAGCAACAACCAGGAGAGACCCTCCAGAAGTACATCCAGTGCTTCAACAACACCCGCCTCAAGATTCCCAAGGTCTCGGATGAGGCCATCATCTCCGCGTTTTCCGACGGCGTCCGCGACGTCAAGATGAAGGAAGAGCTAGCCATCCATGAGGAGCTTTGCACATCTCAGAAGCTGTTCAACCTGGCGACCAGGTGCGCAAGAGCTGAGGAGGGGCGCCTCTCTCTCCTCGAGCTGCCAGCTGCAGGAGTGGAGAAAAAGAAGGCCAAGGACAAGGACGTGAAGCGCAAAGAGGCAGCCGTGCTCGCGGCAGAGCCCGACACCAAGCGAGGCAGAGATCAGCCCAAGTCATCCAAGAACGGACGGCCCTTCTGCGCCTTTCACAACCTGAACACCCACAACACCAGCGACCGTCAAGAGCTCAGAGCTATTCGAGAAGCACGCTTCGGCCGATGTCCCGAGCGCAACGACCGAGGCTACAGCCGTGGAGGAGGACGCGGAGGCGGACGCTAGGACGACCGTGGCCCGCGCCAGGAGTGGCGCGACTGGCCTCGCAAGGACCGCTGGCAGGATCAACCTTACGAGGGCGCCTGGAGGGACCCGCCTCGCGAGGATCGCCCCCAAGGCAACGCCGGTCTTCCCCCGTTCACTACAACAAAAACACCACCTATGGTTGCTTTTTCTGGGTCGCTTTTTTATTCGTCTCTACCCTCATGAATACTAGCGATCTAAAGATGCTTTTTAAGACGTTTATAGAGCGCCGTGAACTTTTGATCGTACTTAGCCTTCAAAAATTAAGTATTTAATTTTAATTAACTTAGAGACGATTTGTGAGACGTTTTTAATGTACAACTCTATTGTCAGAGATGATTTGTGAGACGTTTTAATGTGCGACTCTATTCTCAGAGACGATTTGTGAGATGTTTGATGTGCGATTCTATTCTATCTTAGACTTAAGAAAAGAGGTAAATACACCTCGAGTCTTGGAACTTGCGCACGGCGGTCAATTTAGTGCATAAACTTACAGAATATGCGTTTTTGGTCGTCTAATTTGTCCTTCCATTCATATACATATGTGGTTGTATCCCGTGCACATGTGGCATGCCAATGTGTCCATAGTTGGGGCGGTGGGTAGCCCTCGTGCACTGTTTTTTCTTCAGAAAGTACCATTGCAATTTATTTAGTTACGCGGAAAAACTTCAAGTAAAAAGGAAAAATACTAGAGTGGGTGGTTAGGAATAGAACCCTCAACCTTCTGCGATTCGGCTCGCATAGACAGCGTCTAGACCAGCTGACGTTTGACGTTTAATGACCACAATTAGCTTTTATATATATATATATATATAAGATGGATAATACGAATTGGGATGAGCCCCTCGCTCCTGGTAGCCCCCCGCTCCTAGCCCCAGATCCGCCGGCGGCCACTCCGGCCGTCGTCGGCCACCCCTCGCCGCTGCGGTCGCCACTCTGGCCCCGCCTTTCTCCCCTCCTCCCCGCCGCCCACCCCCATGGCCTCGCCTTCCTCCCCCCCTCCCCGCATGCGGGCGGCCGGCCCCGCGAGCGCCGCTGGATGGAGTCCAGCCCGTCCTCGTCGGAGTCGGACCACCACCCCCGCTCCTATCGCCTCGCCCTCTACTCGCCCCCGGCCTCCCCAGCCCGCCTCGCTCCCCAGCCCTCGCCGCCCGCTGCACGCCCCGGACCCCGCTCCGAGGTGCAACGGGTCGAGCACGAGACTGGCGGTGCCTCCGCCGAGGAAGGTGGCTGGGAGGTAGCACGTGGTCGTCATCGCCCTCGCCCTCCAGGCCCGTGTCACCGTCGATGTGACGACCGCGGCGTGCAGGCCCGCCCCCCTTCCCCCCTGCGCCCGGGTGAGTGCCCGCGTTGTCTTGGCAACCACCCGCGCTCGGAGTGCCGGAGGGACGTGCGCTGCCGCCGCTGTCGCTTCTTCGGCCACATCGCACGGTTCTGCACGACCCCGCGCTCGCCTTCTCCGGCGGGTGCACCGGCGGCCAAGCGCCCGCGCACGTCTCTCGCCCGCTCCGTTGGCTCCTCGGCTTCGAGTGTCGCGGGCCCATCCCCACCCGTGTTCTCCAGGCTTGGGGCGGGCTCGTCCTCAGCCTCCATCGCCACCACCACCACTTCCTCCGCCGCGGTCACTCCCTCGCCGCCTCCCTCGTCCGCCCCTTCCCCCCGCAGCTCAGCTCGCTCTGACCAGCCGTCCTCGCCCATCTCCATGTCGGGCCACCCTGCTCTGCGGCCGGCCGGCGCCGTATGCTACTTACCCCGCTCCGTCTGGCTGGAGGAGGCCGAGCGTGCCCTGGACCTCGCCCTGACCGCCATCGTCGCCGGGAACCGCTCTGGGGTCTCCGCCGCCGATGTGGCGGGCCTGTTGCGTGAGCGCTTCTGGTTCGCCCCGTCCGACTTCTCCGTCCACCGCCGCCGTGATGACGAGTTCTTGCTCCGTTTCCGCGACGCTGCTTCCCGGGCACTTGTGGCTGCGAGACCCATCCGCGCCCCCAGGTTCCGGTTGCTGATCCACCCCTGGAGTCGCCTCGCCGGGGCCGAACCCGTCTCCCTCTGCGTCTCCATCGCCATCGAGATTGTTGGCATCCCGGAGCACGGCTGGGATATCTCCTCCGCTGTGCAACTCCTCGCCCTATTCTGCCTGGTCGACCGGCTCGCCCCCGAGACATTGGATGGTAGTGACATGTCGGTCTTCCGGCTGACGGCCTGGACTGTGAACCCTGATGCCATCCCTCGCTCATCGGAGCTCCTCCTGGCCGAGCCGGACGACCTCGCTGGCGCTAACCCGGACCTCGTCGACCGGTTTGCGGTGTCGATGCTGCGTTTTCCAGTATCCATCCACGTCCGTCACGCTCCTGACTTCCGCTTCCCTGCCCCGCCACCTCCGCCTCCGCCTGCCAGCCCGGACGACGAAGGCGGCCCGGCGCCCTCTCCCCCTCTGCCGGAGGCGTGGCCTTGCCGGTACGACTTCCCGCCGCCTGCTTCCGGCCGCAGGTCCTCTGGCGCCCCCGGCCGGCATCGACGTCGCCGTCACAACGGGTCCCCTCCGTACCGTGGGTGGCAGGGCGTCCTGGGGCCCCATCCAGCTGTGGGTTGCGTCAACTGCGGGCCCCCTGTCCGTCAAAGGCTGTCGCGCGCGACCGTCGCTCCAGGACAAGCCCCTGGCGCGCCCCCGATTCAAACGCTGGCCATCATCGAGGCGCCATCTGTCCCCTCCCGCCTGGCCAACGGCAATCCCCCGCCCCGGCCCGCATCGGATCCCCCAACCACCAACCCTCAGCTCCGGATCAAGGCCCCACCCGCGTCGGCTGCGCGTGATCCCACCCGCGCGCCGCGCCAATCTTTGAAGGGGAACACAACCGCTCCTGCTGTGGATGATTCGGCGGACCCCACCCCC
>NC_041380.1:387685402-387740483 GCF_002162155.2 Triticum dicoccoides
CGCCTGCGGGACGCGATATCTCGGATCCTGCGCCCTCGCCTGGCCTGCGATCGCTTCCCACCCCCCAGCCATCGGCGGACCCCACTCCAAGGCCCACGAGCACCTCTCCCCCGCCAGCTGGCTCCAGCGCCCCGCCCACGTCCTGCATGGCTCCTCCGCATGCTGCGGGCCCACGCGCCACTGCTGATTGCGCACCCCCTCCCGAGGCCATGCAGACGCTCGCCTAGGCCCCGGTTTTTGCCTCCAACGGCTCGGCTTCCTGCCCGGTTCCTGCGGACGTCCTCGACTACATAAACTCGATCAGAACGCGCCCCTCTTCCGTTCTCGAGCCCCCTTCCGCGCGTCGCAAGCGTGGTGCCGTGCCGCCCAACTTCACGCCACGGCGCAGCTGCCGCCTTGCCAAGAGCGACAGAGGCCTAGACTCGGAGACCAAGGCCAAGCGGGTGCTCCTGCGGTGCCTAGGGCTGCTTGGCGACGACGAGCCTATCTCGAAGGAAGCGCTTGCTCGATACAACAATCTCTTCGCCCGACCACTCGCAGGAGACATTGTTCTGGCCTTTGCGGATTTCTTCGGATGGACCGTCCCTCCCGGGCTGCTCGACGGCGTCGCCCCTTCTGCCCCTCGCTTGGTCGAGGTCTGATGCAGTCCTTGCATCACCCTCCCCCCCCCCCAATCCTTTCCATGGATCATAGCCTCAAGATTGTTTTTTGGAACATGCGCGGCCTCAATAGCCGGGCAAAGCGCTCTGTCATTCACTCTGTCCTCGGCCCCATCAATCCTTGTATTGTGTGCCTCTCGGAAACTAAGCTGAGTTCGGTCTCGTTGTCCACTGTGCTTGAGATTCTAGGCCCTCCCTTCTCGGACTTCTATTTCTTGCCAGCCTTAGGCACGCGCGGCGGTATCCTCCTGGCCTGGCGCAGTGACCGCGTCGCCCTCGCCAACCCCATTGTGGGCACGTACCACGTCTCTGCCACGGTCTCCCTAGGCGCCAACACGCCCCCCTGGTGGCTCACAGGGGTCTACGGACCGCAAGATGTTGACGACAAAATTGCCTTCATGGCCGAGCTCCAAGACTTGCGCGACATCATTGCCGGCCCCTGGCTCCTCGGCGGCGACTTTAACATGATCACCTCCTGCGCGGATAAGAACAACGGCAACCTCCACCATCGCACCATGAGCCGCTTTCGTCGGTTCATCGCCGACCATGCCCTTCGCGACATCTATCTTCACGGGAGGCGATATACGTGGTCTAACGAGCAGCTAAACCCCACCCTAGTGCGCAACGACCGGGTGCTTTGCACACCTTCCTGGGAGATCATCAACCCGCAGCACCTCCTTCGATGCCTATCTACGGCCACTTCGGATCACTGCCCCTTGCTCATCGACTGCGCGCCCCGCGAGGCCAGCAAGCGTCGTTTCCACTTCGAATGGTTCTGGCCCAAGCTCAATGGCTTCCACGACACGGTGCACAAGGCTTGGTACGCCGTGCCGCCGGACCCCGACCCGTTCAGGCGCATCTACGCCAGGCTCAAAGCTACGGCCCGTAGACTCCAGGGCTGGGGCGCGCGTACTACCGGCAACATTTCCCTGCAGTTGCAGATCGCGCGCGAGCTCATCCTCCGCCTGGACATGGCTCAAGACCAACGCCCACTCACGCTGGCCGAAGGATGGCTGCGGCGCGAGCTCAAGCGTGCTTACCTTGGTCTCGCCTCCCTCGAGCGTTCCATCCTACGGCAGCGAGTCCGTCTCCGTTGGCTCCGCGAGGGCGACACCAACGTCGCATTCCTCAAGATCCAGGCTGCCCACCGCGCGCAGAAAAATTACATGGCTGGCATCCGGGTGGGCTCGCAAGTTCTCACCGACGAGGTGGGGATGGCGAAAGCTGCTTATGAGCACTTCACCTCCATCCTGGGCTCCTCTCCCTCGACCTCGACGGCATTGACCCCCGCCATTTCGATCTTCTTGATCTCGAGCACCCTTTCACGGAGGACGAGATTTGGAGTGCCATCAAGAGTCTGCCCACCGGCAAGGCGCCCGGCCCTGATGGGTTCACGGCGGAATTCCTGCGCGCATGCTGGCCCACGATCAAGACTGACCTCTGTGAGGCCTTCGACAAACTCTACGCCATGAATGGCATGGGTTTCCAGAAGCTCGACGAGGCTTTGCTTGTTCTCCTTCCCAAGAAGCCGGACGCGGCCGCGCTTTCCGACTACAGGCCGATCAGCTTGATCCACATCGTCACAAAACTCTTCGCCAAGGTCCTCTCCCTTCGTCTGGCGCCCAGGATGGGCCAGATTGTCTCGACCAACCAGAGCGCCTTCATCGCCGGCCGAAGCGTGCACGACAACTTCCTCCTCGTCCAGCAGACGGCGCGCCTGCTTCACAACCTCAAGACTCCGCGCATCCTCCTCAAGCTCGATATTGCGAAGGCGTTCGACACCGTGTCCTGGCCCTTCCTCCTTCAAGCTCTCCGCCATCTTGGCTTCGGACAACGCTGGTGCGAATGGGTGTGCATCCTGGTCTCCACCGCATCCACGCGGGTCCTCATCAACGGCAATCCAGGACCTCCGGTGGATCATGCATGTGGGCTTCGCCAAGGCGATCCGATATCCCCGCTACTCTTCGCGATTGCGATCGACACCCTGAACTCCCTCCTCCAGCACGCGGTCAGCGCGGGAATGCTACAACGGCTTACCACTCGCCACGCCGCTTCCAGCATCTCTCTGTACGCTGACGACGTGGTCGTCTTCTGCCATCCGACTACCACAGAGCTTGCCACCATCCGCGAGCTGCTACGGATCTTCGGGGAGGCATCGGGTCTCCGCATGAACTTCCTCAAGTGCTCGGCCACTCCCATCCGGTGTGACGAGGAGGTGCCTTCGATCATCGACTCCACGCTCGCGTGCGCCGTCTCCAGCTTCCCCGTGGTTTACCTGGGCCTGCCTCTATCCGTGCGCAAGACGCCCCCCTCGTCCTTGCTGCCGCTCGTGGACAAGATTATGCGGAAGCTGGCCACCTGGAAAGCCGCACTCCTGACCCGTGGCGAGTGCCTTGCGCTCGTACGCCACGTGCTCTCTGCCATGCCCGTGCACATCCTCATGGCCATCGTCATCAACCCATCCATCCTTAAGAAGATCATGCGGATCATCCGCGACTTCCTCTGGCATGGCCGACGCGACGCCCGATCTGGCAGCTGCTTGGTGAGCTGGCCCCGCGTATGTCGACCCATCGAGTTCGGCGGGCTTGGTGTGCGTGATTTGTACCTCACTGGGATCTCCCTATGCTGCCGCTGGCTCTGGCTCAAAGTCACCGACCCCACGCGGCCTTGGCATCATCTACAGCTCCCCACGGACGATGTGACATCTCGCTTCTTCCGCACCTCCACATCCTGGCATCTTGGAGATGGGAAGACCTGCCTCTTCTGGACTGATCACTGGCTCGAGGGCCAGGCCGTATCCGAGATCGCCCCTGGCCTTTTCTCCCTCGTACCGAGCCGGCGCAAGCGACGCACCGTGGTCTGCGACGGCCTTGAGCAGCATGCCTGGATTCGTGACATCCACGGCACGCTCGGGATCCCGGAGGCCCTTGAGTACATCCACCTCTGGCGCAAACTCCAAGGCGTGGCCCTCACTACCACACCCGACAAGATATCCTGGCGTTGGACGTCAAACGGCATTTACTCGGCCAAATCCTGCTATCACGCTCTCTTCCACGGATCCACTACGCCGCCCTCTTGGAAGCTTCTTTGGAGGAGCTGGGCCCCCCTGAACACCAAGTTTTTCCTCTGGCTCGCCTCTCTGGACAGGTGCTGGACGGCTGAGCGCCGCGCTCGTCACGGCCTCACGCTCGACGCCGCCTGCGTCCTATGTCACCAGGAGACAGAATCCATCGACCACCTCCTTGCGGGATGCGTCTTTGCCCGGATAACCTGGCATGAGACCCTGGCTTGGTGCCGGCTCACCACTCCTCCGATGGACGGCGCGACGACCTTCTTCGCTTGGTGGGCGCTTGCGTCCGCCACCTCGCCGAGCGGACTCCGTAAAGGGCTCAACTCCATCGTCGCTCTAACCGCTTGGGCCATCTGGAAGCATCGCAACGCCGCCATCTTCGACGGCGTACAACCCTCCACTGATGATCTGGTGGTCTCCATCCAGGATGACGCTCGCCTATGGGCTAAGGCCGGCGCCAAGGGACTAGCCTCTATTATTCCTGTAACCTGATCATTGTAGCGAGGCTGAGCACCCTCCTCCCTCTGCTCGATGCATCCCTCCAGACGCCTTCCAGCGTACGTCTGTACGGATGCTACCTGTACCTTGTACTTTCCAACCCTCCCACCTATCAATGAAATGATACGCAGCTAAGCGTATTCACCAAAAAAAAGATAATACGAATTAAAAAGAAATCAAAACGGAAAAGGGGTGTGCAGAAATAGGGAAGCCTGGTTCGAACCTATTGCATCATAAGCTCGTTGGATGTATGAGCGCCAACCATTCGGCCACAATGACACTTCTATAATAATAATAATAATAATAATAATAATAATAATAATAATAATAATAGAAGTGAGGTGTGTTTCTTCGAATTTTTGGTCCGTCCATTGTATAGGATTATTTTTGTCCCTTGCGAGAAGCCGCTAAAATCATATGCTTCCAAGGTGATAAATTTTTTTCTACTTAACGACTCAAAACAAAACCGTAGATTCTTCGAAATCACTAACTAAAGAGTACTCCTTCCAAAGATCACTTTCACCTCCACAGGTTGCGACAAGTGACGCACAACCTACGAGTTTTCCCTTTTTTCATAGATCCATTTATTAAAAACGTTTTTATCTCTCAAACCGCGCGTCGAAATCTCGAACCGTTTGCACTGTTGAATTTCTCGCATCGAGATCTTTAAAACTAGACCCCGTGTTGATAGGTTTTGACAAAAAAATCCCACAAAAAAACCGGTCAGAAAAGAACGGACGAAAAAATCAAATAGGAAGCATGTTTTTTTCCGTTCCAAAACAGGCATAGCCGCGCCTCTCGCGAAAGCAAAATCGAGCCTCTCGCAGAAGAAGAAAAATAGAAAACTTGTTTTTCCTGTTTCCTAGAGGCACGAGCGTGCCTCTGAGAAAAGCAAGATTGTGCTTCTCGCGGAAGCAAAACCGTACCTCTCTCGTAAGAAGAAAACAGAACACATTTTTTTGTTGTTTTCAAGAGGCACGGCCATGCCTCTCGCAGAAGCAAAACTGTACTTCTCGTGGAAGAAAGAAAAACACATTTTCCGTTTTATCACGGAAGCAAAACCATGCCTCTCGTAAAAGAAAAAAACGCGTTTTTAGTTTTTTCCTTCTGCGAGAGGCATGAGTTTGCTTCCGTGAGAGACATGGTCGTGCCTCTCAAAAACAGAAAAATGCATTTTTTCCCTTCCGCAAGAGGCATGGTCGTGCCTCTTTCGGAAAAGGAAAAAAAACATGCTCCCGATTCTATTTCTTTCCTAGTCTTTTGCACGAAAAAATCGTCAAGACTTTTCAATATGGCATCTAGTTTTGAATATCTCAACGCGAGGAATCCAATGGTGAAAATGATTCGAGATGTGGACGCACATTTTAAAAGATAAAACATTTTAAATAAACAGATCTATGAGAAAAGGAAAAAAATTCATAGGTTGCGAACAAAATTAAGTTGAAAGATATTTCTATGGAGTGGAAGGAAATCCCTATTTGCCGCTTTGCTGATTCGCACAGAGGCGAGCGATCGAGATGGGTCGGCCCAATTACGAGATAACGCCCGCGCTATAGTATTTGTTTTTGGAACCTTTAAGAGGGTTCCTGGCCGGTTCTTGGAACTTTCGAGAAATTTCCTTAACCAGTTTTACTAGTTTTTCAATTTTTTGTTTCTTTTTACTTTTTTGTTTTTCATGTTTCATTTTTCTATTTTGTTTCTTTTTTCTATTTATTTTTTAATTCCTTTTCAGAATTTTTTGTTTTTCCAAATTTCAAATTTTATTTGAAATGAATTTTATCAATGTTTTCAAAAGAAATTCATTTAAAAAATGTTCACTTTTTAAAAAAAAATCTGGATTTTCTTTTTTTTGTCCAGGTTCCTCGTTCCCTATGGAGTGGACGCACCCTACAAGGATTGATCATCAATGCTCGTGGGCTTTCTATACCGGCAAGAGACTAAGAAGACGTCTCTTGACCGCACCGTCCAAATGTTGCACTGTTGGTTTTTGGATGTAAGAAAACAACTTATATTCTAGATTCATTTTTGAGAGATCAACTAGATTTTTTTAAATTTGAATAATTTTAAATTAAAAAACATCATAAAACGGAAATATAGTGCATAATTAATGTTCATAATTTTTCGGAAAAATAAACTAAATTTTAGTTTGAATTCAAATAATTTTAAATTAAGAAATATAGATAAAAATATAGTGCAGACTGAATGTATGAAAATTCTTTTGGAAAAATCAACGAATTTTTTGTTTGAATTCCAACAATTTTAGGTTTGAAAACCAAGAGAAAAGAAAATACAGGTCAGAATGAATGTACCTATTTTTTTCTAACAAATCAACTAGTTATTGATTGAATTCAGATAATTTTTAATTTTAAATCTAGATAAAAGGAATTATAGTGCTCAATCTATGTACGTATTGTTTTTGGACAAATCATCAAATTTATTTTTGAATTCAAATCATTTTAAAATTTAAAACTGAGAGAAAAGAAAATATAGGTCTCAATGAATGTAAGTAAATTTTTCTCACAAATGAACTAATTTTTGTTCAAATTTGAAGAATCAAGATGAAAGAAAATATAGTTCATAGTGAATGTACGTAAATTTCTTGCGGACAAATCAATGATTTGTTTTAATATGAATAATTTTAAATTTGAAAATCTAGATAAAAGAAAATATAGGTCAAAATGAATTTACGTAAATTTGGTGAAATCATAAAATTCAAAAGAAACCATGGGTATTTAGTGAAATCAATGAATTGTTAAACTATGTTTTTTTGTACTCTTATAATCATTGGATTTTCTTCGAAACGAAGGTCTTTGGCATCGGCCTATTTGGGGGAAAATCAGGCAAAAACTGATATTAGGGCATCTCCAACACTCTGCGGTAAAACGCCAACAAACATTCGGATGTTTTTTGCGACCCAACACGGTGCCCAAAACGTTCACCCGTCCGAAATCCCTCAAATCGAAAGCAAATATGGGGGAGGTTGTGTCCGTTCAGACTTAGGCCATGATGGGCACGTCTAGCCTCAGCGGACGCCGTGGTGTCGGACAAGGAGTACCTGGATCTCCTCCTCGAGCAGTCCCTCCATGACCACGATCCGGCATCTCCCTCGCGGCTTTGCCATCACGTCATGGAGGAGCCGACGTCGCCGGCTCGACGTCGCGTGAAGTAGGAGTCCCCCTTGCAACCACGGCTTCCGAATTGGATGCCTCGTCAAGGAGAAGGTCAAGAAGGAGCACCCCCTCCCTGCCACGCAGCACGTTCGGCCATTTTGGCTAGTCGGTGTTACCGCCACGCTACAGCTAGTGCGACAAGGCCGTGAAGGAGGAGGATCCCTCCCGGGCGCCTCTTTGCATTACCTCGGGCGCGATAGTGACAAATCACCACACATCACCCTGACGGAGGCTGAGAGGGCGACGTGGGAGGAGGAGCGGTGCAACGCGCAACGCCAAGCCATGTTCGTTACGTTAGACGTCGCGCCAGAGTGGGTCCGCAATGACCCCAATCTTGCAGAGGCCTGGGCCGTCAACCGATATAGGACCCATGCAACATCCAAGAAAGCAAAAAAGAACGCCAGCGAGAGCAAGCCAAGGTGTAATCCAGGAGGGACTGTCAGCCAAACATAGCGAAGCATGTGCTTGACAATAGATCAGTGTGAATCGCGCGGTGAGTGGAGGTACTGACAGTCATGATTAACTGCAAAGGAGCATCGGCCACCACTGGTTCAACGACATCGCCGAGGGCAAGGTCTGTCAGGGAGCCCCGCCCGATTAGGGATGTAGTGAGGATCCCCCCATTGGTGAAGAAGGCATGCGGCGACGAGCACGCCGATAGTGAAGGATGGCGTTACCTATATATTTATAAGATGAAATCATGTACAAATACAAGGTTTACAAGGTATATGAGAAGTTACAAACTAATACAAATAATAAGTCTTAACAATCAAGATTGCCCTCGAGGATTCACTGCTTGTCCTCGCCCGGTTTATGTAAATGTATCGTACTTTATTTATTCGGTTTGCGTAAAATTTCTCTGTTTGGTTCATTTTTATGTTCGAAAATGCATGCAGGCATTTCGGGTATAGTAATGGATGGCCAGCTCCCGAATGTGTGTTTGCGGACGAGTCCGTGGACAGATAGTGACATCCTTTATCTATCACTGGCTTTATACCTTTTTATTAAAACTACGTGCATATTGCTTCATACACATTACCCCATAAACTTTGATCTTTTTTGAAAAAGAACTAAGAATGCGGATTTATCCAATAAAAATAAACATAAAAAATATTTATCCATATATGTGGTTACTTGGCGATCCCAAACTATTTGCACTTATAACCAAATCCGAGGTTCCTGGATTATGTTCGCTTATTTTTTTGACGTGTTCCTTACCGCGCAAAGACTTCCCGCGTCTCTCAATTTTTTTATCTCCATATATATCACCGGATAATTTTAATCGCCACCATCTCCTCCACCTCCCCATTTATCCAACTTCCCGATTCCAATCTACGCCGGCGTCACCCCGTGCGACGCCCATCCCCGCACCCCGCGCGCCGCCCATTCCCGCACCCCGCACAGTGTAAGCCTCGCCCTCATGGGGTGCCCTCCGCCCCTTGCTCCGCCCGTCGGCGACTCTCGCTTTCCTCTATCGGCAAGCTCGCTATTTGGAGCCGTCAACGCCATCATCCTCACCGTCACGAAGCCATGCTCCTCCCGACGTCGTCCTCGCGGTCACGAAGCCGCATCCACGCAGGTCTCATTCTTCACTTGAAGCTCCGCCGCACATTCCGTTGGTACACCACCACGCAAGCAGCTCTCGCCTTCATCCAACATCTTCAGCCTCCACCATGTCAAGCAGGTGATCCTTGATTCCCATAGCCCCTACAGTTTTATCATCAAATCAACCAAACTGGCCTCCTTCATTTATGCATCTCAAGTCTGGATCATCTTCTCCTTCGTCTCCTTACTTCCTTCCTATAGGCAATGCACTCTAAGTGTTTGGTGAATTGTTTGCTTGCCTGGAATTCAATTCTGACATATGTGAGCAACCGTTTGGTCAAATCTAATTTTAGATGGCAAAACTCAACAGTAGTACAATGTCACACCCTAGCAAGTTCATGCATTAGAGTGTTTGCATCATGTTTATTTCTTCCAGAAAGATGAAATGGGGATAACAGAACCCCCAGCACCCCCTTAAACCAACTAGGGTTTACTAAAATTGGTATCAATGAACCAAAAATGCCCTTCACAAAATGTTCATCATTTCTGGATTGGGCTAAAACCCCTGGCAAAAATGGTGCACTCTTTTCTAGGACATTTTGGATTTTTTGAATTAAATCATAAGTATTTGAATTTGGGCATTTAAATACTATAAAATATTTTAAATGCTCAAATAATTCTATAAATAAGTGTGGGCTGTTGGAAATAATCTAAACAGAGCCTATAATTATTTTCAGGATTTTTGTAAGTGCCTAACTATTTTTAATAAAGCCCTAAAGTTACAGAAAAATGGAAAAAGAAAACAAATCAGAAAAGAGAGAGAGAGAGAGAGAGAGAGAGAGAGAGAGAGAGAGAGAGAGAGAGAGAGAGAGAGAAAGGCCAGAGGCCACTTACCTGGCTGGCCCGGCCCATCTGGCCTGTGCCAGCCATCACCTACCTCTGCCAGTAGGCAGAGGAGGGACACCGCGACACCGCCGAGCTCGCCACGCCACCTCCCTCCCTGCCTGTCGTCGCCCGCGCCAGCGCGACGCCTTGAAGCGCCTCTGCGGCCTCCCCTCGACCCCCTGGACACCACACTTCCCCCTGCTCTCTCCCTCGCTCCCCCGAAGCCATGGCCGACGCAGCCGCCGCCGTCTTGCCGCCGTAGCCGTAGCCACGGTCGTCCCCGTGCCGCGCTACCCTATCCACCAGCTCCGCCACCATCCTCTCCGTCGAGCAGACTGAGCCCCGAGCGCTCGTTTGCCCTGAAGCCACCGCGTCGACCTCATCTTCACCGCCCGTCGCCGGAGATCCACTTCACCGCCCCGCTTGCTCCGGCTTGTCCCCGACTCCTCTGACCCGCTCGCCCGACGCGCCGTGAGCCCTGCTACCTCCTGCTCCTCCCTGTTTGCCTTCCTGTGCACCAAAGCGACCACACCGAGCTCGCCCGCACGCGTCGCCGCCTCTGCATGTCGCCGTCGTGGCCACAACCATGCTGGCTCAATTCCGAGCACGCCATCGCGTTCATCGCAGCCCAAGCAGCCCGTAGCACCGCTCCATGCGCCTCGCCATGCTCTGTAGCCTCAGGTTCGACCTCGCCCGAACTTCGGCGACCGCCAAGTTCGTCGCCGGCGTCATTCCCGGCCACCCCGAGCTCCACCACTACCACTAAACGACGCGGCTTGCTCCCCGCGTCACGTAGCTGCTCTCCGCCGTCGATTTGGTCGCCGGAGCACGAAACCCGCATCGCCCCGCCGCATCTGGCCTTGCCGGCGGCTAAACGCCGGCGAGTTTGACCCCATTTGACCATGTTTGACCCGTGTGGGCCCAGGTTGACTCCCCCCTGAGCCTATGACAGGTGGGGTTGGCCTGTTAATTAGGTTAGGATTAGTGCGAACTAATTTTAGTTAGTTTAGGTCACTAACATGCGGGCCCAGGCCCACTGACATTTTAGTTTGTACTACTTAATTCTGTTAGTTAGCTGAGACACTGACAGATGGGGCCCACCAGTCAGGTTTGACCTGGGCTGGCGCCTTTGACTCGCCTACGTCACAGTGACGCAGTGCTGACACAATTATTTATTTTCTGGATTTATTCTTATATAGGAAATTCTAGAAAATAGCCAAAACTTCTAAAAATCATAGAAAATCAACCATAGCTCCAAATCAAACAAATTATATATGAAAAATGATCAGAAAAATTCAATATTTCCATCTGTAATGGTTTCATGCATGACAAAACACTTTAACCCTACTGTTTAGGTGAAACAAGCTAATACACTTATTATGCATAAGAACTTAAGCTTCCATTTGAATCTTTGATTCAAATGGACCCATTTCAACTTGTTTCACATTGCATTAGGCAGGACACATCATTTTGCCATGTCATAGCATGCATCATATTGTTGCATATTGCCATGTGTTGATTATATTCTGTGTGTCTTTCGTGGTAGGTTCTGCCTCCGAGGATATCTCTGAATATCCAACTGAAGGCAGTACCCTACTACCACTCCATCAGGCAAGCAGCCCCATTGATAAAATCGATACAATCCCATGTTCTCGCCTCTGCTCTCATTTACTACATTAAGACAACAACGTTTCAAACTGCTGTGTGCTACGGTAGTTGAACCCTTATCCTCTGCATGACCTGTCATTGCCACAGTAACTAGATGAAACCCACTAGCATGTGTAGGAGTTGATTGAGCCATATTTGTGTTTCCTACCTTGCTATGCCTGCTATGCTTAGAGTTGTGTCAGGTCTGGTTCATCTGGGCGATGGGCTAGAGTGAAATGATTATGTCGGTAATGTGAGAGATGTGTTGAACATGATTTGGTAAAGGTATCGATGAGAGGCCATGTAGGAGTACATGGTGGGTTGTTTAATTGATGTTGTCCCTAAGAACTGAGATCTGTATGTGTGATTTTAAGAATTAGCTACTACCATGCATTGGGATCCTTAATTGACCCTCTCGGCTTCTTAATCACCCTAGTACTCTGTCCAGGAGTTGCAAATAGTTTCTGGTGTTTGTAGGTTATGTGTTGGTGGCCGTGCGTAGAGCTGACCCTAGGGGTGGGCTATGATGCGGTAGATACACCGTGGCACGGTGTACCAAGTCACCCGTTTGGTGTCTCGGGAACCCTGTTCACATCGTTCGGGGCCGTATGTGGAAACCTCGGCCGGACTCCCTACGGATGGAACCTGGATAGGCGATAAACCTGGACTAGATACTTGAGTGTTTAGGTAGGCCGTGGCCGACACCCTCGTTGGGCTTCCGCTTGAAGGTTGCCGAGTACATGTCGTGTAAACGACGGTAAGTGGTGAGAGCGTGTATGAAGAAGTACACCCCTGCAGGGTTAACATCATCTATTCGAATAGCCGCGTCCGCGGTAAAGGACTACTTGGTTGCCTATGCAGTTCATAGACAAGTTTATGGTTACTACTAAAAGACTCAAGATAAGTGTGAGTACCGAGGATGGCCCTCTCGTAGGATGACGAGGGAGGACCCCGGTGGAGTATTGTGTTGGTGATTAGTGGAATCGTGTGTGAAAACTATTTTACTAGCAGTGTCTCGTAGGATAGCTTAGCCAAGAGTCAAAGCTGGCTTGCTGCAATAACTCCACCACCTTCTTGAGAATGAGCATGTAAAGTAGGTTCTGTTGTAAGACTTGATGAGTACCTTTGTACTCATCTTTGCTTTAATTGTTGTTTCAGACGACAACACCGCCCCCTCCGATGGGTTTTATGTAGACCTCGACGTCGATGAGTAACTTGCCACCCAGGTGCTGATCCTGGCCATGGAGGGCCCTATGTAGATAGACAGGCTTCGAGAAGCCTTCTTTCTTTCTAGTGTCTGTACTCAGACTATTTGCTTCCGCATGTGCTTGTATGCTTGTATGACTTGAGTGTCGGGTCATGTGACCCCTACCTGTATGAACATGTTATGTATGGCTCTCTAGAGTTTTTAAATAAAGTACTTGAGTTGTAGAGTTTTGTTGTGATGCCATGTTGTATTTGCACATGTCGAGCATATTGTGTGTATGATTGAAATGCTTGGTATGTGTGGGATCCGATAATCTGGTTGTTTATCCTTGGCAGCCTCTCTTATGGGGAAATGTAGTCTAGTGCTCCTTGAGCCATGGTAGTCCGCTACAGCCCGATTTACAGGAGTCCTGCTAGCCCAGCACTACAGCTCAGGACACTTGACTGGCCGGCATGTGTTTCACTTCGTTCCTATGTTTGTCCCTTCGGGGAAATGTCACACAGTGACTTCCGGAGTCCTTCCTAGCCTGCTACAGCCCGGGTTCCTCGGAGTCCTGTTAGCCCAGTGCTACAGCCCGGATTCACTCGCTGATGACCGACATGCTCGATGTGATTCATGTATGCATGTCTCCATAGGTCTGTGCCGCTTTGGGTTCACGACTAGCCATGTCGGTCCGGGTTCTCTGTCTTATGGATGCTAGCGATACTATAATATATGTGAGCCAATAGACGCAAATGGTCCCGGGCCATGGTAAGGAGACACCCGTGGGGATACCGTGCGTGAGCCCGCAATGTGATATGAGATGTTACCGGCTAGATCGATGTGACTTGGAATCGGGGTCCTGACAGCGTTGGCATCAGAGCCGGACTGCCTGTAGGTTCGTTGAGCCAAACTGGTCGATGTCGAATCTAGAAATGCTTTAGTTATATGTAGGGGAATTGATTGTGGGAGGGAACGTAAGGCTCTTTTACTCCTTTACCTTATGCCCTCTGATCTGAGTCATTCTCTTCTCTTTCTACGTGGGTTAAGGACTAGGCTCTCTTCTTTCTATCAGGTTCACGTGTTACTAATCTGTAGTAGCTTATAGGATTGTTGTTACCAGCCATAGTACAGTTTCTACTACTTTTAGTATGTTACCAGTTGCATCAGAACCTTGATATGATGTTGTTGAGTGGTATTGCAAACTGTTGTGGATGTCTCAAATCTTTTTCTGATCATTTACAGCCGTTATGTTGTCCGATTTCCCCTAGAAAATTCTAATGCCTTTGCATTATTCTGTGCTTTCAGATGGCCACCCGTTCGCAGAACCAAGTGGTTTGTCTGACCCGGTGCCTCGATGTGCCCGGCCACACGGCCATGTTGGTTCGAGTGATGGTCGAGTTAGGTTATCGGTGGTATCCGGAATATACCATCGAGGAGCAGTTCAGAGACTTCATGTCACATCCCTAGTTCTGGCCTGACCTATGCTTGCTTCCATCTGTGCATCATGTTTAAATTTTTGAAACCTGAACTGAGGAATTTAGAAGCCTCAAAACCCTAAATAAAAGAAGGGCAAAAACCCTAAATAAAAGAAGGGCAAAAACCCTAAAATCTCATTCATTGTTCCAAAATGCTCTTCTTAGATGTTTAATATTTTTGGCAAGGGTTTTGATCCAAACCAAAAATATTGAACATTTTTAAGGATTTATTTTTGGGACTTTGAATTTAAATCATTAGCTATTTGAATTTGAATTATATTCATATAATTAGAATATAATTTCAAATACCCCTGAAATATTTTATGAGCTTTTGGAAAAGTCCATCTAGCAAAATAAAAATATTCAGAGGAGTTTTTGGCATTGTTTGAATTTGTTTAAATTCAAAACAATGGCAAAAGATATTAATAAAAGAAAACAGAACAATAAAACAGAGCAGAGAGCACATACCTGGCGACTTACCTGTGAAGCCCACCTGGTGGCCCAACAGGACCGGCCCAGTGCGGCCCAGCCCACCCTGTTCCTGTCGTCTTCCTCCCCTCGCACCGAAGCAGCTCGGTGGCGAGTGCTGGCGATGCCCCGGCCACCTCCTGCTTGCCGCCTTCCCCTCGTCGCCCTGGACCCCGTCCGCGACGCCACGCAGCCCCTGGCCCTTCTCACTCCCTCTGTGCTCCTCCCCCTTCTCTGCTCTCTCCCGCAGCACCACCGACACGCCACCATTGCCGCCGACGCTGATTGCCGCAGCCACCGGCCACCCCTCGCCCTCCCGCTGAGCTCAGGAGCTCCGCCACTTCGTCCTCAACCCACCTCACCGAGCCACGCCCCTCCAGAAGCCCCCGAACGACCTCACCGGGCTCGTCTTCGACCTCGGACCCGCCGGCCATCACCGTCAAATTCGTCGGCTCCGGACCGTCCCCGACCTCGCCGAGCGTTCCGTCGTCATCGCGGTGAGCCCCGTCGTGTTTCCCCTCTCTCCATTCGCTCGCCCCCATGCTGTACCCGCCGTCTCACCGCAACCAGAGCACGCTGCCGCCGGCCATGTTGCCGTCGCGGCCATGGCTTGTTTCGGTCGCGTCCGAGCACGGCTTTGAGCTCGTGGGGCTCACAGGAAGCCCATGCGCAGCTCAGCTTGTCCAAAACCCCACCAGGGCCTCGCGCCGTTACCACCCGAACTCCGGTGCCGCCGCGAGCTCCGTTCCGGCGAGCCCCGGCGTTCCCGTAGCCTCCCACCTACCCCATCAGATGCGGGAGAGCCCGGGCTACGCCCCGGTGCCCTCAGCCGCTGCCTCCGTCGCCTTTAGCGCAAGTCCGGCGTGCCCCCGCTGTGCTCTGTGGTCGTCGCCGGCTAATCTCCGGCCAGCTGACGTGGCTGGCTTAATTAGCCACTAACCATCGCATCGTGTCACAGACAGCCGGGCCCCACCGCCTAACTAACCGGCTAACTAAAATAGATTAGGTTTAATCTAATTGCAGTGGCCCCATGCGTCAGCTTTGACCGCGCTGATGTGGCCTTTGACCCGGCCCCACCTGTCATTGACACTAACCAGCCCTGTGTCACTGACGTGTGGCCCCCACACGTCAGGTTTGACCTGGGGCGCCCAGTTGACTCTGCTGACGTCACAGTGACGTGGTGCTGACGCCATAAATCATTTCTGGATTTATTATTATTCAGGAAATTTCAGAAAAGGCCCTAAACTTCAATAAATCATAGAAATTCAACCGTAACTCCAAATTAAATAAATTATATATGAAAAATTATCAGAAAAATTCAAGGAATCCATCTGTGCCATTTTCATGTTTGAACAAAGTTTGTCCTCTGTTTTGGACAAAACAAATAAAGGGCATTTAAATAATCATATATGGAGTTGGAATTTGAATCATGTATTCAAACCAACTTCATTTAAATCATAGCTAGGTGCATTAGCCCAAAACACATTCATATTGCCATGTCATGAGCATGCATCATATTGTGCATTGCATTGATTATGTTTCCTTCTGTGTTGCCGGAACTTGCCCCCTCTCGATAGACGTGGTTCCGACGATGACTTCGATGACACCGATGAAGAACTATGTTATCTTCAGAAGTGCCAGGCAAGCAAAACCCCCTTGTTCATTCCGATAAAATCCCACTCTCTCGCTCCTGCTCTCTTTTACTGCATTAGGACAACATCGATTCATCTGTTACTTGCTGCGGTAGCTGAACCCCTTTATCCTCTGCGTGACCTGTCACTCCACAGTAATTAGATGAAACCCACTAGCATGAGTAGGAGTTGTTTGAGCCCTGTTGTGCCTACTCATTCATGTTTGTTTGTCATGACTGCTACTGCTTAGAGTTGAGTCAGGTCTGATTCATCGGGGATGAATCAGAGGTGTGTGAACATGTCCTACCATTGAGAGCTAAGTGTGTGAACACGATTTGGTAAAGATAGCGGTGAGAGGCCATGTAGGAGTACATGGTGGGTTGTCTCATTGTAGCCGTCCTCAGGAACTGAGTTCTGTGTTTGTGATCCATGATCAGTTACTACCACACATTGGGCTCCGGGCGCTCCAAGCTCTCTCGACTTATTAATCAACATGATCTCTGTCCAGGAGTTGCAACTAGTTTCTAGTGTTTGTAGGTAGTGTTAGTAGTCTACCAAGTGGCACCCGGTACAGGTGGGCTTGGGACAGACCAGGCACAGTGGCACGGTGTACCAAGTGGCACCCGAATGGTGGGCTTGGGAACCTTGCACACATCGTTTGGGGCCGTGAGCGACACCCCGGCCGGATCTCCTTGCGGATGGAACCCGAATAGGCGATAAACCTGGACTAGAGACTTGTTCGGTTAGTCAGGTCGTGGCCGACTCCCTTGCCCGGCTTCCGCTTGAAGGTTGCCGAGGTACATGACGTGTACAGGGCGATAAGTGGCGAAAGCGTGTGTGAAGAAGTACACCCCTGCAGGGTTATCATTATCTATTCGAATAGCCAAATTCCTCGGATATGGAAACTTGGACCCCTTGCATAGTTCATAGACAAGTGAAAGTGGATACTCTAAAATACGCAAGATAAGCGTGAGTGCTATGGATGGCGTTCTCGTAGGGAGACGGGAGCGGATCCATAGTGGTGTATTGATATGGTGAATATGTGGACTCGTGTGCGCCACCTCAAAAGAGTTACTTGCAGTCGTAGTTCAGGTTAGCCACCGAGTCAAAGCTGGCTTGCTGCAGTCAAACTCCACCATCCCCTTGTTGATAATGATGCATATGTAGTTAGATCTAATGTAAGTCTTGCTGGGTACATTTGTACTCACGTTGCTTAATTTATGTTTTTGCAGAGAGACTTCAGTCTCGCTAGTAGTACCGCGTGGACTTCGACGTTTAGCTTGTTACCTCAGCTACGATCTTGTGCCCTCGGCAGGATCTGGTAGATAGTCAGGCTTCTCAGCCTTTTTCATTTATAAATGTCTGTACTCAGACATGTTAAGCTTCCGTTTGTGCTTTGACTTGTATGCTCTGATTGTTGGGTCATGGGACCCATGTTTGTAATATCTCGCTCCTCGGAGCCTATTGATTAAATACTTGAGTCGTAAAGTCATGTTGTGATGTCATGTTGTATTTGCACATATCGAGCATATTGTGTGTATGTTATTGAAATGCTTGGTATGTGTGGGATCTGACTATCTAGTTGTTTATCCTTAGTAGCCTCTCTTACCGGTAAATGTCTCCTAGTGTTTCCACCGAGCCATGGTAGCTTGCTACTGCTCCGGAACACTTAGGCTGGCCGGCATGTGTCCTTCTTCGTTCCTGTGTCTGTCCCTTCGGGGAAATGTCACGCGATGAATACCGGAGTCCTGTTAGCCCGCTACAGCCCGGTTCACCGGAGTCCTGCTAGCCCAGTGCTACAGCCTGGATTCACTCGCTGATGACCGACACGTTCGTTGTTGGGTCATGTATGCCTGTCCCTGTAAGTTTGTGCCACTTTGGGTTTACGACTAGCCATGTCAGCCCGGGCTCCTTATCATATGGATGCTAGCGACACTGTCATATACGTGTGCCAAAAGGCGCAAACGGTCCCGGGTAAAGGTAAGGCGACACCCGTGGGAATACCGTGCGTGAGCCCGCAAAGTGATATGAGGTGTTACATGCTAGATCGATGTGGCATTGAGTCGGGGTCCTGACAGCGTTGGTATCAGAGCTTGACTGCCTGTAGGATTACCAAGCCAAACTGGTCGAAGTTGAGACTAGAAATTCTTTAGTTATATAAGGGAATTGATTGTGGGATGGAACGTAAGGCTCTTTTTACTCCTTATACCTTATGCCCTTCTGATCTAAGTCATCCTATCTTTCCTACGGGGATTAAGAACTAGGCTATCTCTTCTTTCTATCAGGATCACGTGTTACTAATCCGTAGACTTATAAGATTGTTGGATTTAAGCTTGAGTTCAGTTTCTACTACTTCCATACGTTAACTGTTGATCTCGAAACCTTGATATTGTGCTTCCGAGTGGTTATGCCACCATTTTTGTGAATGTCTCAATTCTTTTCTGAGCATTTACAGCCGTTATGCTGTCCGAGTCATCCCAGGTTTCTAAACAGTCTGATGCATTTGCAAATCCCTTCTTCCCGTTCCCTATGTCCTTTTGGTCAGATTAATCACACAAATTAGTGAGTTGAGGTGCTTTATTGCCTCGACATATATGTTGGAGTTAATAATTATGACCCTAAGTGCTTAGGGGATCATCTAGTGGTCTAGCCATGATTTGTGTCCTAGTGTGATGATTCTGGCCTTTATTCTCAAAAGCATTCCGTGATGCTACTTAGTAGTAGGCATTCTACTTCTGGGTTTCTGAGCCCAAGATTCTCCCTACTTACTTCATGTTGATAGTAATTGCTAGTGCCTTTAGGATATTAGTTACCTTTGCGATAGTCCTCGAGGTCCGTGGTATATCGTTCTTCCAAATACCATGAACCATTCTTGGCAGGAGTTCTTTTGAACCAAAAGATCACAACTAGAGTGCTTTTGATGAGTTCTCCATTCTATATTGTGAATCTGCCAGTTCTACCTCTCTGCATGGGTTATCCGGAAGAAATATGTTGAACTTTGTTCGACATGCTAAACCATGCATCCACAACTCAGAAAATCGTATGTTCCTTTGAGTTGTCCCGCTTTAATTGTCTTCCGACCCTCGTCTATCAATTGATAGTCAAGAGTATGCATGCATTCGTTCATCGATGCCTATTATTCTTGTGGTCCGTCAAGCCATTTTAGTTCAGAATGACTAGGAGAAACAAACTCCAGTGCCTTGTCCATTTCCAGGATTGGGTCAAAGCAGTCGTACTCCGCAGATCAAATTGCCAATCTAGCTTTTGCTCTGTTCTACCTTGGAGTATTATTATCTTTATATTAAGAATATTATGGGAATTGCACACCATCCTATGAACTCTCGATACAGTGATACTTCTTATCATCATTATTCATTCCTCGGTTTTGTGTTATTGCAACCGGAGTGCCGACAAATGAATCATGGCGTGTGAGATCAATACTGCTAGCAACTCTGTTGCTTGGTAGTTAAATGGACCATAACGTCATCCTTAGCGAGTTGACTATTGAATCATCGCCCTAAGGTTGATCGTGCTACCTAGTCCATTTTCCTGGTGCACTCCTCGATTGATGAGATAGGATTTTGTTAAGTCCTCGCTCATTTGATCATATCGTCTTGCCCTGAAAAGCAAGATTGTTCTCGAGCTTAGTAACATATCGGTGGTTCGTGATTTTCCGTATATCTTCTCGGAAGTATTACCAGGTTGTCACCTGACCGCTATGTTGAGTTCGTGATCAAGTTGGTTTATTCCTGTAAACCACCATTTCTCCAAGAATCTGTGTTGGATACCTCTGAGCTAGTTGGTTAAGCTAAACAACAACTTGGAGAGTTGGAAGATAAAAGCTTGCCCAACTTAGTTCATTTCCCAAAAGGGATATCTTGTGGTTGTGTGTGTTGAAGAAAGATGATATCTTTATTGGTTGATCCTCGTGATCAATTGTTGGATCTATTATCTTACCTAAACCTTTGATTGAGTATGGGCTATCGTCAAATCAAATCAGAACCAACGATATTCGTAATGTTGTCTTACTCGTGGTTTTTTCCTCGAGCATACACCATTATATTCTTTGGTCTGACCAATGTTATCACCGTGTTCATTTAACTATGGAATTCCTTTTAAAAAGGGAACCCGGATGAATTGTTGTTGAGCCCATTGACAGCATCCTTATCTCCTCCATGATTTTGTTGAACATTAAGCTATTGTTGGAAACTTTGTAAACAATGCCTTCGAGTTCCGTCTCTGAGGTATATGTTTGGATGAAAGAAGTGACTTCCTTTGATTCACGTGCATTTGATGTAAGTTGCCGCCGTGAATTCGAGAAAGCATGTTTTTACCTCCTCTGGAACCATCCCAAGTCAGTTATGCACGTGCGAAGTATTCTGTGGTTTGATAGACTGATCATCTTCATTCCATATGTGTATCCTAGCACACCAAGCCACTGACTGATTTGTTCAAGGAGAAGGAGTATCTTCATAAGAGCTAATCCGGACTTATGAAAGAACTTCGATATCCTCGTTGATGGTTCCCAACCAGAACTCGGTAGTGTTTTATTGTAAGACTACCATGTGGGCATGCTTGTCTGGGACAACGTGTTCACATGTTTGTAGCAGAACCAGCTCATGTTTTGGAGCTTGCTATCGTAGTTCATTTCCCGAGAATCTCGCAACGTCATCTCGTCGATTTGTGTTGCAAACTTTCATTTTTCTTCCTAGACTCGATGAGTCTGGAATATCCTGACACCAACCAGATCTGAATCTCAGGCATATATGATGGTTGGAACATTTCCCAAGAACTATAATATTGGTCCCTCGATAACCGGTAAAGTGGATGTCGTGGCCAACACACCCAGCCGGAAGACCTATTATTGTAGTATCTTGTTTGAGGAAGTTGGCCACCTCCCCATAAGGATTTCGTAGGATTTACCTCTGTAACTGTTCCTTATGGATTCTATTGCTCCCGAAGTCCGACCTTTACTTGATGTTCTAGTTATCAAACCATATCTATGAATGAGATACACTAGCACGTCAAGGAGAACATTAGAAGCGGAGTGCTAAATGTCTCTCGGTCGATCATCCAGATTTTGTTTCCTTGGCCTCGCTAAGGTGAAATCTGAGAAGGTGTTATCCTCCTTTGCATCTGCATCGTCCATCGCTATTCATCATGGTAGTATGTTGTGTTGTCAGCACCCTTGACACGGATGTTGATAAAACCCTGATGATTGTGGAAATGCTCAAGTTCTTGAGAGCACGCACAAGCGCTACGTATTATCATCGGCACTAACTGGGATTCCTCTCAGTTTCCTCAGCAATGCTATGACCTTTTCAAATAGTGAATCCACTCTCTATTGTTGGGTTCTTAGTTACCAGAATCATTCCCAGCATTTGCATTTTGTTCCTAGCTTGCACCGCCAATGTGCCATTCTACCATGAGTCTCTTCCATTTCCGGTGGTAAGCAAATTCATCCATTACATTGTCTTCAACAAGGTAATCCACATCATCCAAGTCCGAGTATGCCATTCTACCGACCCCCGCCAATCGATTGCCGTGATTTGCCTTAGGCTGATATAGAGAGTCTCAATGATCTCTATATCAAAGGTAATTCTTTTGCCACTTAAGGTAATAATCTACGAATCACCCTCCCCCAGGATGTCTCGTTATGGTATCATGGCAACTCAACTCCTCGCTACGTTGACAATCGTTTACCACCTTCTTAAGTGTGGAATTATTGTCCATCTAGTGAACCTTCGTCATCCGTTTCTTTCCACCCCTCTTGATGTGTATCTCGTGTCTCAACCCGAGAGATGGTTCTATGTCTCATTCCGTGAGTTGTTCGACCTTCGAGAAAATCGATCCTTCTAGAGTTTTCCTTTCCTCTTCTTGTCATGATTAGCTAGAGTTCTCAGAGCAAGACATCAAGACAATGATGGTGATCGAATCAATGTTCTTATGAAGGGCAACCTGGATCGTGAAGATTGTGTTAGGTCGCGTTCCCCATCGTCTTACCCTACACTTGAATCTCGGGTCGAGATTCTTGTTTAGTGGGGGTGAGTTGTCACATCCCTAGTTCTGGCCTGACTTATGCTTGCTTCCATCTGTGCATCATGTTTAAATTTTTGAAACTTGAACTGAGGAATTTAGAAGCCTCAAAACCCTAAATAAAAGAAGGGCAAAAACCCTAAAATCTCATTCATTGTTCCAAAATGCTCTTCTTAGATGTTTAATATTTTTGGCAAGGGTTTTGATCCAAACCAAAAATATTGAACATTTTTAAGGATTTATTTTTGGGACTTTGAATTTAAATCATTAGCTATTTGAATTTGAATTATATTCATATAATTAGAATATAATTTCAAATACCCCTGAAATATTTTATGAGCTTTTGGAAAAGTCCATCTAGCAAAATAAAAATATTCAGAGGAGTTTTTGGCATTGTTTGAATTTTTTTAAATTCAAAACAATGGCAAAAGATATTAATAAAAGAAAACAGAACAATAAAACAGAGCAGAGAGCACATACCTGGCGACTTACCTGTGAAGCCCACCTGGTGGCCCAACAGGACCGGCCCAGCGCGGCCCAGCCCACCCTGTTCCTGTCGTCTTCCTCCCCTCGCACCGAAGCAGCTCGGGGGCGAGCGCTGGCGATGCCCCGGCCACCTCCTGCTTGCCGCCTTCCCCTCGTCGCCCTGGACCCCGTCCGCGACGCCACGCAGCCCCTGGCCCTTCTCACTCCCTCTGTGCTCCTCCCCCTTCTCTGCTCTCTCCCGCAGCACCACCGACACGCCACCATCACCGCCGACGCCGATTGCCGCAGCCACCGGCCACCCCTCGCCCTCCCGCTGAGCTCAGGAGCTCCGCCACTCCGTCCTCGACCCACCTCACCGAGCCACGCCCCTCCAGAAGCCCCCGAACAACCTCACCGGGCTCGTCTTCTACCTCGGAACCGCCGGCCATCACCTTCAAATTCGTCGGCTCCGGACCGTCCCCGACCTCGCTGAGTGTTCCGTCGTCATCGCGGTGAGCCCCGTCGTGTTTCCCCTCTCTCCATTCGCTCGCCCCCATGATGTACCCGCCGTCTCACCGCAACCGGAGCTGGCTGCCGCCGGCCATGTTGCCGTCGCGGCCATGGCTTGTTTCGGTCGCGTCCGAGCATGGCTTTGAGCTCGTGGGGCTCACAGGAAGCCCATGCGCAGCTCAGCTTGTCCAAAACCCCACCAGGGCCTCGCGCCGTTACCACCCGAACTCCGGCGCCGCCGCGAGCTCCATTCCGGCGAGCCCCGGCGTTCCCGTAGCCTCCCACCTACCCCATCAGATGCGGGAGAGCCCGGGCTACGCCCCGGTGCCCTCAGCCGCCGCCTCCGTCGCCTTTAGCGCAAGTCCGGCGTGCCCCCGCCGTGCTCTGTGGTCGTCGCCGGCTAATCTCCGGCCAGCTGACGTGGCTGGCTTAATTAGCCACTAACCACCGCATCGTGTCACAGACAGCCGGGCCCCATCGCCTAACTAACCGGCTAACTAAAATAGATTAGGTTTAATCTAATTGCAGTGGCCCCACGCGTCAGCTTTGACCGCGCTGACGTGGCCTTTGACCCGGCCCCACCTGTCATTGACACTAACCAGCCCTGTGTCACTGACGTGTGGCCCCCACACGTCAGGTTTGACCTGGGGCGCCCAGTTGACTCTGCTGACGTCACAGTGACATGGTGCTGACACCATAAATCATTTCTGGATTTATTATTATTCAGGAAATTTCAGAAAAGGCCCTAAACTTCAATAAATCATAGAAATTCAACCGTAACTCCAAATTAAATAAATTATATATGAAAAATTATCAGAAAAATTCAAGGAATCCATCTGTACCATTTTCATGCATGTTTGAACAAAGTTTGTCCTCTGTTTTGGACAAAACAAATAAAGGGCATTTAAATAATCATATATGGAGTTGGAATTTGAATCATGTATTCAAACCAACTTCATTTAAATCATAGCTAGGTGCATTAGCCCAAAACACATTCATATTGCCATGTCATGAGCATGCATCATATTGTGCATTGCATTGATTATGTTTCCTTCTGTGTTGCCGGAACTTGCCCCCTCTCGATAGACGTGGTTCCGACGATGACTTCGATGACACCGATGAAGAACTATGTTATCTTCAGAAGTGCCAGGCAAGCAAAACCCCCTTGTTCATTCCGATAAAATCACACTCTCTCGCTCTTGCTCTCTTTTACTGCATTAGGACAACATCGATTCATCTGTTACTTGCCGCGGTAGCTGAACCCCTTTATCCTCTGCATGACCTGTCACTCCACAGTAATTAGATGAAACCCACTAGCATGAGTAGGAGTTGTTTGAGCCCTGTTGTGCCTACTCATTCATGTTTGTTTGTCATGCCTGCTACTGCTTAGAGTTGAGTCAGGTCTGATTCATCGGGGATGAATCAGAGGTGTGTGAACATGTCCTACCACTGAGAGCTAAGTGTGTGAACACGATTTGGTAAAGGTAGCGGTGAGAGGCCATGTAGGAGTACATGGTGGGTTGTCTCATTGCAGCCGTCCTCAGGAACTGAGTTCTGTGTTTGTGATCCATGATCAGTTACTACCACACATTGGGCTCCGGGCGCTCCAAGCTCTCTCGACTTATTAATCAACATGATCTCTGTCCAGGAGTTGCAACTAGTTTCTGGTGTTTGTAGGTAGTGTTAGTAGTCTACCAAGTGGCACCCGGTACAGGTGGGCTTGGGACAGACCAGGCATAGTGGCACGGTGTACCAAGTGGCACCCGGATGGTGGGCTTGGGAACCCTGCACACATCATGGCGATAAACCTGGACTAGAGACTTAAGTGGCGAAAGCGTGTGTGAAGAAGTACACCCCTGCAGGGTTATCATTATCTATTCGAATAGCCGAATTCCTCGGATATGGAAACTTGGACCCCTTGCATAGTTCATAGACAAGTGAAAGTGGATACTCTAAAATACGCAAGATAAGCGTGAGTGCTATGGATGGTGTTCTCGTAGGGAGACGGGAGCGGATCCATAGTGGTGTATTGATATGGTGAATATGTGGACTCGTGTGCGCCACCTCAAAAGAGTTACTTGCAGTCGTAGTTCAGGTTAGCCACCGAGTCAAAGCTGGCTTGCTGCAGTCAAACTCCACCATCCCCTTGTTGATAATGATGCATATGTAGTTAGATCTGATGTAAGTCTTGCTGGGTGCATTTGTACTCACGTTGCTTAATTTATGTTTTTGCAGAGAGACTTCAGTCTCGCTAGTAGTACCACGTGGACTTCGACGTTTAGCTTGTTACCTCAGCTACGATCTTGTGCCCTCGGCAGGATCTGGTAGATAGTCAGGCTTCTCAGCCTTTTTCATTTATAAATGTCTGTACTCAGACATGTTAAGCTTCCGTTTGTGCTTTGACTTGTATGCTCTGATTGTTGGGTCATGGGACCCATGTTTGTAATATCTCGCTCCTCGGAGCCTATTGATTAAATACTTGAGTCGTAGAGTCATGTTGTGATGTCATGTTGTATTTGCACATATCGAGCATATTGTGTGTATGTTATTGAAATGCTTGGTATGTGTGGGATCTGACTATCTAGTTGTTTATCCTTAGTAGCCTCTCTTACCAGGAAATGTCTCCTAGTGTTTCCACCGAGCCATGGTAGCTTGCTACTGCTCCGGAACACTTAGGCTGGCCGGCATGTGTCCTTCTTCGTTCCTGTGTCTGTCCCTTCGGGGAAATGTCACGCTATGAATACCGGAGTCCTGTTAGTCCGCTACAGCCCGGTTCACCGGAGTCCTGCTAGCCCAGTGCTACAGCCTGGATTCACTCGCTGATGACCGACACGTTCGTTGTTGGGTCATGTATGCATGTCCCTGTAAGTTTGTGCCACTTAGGGTTTACGACTAGCCATGTCAGCCCGGGCTCCTTATCATATGGATGCTAGCGACACTGTCATATACGTGTGCCAAAAGGCGCAAACGGTCCCGGGTAAAGGTAAGGCGACACCCGTAGGAATACCGTGCGTGAGGCCGCAAAGTGATATGAGGTGTTACATGCTAGATCGATGTGGCATTGAGTCGGGGTCCTGACACTTCAACCAGAGCCAGTACCTTTGTACCGTCAGGATATATCCCTCTTATCCTGGAGCCACTGAGCCCCTTCACTGTTCCTATGGACTTGGGGTCACTATTGAGATGTCGGTGCAGGATGCAGCCTATTCAATGATGACTATCTGTCACACCCTAGCTAGTTCAAGCATTAGAGTGTGCATCATGTTTAATTTTCTCTTAAATTTGAAATGGGGAAAGCACAAACCCCCAACACCCCCCTAGAAACAACTAGGGTTTACTAAAATTATTTTCAATGAACCTGAAATGCCCCTCTAAAAAGTTCACCCTCCTTGTCTTGGGTTAAAACCTCTGGCAAAATTGGTACACAATTTTCTAGGTCAACAGAAGGTCATTGAATTAAATTATAAGTATTTGAATTTGGGCATTTAAATGCTATAAAATAATTTAAATGCTCAAATAATCCTGGAAATAAATGTTTGCTGTTGGAAATAATCTAAACAGAGCCCACAATTATTTTCAGGATTTTTGGAAACGTTTTAGTATTTTATTTAAAGCCCAACAGTTGCAGTTAATTAGAAAAACAGAAACAAATAAAAAGAGAGAGAGAGAGAGAGAGGGAAGCCCACCCGGGCTTTACCTGTGCTGGCCCAGCCACCTGGCTCGGCCCAGCCTACTGGCTCTGCCAGTCGTCGTCCTCCTCGCGCCAGAAGGACGCGGAGCGCGTGGCCGGCGCCCGCGGCCACACGCCAGCCACCTCCTGCTTCCGCCGACGCCTGGAGACGCCTAGGGGTGCCACGCGACCCCCATGTCCCCCTCTCATCCTCGCTCACTCTCCCCTCGTCTCCCTCACCCTCTCCCGCACCATGGCCGATGAGCTTGTCGCCGTCTCACCGTCGTAGTCGCGCTCTCCGTCACCCCCTCGCCTCTCTGACCTGTCCAGAAGCTCCGCCGCGACGCCCTCGCCCTCCCCACCGAGCCACGCATCGCCGGAGGCCCTGCATCGTCGCATCGGATCGTCTTCAACCTCGGTACCCGTCGAATGCCGTTCATCGATTCGCCTCACTCCGGTCGCCCCCGAGCCCACTGAGGTGCTCATCGACCTCCCTGTGAGCTCTGCCGCCTTTCCCCTCTTCTTTCCCACGCGTTTGCACCCTCTAGGCCATAGTTCCACCATGGCCGAAGCTCATCTCCCCTCGAGCTCGTCGCCGGCGTCGCTCCGGCGACCATTTGGTCCTCCCATGCTATGCAACATGCTTGCCGCATCGCGTAGTGCCTCGCTAGCGCTTCAGTTTCCGTGTTTGCACGCCGCAGCCCACTCCCCGCACATGGCCGAACTCTGGCCACCGCCTTGGAGCTCGCCGTCATCGTCTCCGGCCACCGTAGGCCCGGCCTCCACCACCACTGGATGCGCGACTGCAAGAGCTCTCCAACGAGCCCAAGAACGGCCTCGCCCATGCCCTGTGGGCGTTTTCCGAGCTGCGCCACCGTCTCGGGCCTCGCCGGCGTCGAGTCGCCGGCGAGTTTGACCCAGTTTGACTCCTGGGTGGGCCCAGGTAGACCCCCCCTGAGTCTATGACAGGTGGGGCCGGTCTGCTAACTAATTTAGGATTAGTTTTAATTAATTTTAATTAAATCAGTCACTGACATGTGGGCCCAGGCACCACTAACAGCTAATTAGTGTTAATCTAATCCTGTTAATTAGCTAAGAGGCTGACAGAAGGGGCCCACTAGTCAGGTTTGACCTGGGCTGGCGCCTTTGACCTGCTGAGGTCAGCATGACGCAATGCTGACGCAGTAATGCATTTTCTGGATTTATTTCCAGAAAATAGTTAAAACTTCTAAAAATCATAGAAAATCAACCATAGCTCCAAATGCAAAGATTTATATATGAAACATGATCAGAAAAATTCAATCTATCCATCTGTAATGGTTTCATGCATGACAAAACAAGTTTACATTGCTGTTTAAGCAGAATAAGGAAATGCACTATTAAGGCCATGTTTAATGAGCTAATATTTGAATCTTTGATTCAAATGAGTTCATTCCTTTCTGTTATAGCTTGCATTAGGCCAAGACACATTCATATTGTCATGTCATAGCATGCATCATATTGTTGCATATCGTCATGTGTTGATTGTGTTCCGATGTGTTCTTCGTGGTAGGTTCTGCCTCCGAGGATATTCACAAGTATCCAACTGAAGGGCAGTATCCCACTACCACTCCATCAGGCAAGCAACCATTGATCATTCCGATACAAACCCATGTTCTTGCTTTTGCTCTTGTTTACTGCATTAAGACAATGCGATTCAAACTGCTGTGTGCTATGGTAGTTGAACCCTTATCCTCTGCATGACCTGTCATTGCCACAGTAACTAGATGAAACCCACTAGCATGTGTAGGAGTTGATTTAGCCATGTATGTGATTCCTACCTTGCTATGCCTGCTATGCTTAGAGTTGTGTCAGGTCCGGTTCATCTGGGTGATGGGCCAGAGTGAAATGCTTATGCCGGTAATGTGAGGGATGTGTTGAACATGTTTTGGTAAAGGTATCGATGAGAGGCCATGTAGGAGTACATGGTGGGTTGTTTCATTGAGGCCGTCCCTAATAATTGAGATCTGTATGTGTGATTTAAGATTCAGCTACTACCATGCATTCGGATCCTTAATTGACCCTCTCGGCTTCTTAACCACCCTAGTACTCTGTCTAGGAGTTGCAAATAGTTTCTGGTGTTTGTAGGTTATGTGTTGGCGGCCGTGCGTAGCGCTGACCCTAGGGGTGGGCTATGTTGCGATAGATACACCGTGGCACCCGTTTGGTGTCTCGGGATCCCTGTTCACATCGTTCGGGGCCGTATGTGGAAACCTCGGCCGGACTCCCTGCGGATGGAACCTGGATAGGCGATAAACCTGGACTAGAGACTTAAGTGTTTAGGTAGGCCGTGGCCGACACCCTCCCTGGGCTTCCGCTTGAAGGTTGCCGAGTACATGTCGTGTAAACGGTGGTAAGTGGTGAAAGCGTGTATGAAGAAGTACACCCCTGCAGGGTATAAAACTATTCGAATAGCCGCGTCCGCGGTAAAGGACTACTTGGTTGCCTATACAGTTCATAGACAAGTTAATGGGTACTAATAAAAGACTCAAGATAAGTGTGAGTACCGAGGATGGCCCTCTCGTAGGATGACGAGGGAGGATCACCGGTGGGGTATTGTGTTGGTGAGTAGAGGACTCGTGTGCGAAAACTATTTTACTGGTGAAGTTTCGTAGGATAGCTTAGCCAAGAGTCAAAGCTGGCTTGCTGCATTAACCCCACCACCTTCTTGAGAATAAGCATGTATAGTAGGTTCTGATGTAAGACTTGCTGAGTACCTTTGTACTCATGTTTGCTTAATTACTGTTTTCAGACGACAACACCACCCCCTCCGATGGGTTCTACGTAGACCTTGACGTCGATGAGTGACTAGCCACCCAGGTGGTGATCCTGGCCATGGAGGGCCCTATGTAGATAGACAGGCTTCGAGAAGCCTTCTTTCTTTCTAGAGTCTTTACTCAGACTAGTTGCTTCCGCATGTGCTTGTATATTTGTATGACTTGAGTGTCGGGTCATGTGACCCCTATCTGTATGAACATGTTATGTATGGCTCCCTGGAGCCTTTAAATAAAGTACTTGAGTTGTAGAGTTTTGTTGTGATGCCATGTTGTATGTACTCATATCGGGCATATTGTGTGTATGATTGAAATGCTTGGTATGAGTGGGATCCGACAATCTAGTTGTTTATCCTTGGCAGCCTTTCTTATGGGGAAATGTAGTCTAGTGTTCCTCGAGCCATAGTAGTCCGCTACAGCCCGGTTCACCGGAGTCCTGCTAGCCTAGCACTACTGTTCAGGACACTTGACTGGGCGGCATGTGTTCACTTCGTTCCTATGTCTGTCCCTTCGGGGAAATGTCACGCTGTGACTTTTGGAGTCCTTCCTAGCCTGCTACAGCCCGGGTTCCCCGGAGTCCTGTTATCCCAGTGCTACAGCCCGGAATCAATCGCTGATGACCGACATGCTCGATGTGATTCATGTATGCCTGTCTCCATAGGTCTGTGCCGCTTTGGGTTCATGACTAGCCATGTCGGCCCGGGTTCTCTGTCATATGGATGCTAGCGACACTATCATATACGTGAGCCAAAAGGCGCAAACGGTCCCGGGCCATGGTAAGGCGACACCCGTGGGATACCGTGCGTGAGGCCGCAAAGTGATATGAGGTGTTACCGGCTAGATCGATGTGACTTGGAATCGGGGTCCTAACAGTGTTGGCATCAGAGCTGGACTGCCTGTAGGTTCGTTGAGCCAAACTGGTCGATGTCGAGTCTAGAAATGCTTTAGTTATATGTAGGGGAATTGATTGTGGGAGGGAACGTAAGGCTCTTTTACTCCTTTACCCTATGCCTCTGATCTGAGTCATTCCCTTCTCATTCAACGTGGGTTAAGGACTAGGCTCTCTCCTTCTATCAGGTTCACGTGTTACTAATCCGTAGTAGCTTATAGGATTGATGCTACAAGCCCCAGTTCAGTTTCTACTATTTTAGTATGTTGATAATTGGATCAGAATCTTGATATGATGTTGTTGAGTGGTATTGCGAACTGTTGTGGATGTCTCAAATCTTTTTCTGAGCATTTACAGCTGTTATGCTGTCCAATTTTCCCTAGAAATTCTGATGTCTTTGCATTGTGGTTGTGCTTTCAGATGGCCAACCGTGTTCAAAACCAAGTGGTTCGCCTGACCCGGTGCCTCGACGTGCCCGGTCATACTGCTATGTTAGTCCGGGTAATGATCGAGACGGGCTACCGTTGGTATCCCGAATACACCGTCGAAGAGCAGTTCCGCGACTTTAATCAAAGCCAATATCTCTGCACTGTCAGGATATTTCCTTCTTATCCTGGATCTACCGAGCCCCTTCACTGTTCCTATGGACTCGGGGTTACTGTTGAGATGGCTGTGCAGGATGCTGCCTATTCCATGATGACCATCCTGCGAGTCCGGACTGGCCTGCTTCGGAACACCGACTTCCGTTACATGCCAGCTTCACTTCCGGGAGCGCAAGGGTATCTTCAGGCTATCTATGATGACTCCACTCAGGAGGACTCATTAACTCGTACCACTGCCGAGATGCTCGAAGATAAGGACCGAGAGAATCGGGCCTTGAGGCTGGAGCTTTTCAATACCCGTGCTGATCATTGGGCCACATTGACTCGGTTTGCACCTGCGGTGCAAGCTGGATGTATGGATACAAGGGATCTGTATCCTGTGAGATCAGCTCTGCAAGACATGGTGGATTGGCGTGATGTGGGAGGCATCACCCCACCCCGTGGTCCCCGCAGGCCACTGTTTGTTGGTCCAAGACCTCATCGTAGCCCCTATGGTCCACAGGCTCTTCAGGACCGTCTGTTCCTGGATGGTCACATTGAACTTCCAGGCTATGGAGGTGACTTCTATGAGGACTACTACGGAGCTGTCTGAGTTAGTAGTAGTACCACTAGTATTGTAGTAGTTGTATCTCCACTGTCCTGCGAGACTTGTGGAATATGACTTTGTGTGTAATCAAATCCGGAGGTGTAGACAAATACTATATAGGAGCTTGGAATGCCTCCGATGAGATGTAACGTCTTTCATCATAGTTGTACTGTAGGTTGGGCTTGTGCTAAACTATGTATGATGTGTATGACCGTTGGTATATATATGGCAGTTTTATATTACCATGACATACAGATGAACATCTCTGCATTCCGCGTTATCCATTACATTCTGCACTCCTTGCTAAGTTTGAGCCATCCTTATCTAAACCATTGTCTTGTTTTCTCCTAGGATGGTCAACACCCGCAGCAACCCTGCTGCCTCGGAGCAGGGGGAAGCCAGTGCAGCTAGAGGTGAAAATCTGCCTCACCCGCCTTCTCTGGCCGAAGTAATGCTGGAGGCGGAAAGAAACAAGCGTGAGACTAACCGCCTGCTAGAGTGGATTGAGCAGAACACTGCACGCCACCCACGAAATGACTTGGTGTCAATCAATGACTTTATCAAGCTGTACCCACCAAAGTTTAACCATTCCGTCGAACCCCTCAACGCGGATGACTGGCTTCGCAGCATCACTCACAAGCTACGTTCTGCCAACGTAGCCGAAGCCGACAAGGTTACCTATGCTGCCTATCACCTCGAAGGCCCTGCTAGCCTTTGGTGGGAAAACTTCGAAGCTATGCGCCCGGTCGGCCAAGTTACTACTTGGGCTGAGTTCAGTGAGGCTTTCCGCGAGCATCACATTCCGAAAGGTCTCATGGATCGCAAGAGGGAGCAGTTCTGCAACTTCACCCAAGGAAGACTGACTGTGGATGCTTATAGTCGTGAATTTGGAAATCTGGCACGCTATGCTCCCGAAGAGGTATCTACTGACGCTAAGAAGCCAGCAAGGTTCCGCAAGGGACTTAGCCCTGAGCTTCGCCGCGATCTTCGTCTGCACGAGTGCACCTCCTTTCAGAAGTTGGTCAATAAAGCCATCAGTGCTGAGACAGGCCAGACTGATTATGACGCTTCACGCAAGCACTCCCGTGACTTTGGCTCTTCATCCGGCTCTGGAGCTCAGAAGCACCGGGTGTGGATCCCAAGCACGGCACTGCCACCCAGGTTCATCCCGAGGCCATCCTTTGAGGCGCCTTGTCCCAACCAGCAGTTTGCACCGTCTAAGCCCTATGGTGGCCCCGCTGCTAATGCTGCTCCACGCCCCAATGTGGTGACATGCTTTAAATCTGGAGAGCCGGGTCACTATAGCCGAGAGTGTCCCCAGAACAACAACCCCCATCAAACTGGAAAGTCCGTTAGCCGTGGTAAGCCCGCGGGAAAAACATTCTACGCCAAGCCGGCCACCACTGCACGTGGCCATGTCAACTATATTTCAGCCGAGGAGGCTCATGAGGATCCCAACGTCGTCCTTGGTATGCTCCTTGTTAACTGCCATCCGGCATCTGTTCTTTTCGATACTGGAGCATCTCATTCATTCATATCCGAGAGCTATGCTCGATTGCATAACACGACATTCTGTGACATGCCCACTTCCATGGTAATTCAAACTCCGGGTTCCAAATGGCAAACTTCTAGAGTAAGTCATGGGAACGAAATTCTTGTCGATAGACTTGTCTTCCTTGCATCCTTGATAGCTCTCAAGTCCACGGACATAAACATCATCTTGGGTATGGACTGGATGTCAGCTCATTACGCTAAGATTGATTGTGCCACTAGAACCGTTTAGCTTACTCACCCATCGGGCAAGACAGTCAATGTCTTAACTTGAGTGGCCAAGCGCCGGCTTTACTCCCTAAATGCCAACCCCCTTCCAGACCTTGAGGATGTTCCGATAGTCCGAGACTTTCCGAATGTCTTTCCAGAAGAACTGCCAGGTGTTCCACCTGACAGGGATGTCGAGTTTGTGATAGACCTTGTTCCAGGAACCGTGCCAATTTCTAGAAGACCCTACAAGATGGCACCCTTAGAACTAGCCGAGCTTAAGAACCAACTCGATGAGTCCTTGAAAAAGGGTTTCATCCGTCCTAGTTCCTCTCCTTGGGCTTGCCCCGTCCTCTTCGTCAAGAAGAAGGATGGAACGGATCGAATGGTTGTGGACTACCGCCCTGTCAACCTGGTCACCATCAAGAACAAATACCCGCTTCCTAGGATTAACGATCTGTATGATCAGCTCGCTGGATCCTCAGTCTTTTCCAAGATGGATTTGAGGTTGGGCTACCATCAAATCAAATCAGAAACGGGGACATTCCCAAAACGGCCTTTGTTACTCGTTATGGACAATACGAGTACACCGTCATGTCCTTCGGTTTAACCAATGCCCCAGCTACCTTCTCTTGGTTAATGAACTCGGTTTTCATGGAGTACTTGGAAAAATTCGTCGTGGTATACCTCGATGACATACTCATCTACTCCAAGAATGAAGAGGAACATGCCGAACATCTAAGGCTGGTATTGATGAAACTTCGAGAGCATCGCCTTTATGCCAAATTCTCCAAGTGTGAATTTTGGTTGCCAGAAGTGACCTATCTAGGCCATGTAATCTCTGGCAAGGGTATTGCTGTCAATCCCGAGCGAGTTCAAGCTGTCCTTGATTGGACTCCACCTGAGACGGTCAAGCAAGTTCGGAGTTTCCTTGGCTTAGCGAGCTATTGCCGCTCCTTCGTCGAGAATTTCTCCAAGGTTGCTAAACCTCTAACTGAACTCCTCAAGAAAGATAAAAAGTTCGAGTGGACTCCACAGTGCGAGTTCAGCTTTCAGGAACTGAAAAGACGCCTGACATCTGCTCCCATACTGGTACCACCAGATTCTCCAAGGACTTTATTATCTATTGCGACGCCTCGCGACAAGGACTAGGTTGCATACTCATGCAGGATCGTCAGGTAATTGCCCATGCTTCACGGCAATTACACCCACATGAGGAAAATTATCCCACACATGATCTAGAGCTTGCAGCTGTAGTCCATGCACTTAAAACCTGGCGACATTACCTCCTCGGTAATCGTTGCGAGATCTTCACCGATCACCAAAGTTTGAAATATATCTTCACCCAACCAGACTTGAATCTCAAGCAAAGACATTGGGTTGAGTTGATCTCGGATTACGACTTAGGAATAACTTACACCCCGGGCAAAGCCAATGTCATGGCTGATGCACTAAGCCGTAAATCCTATTGTAACAACCTGATGTTACAACAGAGTCAACCACCTCTCCATGAGGAATTCCGTAAGCTTAACCTTCACATTGTTCCTCGAGGATTCCTATCCACCCTGGTGGCGAAACCTACCCTTATGGATCAAATCATAACCGCCCAGCGGTATGATAAGGGCATATCCCGGATTAAGGAAAACATCGCTAGCGGAGTTGCTAAATGTTTCTCCATGGATGAGTGAGGTGATGTCTTCTTCGAGAACCGTTTGGTGGTTCCCAAGAAACAACATCTGCGCCAGTTGATCCTTAAGGAAGCTCATGAACCCCCTCTCACCATTCATCCCGGTAGTACTAAAATGTGTCAAGACCTACGCCAGAGGTTTTGGTGGACTAGGATGAAGAGAGAAATCGCTCAATACATTGCTAATTGCGATGTTTGTCGTCGTGTTAAAGCAGAGCATCAACGGCCTGCTGGCACTCTTCAACCTTTGGCTATTCCTGAATGGAAATGGGATAAAATCAGTATGGATTTCATCACTGGGTTTCCCAGGACCAAGAGAGGGAATAATGCCATCTTCGTCGTGATCGACCGTCTTTCCAAAGTAGCCCACTTTCTACCTGTTCGTGAGAGTATCACCGCTAGCCAGCTAGCTGATTTATACATCTCCCGAATAGTGTATCTTCATGGTGTTCCATTGAAAATTAACTCAGACCGTGGGAGTCTCTTCTCCTCTCGATTTTGGGAAAGTTTCCAAAATGCTATGGGAACTCGTCTCTCTTTTAGTACTGCCTTCCACCCTCAATCAAGTGGTCAAGTATAGCGAGTCAATCAAATTCTGGAAGATATGCTCCGAGCTTCTGTCATCTCGTTCGGAATGAGTTGGGAGAAATGCCTTCCATTCGCGGAGTTTGCTTATAACAATAGTTATCAAGCCAGCTTGGGCAAGGCTCCTTTCGAAGTTCTCTATGGACGAAAATGTCGAACGCCTCTTAACTGGTCAGAAACCGGGGAAAGACAACTCTTTGGCCCGGATATGATTCATGAAGCAAAAGAGCAGGTTCGCGTTATTCGTGAGAAATTGAAAACAGCCCAATCTCGTCAAAAGAGTCAATATGATCGTAAACATAAGCCTATCACTTATGAAGTCGACGAGAAGGCTTACCTTCGGGTTACTCCGTTAAAGGGAACCCATCGTTTTGGTATCAAAGGCAAATTGGCCCCTCGTTACATTGGACCCTTTCGCATTCTTGCCAAACGAGGAGAAGTTGCCTACCAATTGGAACTACCTCCGCATCTTTCCAGAGTTCACAATGTCTTCCACGTTTCACAACTCAGGCATTGCTTCGCGGATCCTATCCGTGGAGTGGACCACGAAATGCTTGATCTACAAGATAACCTCTCCTATCGGGAATATCCCGTTCGTATCCTTGATCAGGCCGAGCGTACCACTCGACGTCAGAATATCAAGTTTCTCAAGGTTCAATGGTCACACCATTCCGAGAAAGAAGCCACTTGGGAAAGGGAGGATCGTCTTCGACTTGAGTACCCCACCTTCTTCCCGGAGGATCCTAAATCCCGGGACGAGATTCTTTTGAGTGGGGGTGAGTTGTCACACCCTAGCTAGTTCAAGCATTAGAGTGTGCATCATGTTTAATTTTCTCTTAAATTTGAAATGGGGAAAGCAGAAACCCCCAACACCCCCCTGGAAACAACTCGGGTTTACTAAAATTATTTTCAATGAACCTGAAATGCCCTTCTAAAAAGTTCACCCTCCTTGTCTTGGGTTAAAACCTCTGGCAAAATTGGTGCACAATTTTCTAGGTCAACAGAAGGTCATTGAATTAAATCATAAGTATTTGAATTTGGGCATTTAAATGATATAAAATAATTTAAATGCTCAAATAATCCTGGAAATAAGTGTTTGTTGTTGGAAATAATCTAAACAGAGCCCACAATTATTTTCAGGATTTTTGGAAACGTTTTAGTATTTTATTTAAAGCCCAACAGTTGCAGTTAATTAGAAAAGCAGAAACAAATAAAAAGAGAGAGAGAGAGAGAGGGAAGCCCACCTGGGCCTTACCTGTGCTGGCCCAGCCACCTAGCTCGGCCCAGCCTACTGGCTCTGCCAGTCGTCGTCCTCCTCGCGCCAGAAGGACGCGGAGCGCGTGGCCGGCGCCCGGGGCCACACGCCGGCCACCTCCTGCTTCCGCCGACGCCTGGAGACGCCTAGGGGTGCCACGCGACCCCCATGTCCCCCTCTCATCCTCGCTCACTCTCCCCTCGTCTCCCTCACCATCTCCCACACCATGGCCGACGAGCTTGTCACCGTCTCACCGCCGTAGTCACGCTCTCCGTCACCCCCTCGCCTCTCTGACCTGTCCAGAAGCTCCGCCGCGATGCCCTTGCCCTCCCCACCGAGCCACGCATCACCGGAGGCCCTGCATCGCTGCCATCGGATCGTCTTCAACCTCGGTACCCGCCGGACGCCGTTCATCGATTCGCCTTGCTCCGGCCGCCCCCGAGCCCACTGAGCTGCTCATCGACCTCCCTGTGAGCTCCCCCGCCTTTCCCCTCTTCTTTCCCACGCGTTTGCACCCTCTAGGCCATAGTTCCACCATGGCCGAAGCTCATCTCCGCTCGAGCTCGTTGTCGGCGTTGCTCCAGCGACCATTTGGTCCTCCCGTGCTATGCAACGTGCTTGCCGCATCACGTAGTGCCTCGCTAGCGCTTCAGTTTCCGTCTTTGCACGCTGCAGCCCACTCCCCGCACATGGCCGAACTCCGGCCGCCGCCTTGGAGCTCGCCGTCGTCGTCTCCGGCCACCGTAGGCCTGGCCTCCACCACCACTAGATGTGCGACTGCAAGAGCTCTCCAATGAGCCCAAGAACGGCCTCGCCCGTGCCCTGTGGGCGTTTTCCGAGCTGCGCCACCGTCTCGGGCCTCGCCGGCGTCGAGTCGCCGATGAGTTTGACCCAGTTTGACTCCTGGGTGGGCCCAGGTAGACCCCCCCTGAGTCTATGACAGGTGGGGCCGGTCTGCTAACTAATTTAGGATTAGTTTTAATTAATTTTAATTAAATCAGTCACTGACATGTGGGCCCATGCCCCACTAACAGCTAATTAGTGTTAATCTAATCCTGTTAATTAGCTGAGAGGCTGACAGAAGGGGCCCACCAGTCAGGTTTGACCTAGGCTGGCGCCTTTGACCTGCTGAGGTCAACATGACGCAATGCTGAATTAGTAATGCATTTTCTGGATTTATTTTTATTCAGGAATTTCCAGAAAATAGTTAAAACTTCTAAAAATCATAGAAAATCAACCATAGCTCCAAATGCAAAGATTTATATATGAAAAATGATCAGAAAAATTCAATCTATCCATCTGTAATGGTTTCATGCATGACAAAACAAGTTTACCTTGCTGTTTAAGCAGAATAAGGAAATGCACTATTAAGGCCATGTTTAATGAGCTAATATTTGAATCTTTGATTCAAATGAGTTCATTCCTTTCTGTTATAGCTTGCATTAGGCCAAGACACATTCATATTCCCATGTCATAGCATGCATCATAGTGTTGCATATCGTCATGTGTTGATTGTGTTCCGATGTGTTCTTCGTGGTAGGTTCTGCCTCCGAGGATATTCACGAGTATCCAACTGAAGGGCAGTATCCCACTACCACTCCATCAGGCAAGCAACCATTGATCATTCCGATACAAACCCATGTTCTCGCTTCTGCTCTTGTTTACTGCATTAAGACAACACGATTCAAACTGCTGTGTGCTACGGTAGTTGAACCCTTATCCTCTGCATGACCTGTCATTGCCACAGTAACTAGATGAAACCCACTAGCATGTGTAGGAGTTGATTTAGCCATGTATGTGATTCCTATCTTGCTATGCCTGCTATGCTTAGTGTTGTGTCAGGTCTGGTTCATCTGGGTGATGGGCCAGAGTGAAATGCTTATGCCGGTAACGTGAGGGATGTGTTGAACATGTTTTGGTAAAGGTATCGATGAGAGGCCATGTAGGAGTACATGGTGGGTTGTTTCATTGAGGCCGTCCCTAAGAACTGAGATCTGTATGTGTGATTTAAGATTCAGCTACTACCATGCATCGGGATCCTTAATTGACCCTCTCGGCTTCTTAACCACCCTAGTACTGTGTCCAGGAGTTGCAAATAGTTTCTGGTGTTTGTAGGTTATGTGTGTGCGGTCGTGCATAGCGCTAACCCTAGGGGTGGGCTATGTTGCGGTAGATACACCGTGGCACGGTGTACCGAGTCACCCGTTTGGTGTCTCGGGATCCCTGTTCACATCGTTCGGGGCCTTATGTGGAAACCTCGGCCGGACTCCCTGCGGATGGAACCTGGATAGGCGATAAACCTGGACTAGAGACTTAAGTGTTTAGGTAGGCCGTGGCCGACACCCTCGCTGGGCTTCCGCTTGAAGGTTGCCGAGTACATGTCGTGTAAACGGCGGTAAGTGGTGAGAGCGTGTATGAAGAAGTACAACCCTGCAGGGTATAAAACTATTCGAATAGCCGCGTCCGCGGTAAAGGACTACTTGGTTGCCTATACAGTTCATAGACAAGTTAATGGGTACTAATAAAAGACTCAAGATAAGTGTGAGTATCGAGGATGGCCCTCTCGTAGGATGACGAGGGAGGATCCCCGGTGGAGTATTGTGTTGGTGAGTAGTGGACTCGTGTGCGAAAACTATTTTACTGGTGAAGTTTCGTAGGATAGCTTAGCCAAGAGTCAAAGCTGGCTTGCTGCATTAACCCCACCATCTTCTTGAGAATAAGCATGTATAGTAGGTTCTGATGTAAGACTTGCTGAGTACCTTTGTACTCATGTTTGCTTAATTACTGTTTTCAGACGACAACACCGCCCCGTCCGATGGGTTCTACGTAGACCTTGACGTCGACGAGTGACTAGCCACCCAGGTGGTGATCCTGGCCATGGAGGGCCCTATGTAGATAGACAGGCTTCAAGAAGCCTTCTTTCTTTCTAGAGTCTGTACTCAGACTAGTTGCTTCCGCATGTGCTTGTATGTTTGTATGACTTGAGTGTCGGGTCATGTGACCCCTATCTGTATGAACATGTTATGTATGGCTCCCTGGAGCCTTTAAATAAAGTACTTGAGTTGTAGAGTTTTGTTGTGATGCCATGTTGTATGTACTCATATCGGGCATATTGTGTGTATGATTGAAATGCTTGGTATGAGTGGGATCCGACAATCTAGTTGTTTATCCTTGGTAGCCTTTCTTATGGGGAAATGTAGTCTAGTGTTCCTCGAGCCATAGTAGTCCGCTACAGCCCGGTTCACCGGAGTCCTGCTAGCCTAGCACTACTGTTCAGGACACTTGACTGGCCGGCATGTGTTTCACTTCGTTCCTATGTCTGTCCCTTCGGGGAAATCTCACGTTGTGACTTCCGGAGTCCTGCCTAGCCTGCTACAGCCCGGGTTCCCCGGAGTCCTGTTAGCCCAGTGCTACAGCCCGGAATCAATCGCTGATGACCGTCATGCTCGATGTGATTCATGTATGCCTGTCTCCATAGGTCTGTGCCGCTTTGGGTTCATGACTAGCCATGTCGGCCCAGGTTCTCTATCATATGGATGCTAGCGACACTATCATATACGTGAGCCAAAAGGCGCAAACGGTCCCGGGCCATGGTAAGGCGACACCCGTGGGATACCGTGCGTGAGGCCGCAAAGTGATATGAGGTATTACCGGCTAGATCGATGTGACTTGGAATCGGGGTCCTGCCACTATCATTCGAGCCAGGACTGCCTTGCTTCAGAACACCGATTTCCGTCACATGCCAGCCTCACTTTCTGGAGCACAGGGGTACTATCAAGCTTTGTACTATGACTCTTCACATGAGGAGTCACTACTCCGCACCACTGCCGAGATGCTCGAGGATAAGGACCGCGAAAATCGGGCCTTGCGTATGGAGCTTTTCCACACTCGTTCTGATCATTGGGCCACTTTGACTCGGTTTGCACCTGCGATGCAGGCAGGATACATGGACATGAGGGACATGTACCCTGTACAGTCTGGATTGCCAGATTGTATGGAGTGGCGCGATGTAGGAGGCATCACCCCTCCTCGTGGTCCCCATCTGCCACCGCCTATGGGATCGTGGCCACATCCGAGTCCCTATGGTCCGCAGGCTCCGCAGGACCGTCTGTTCCCAGATGATCATGGTCCACTTCCAGGCTTTGGTGGCGACTTTTATGAGGTTTACTACGGAGCCGTCTGAGCTAGTAGTAGTTTCACTAGTACTGTAATAGTTGTATTCTCCATAGTCCTACGTGACCCGTGGGATACGACTTGGTGTGTATCATGCTCCGGAGGTGTAGAAAAATAATGTATATGAGCTTGGAATGCCTCCGATGAGATGTAATGTCTTTCACCGTAGTTGTACTCTAGCATGGGCTTGTACTAAACTATGTACGGTGTGTATGACCAATGGTATATATATGGCAGTTTCTATATTACCATGTCGTGCAATGAACATCTTAGCATTCCATGTTATCCATTACATTCTGCACTTCCTTGCTAAGTTTGCGCCATCCTCATCTAAACTGTTGTCTTGTTTTCTCCTAGGATGGTCAACACCCGCAACAACCCTGCTGCCCCGGAGCAGGGGGAAGCCAGTGCAGCTAGGGGTGAAAATCTGCCTCACCCGCCTTCTCTGGCCGAAGTTATGCTGGAGGCAGAAAGAAACAAGCGTGAGACTAACCGCTTGCTGGAGCGGATTGAGCAGAACACTGCACGCCATCAGCGAAACGACTTGGTGTCAATCAATGACTTCATCAAGTTGTACCCACCAAAGTTTAATCATTCCGTCGATCCCCTCGACGCGGATGACTGGCTCCGCAGCATCACACACAACCTACGTTCTGCCAACATAGCCAAAGCTGATAAGGTTACCTATGCTGCCTATCACCTCGAAGGCCCTGCTAGCCTTTGGTGGGAAAACTTTGAGGCTATGCGCCCGGTCGGCCAAATCACTACTTGGGCTGAGTTCAGTGAGGCTTTCCATGAGCATCACATCCCGGAAGGTCTCATAGATCGCAAGAGGGAAGAGTTCTGCAATTTCACCCAAGGAAGACTGACTGTGGATGCATATAGTCGTGAATTTGGGAATCTGGCATGATATGCTCCTGAAGAGGTATCCACCGACGCTAAGAAGCAGGCAAGGTTACGCAAGGGACTTAGCCCTGAGCTTCGCCGCGATCTTCGTCTACATGAGTGCACCTCCTTTCAGAAGTTGGTCAATAAAGCCATTAGTGCTGAGACAGGCCAGTCTGACTATGACGCTTCACGCAAGCACTCTCGTGATTTTGGTTCTTCATCCGGCTCTGGATCTCAGAAGCGCTGGGCGTGGATCCCAAGCACGGCACTGCCACCCAGGTTCATTCCGAGGCCATCCTTTGAGGCGCCTCGCCCCAACCAGCAGTTTGCACCGTCTAAGCCCTATGGTGGCCCCGCTGCTAATGCTGCTCCACGCCCCAATGTTGTGACATGTTTTAAGTGTAGAGAGCCGGGTCACTACAATCGAGAGTGTCCCCAGAACAACAACCCCAATCAGTCTGGAAAGTCCGTTGGTTGTGGTAAGCCAGCGGGAAAGACATTCTACGCCAAGCCAGCCACCACTGCACGTGGCCATGTCAACTATGTCTCAGCTGAGGCGGCTCATGAGGATCCTAACGTCGTCCTTGGTACGCTCCTTGTTAATTGCCATCCGACATCTGTTCTTTTTGATACTGGAGCATCTCATTCATTCATATCTGAGAACTATGCTCGATTGCATAACACGACATTCTGTGACATGCCCACTTCCATGGTAATTCAAACTCCGGGTTCCAAATGGAAAACTTCTAGAGTAAGCCATGGGAACGAAATTCTTGTCGATAGACTTGTCTTCCTTGCATCTTTAATAGCTCTCAAGTCCTCGGACATAAGCATCATCTTGGGTATGGACTGGATGTCAGCTCACTATGCTAAGATTGATTATGCTACTAGAACCGTTCAACTTACTCACCCATCGGGCAAGACAGTCAATGTCTTAACCCGTGTGGCCAAGCGCCAGCTTTACTCCCTAAATGCCAACTCCTTCCAGACCTTGAAGATATTCCGGTAGTCTGGGACTTTCCGGATGTCTTTCCAGAAGAACTGCCAGGTATTCCACCTGACAGGGATGTCGAGTTCATGATAGACCTTGTTCCAGGAACCATCCCAATTTCTAGGAGACCCTATAAGATGGCACCCTTATAACTAGCCGAGCTTAAGAACCAACTCAATAAGTCCTTGAAAAAGGGTTTCATCCGTCCTAGTTCCTCCCCTTGGGCTTGCCCTGTCCTATTCATCAAGAAGAAGGATGGAACGGATCGGATGGTTGTAGATTACTGACCTGTCAACTTGGTCACTATCAACAACAAGTATCCGCTTCCCAGGATCAACGATCTGTATGACCAGCTCGCTGGATCCTCAGTCTTTTCCAAGATGGATTTGAGGTTGGGCTACCATCAAATAAAAATCAGAAATGGGGACATTCCCAAAATGGCCTTTGTTACTCGTTATGGCGAATATGAGTACACCGTTATGTCCTTCGGTTTAACCAATGCCCCAGCCACCTTCTCCCAGTTAATGAACTCGGTCTTCATGGAGTATTTGGATAAATTCGTCGTAGTATACCTCGATGACATACTCATCTACTCCAAGAATCAAGAGGAACATGTCGAACATCTAAGGCTGGTATTGACGAAACTTCGAGAGCATCGCCTTTATGCCAAATTCTCCAAGTGTGAATTTTGGTTGCCAGAAGTGACCTATCTAGGCCATGTAATCTCTGGTAAGGGTATTGCTGTCAATCCCGAGCGAGTTCAAGCCGTCCTTGATTGGACTCCACCTGGGACGATCAAGCAAGTTCGGAGCTTCCTTGGCTTAGCGAGTTATTGCCGTCGCTTCGTCGAGAATTTCTCCAAGGTTGCCAAACCTCTAACTGAACTCCTCAAGAAAGATAAGAAGTTCGAGTAGACCCCATAGTGCGAGTTCAGCTTTCAGGAACTAAAAAGACGCCTGGCATATGCTCCCGTACTGGTACCACCAGATTTCTCCAAGGACTTTATTATCTATTGCGACGCCTCGCGACAAGGACTAGGTTGCATACTCATGGAAGATCGTCAGGTAATTGCCTATGCTTCACGGCAATTACACCCCCATGAGGAAAATTATCCCAGACATGATCTAGAGCTTGCAGCTGTAGTCCGTGCACTTAAAACTTGGCGACATTACCTTCTCGGTAATCATTGCGAGATCTTCACCGATCACCAAAGTTTGAAATATATCTTCACCCAACCGGATTTGAATCTCAGGCAAAGACGTTGGGTCAAGTTGATCTCGGATTACAACTTAGGAATAACTTACACCCCAGGCAAAGCCAATGTCATGGCTAATGCGCTAAGTCGTAAATCTTATTGTAACAACCTGATGTTACAACAAAGTCAACCACTTCTCCACGAGGAATTTCGTAAGCTTAACCTTCACGTAGTTCCTCGAGGATTCCTATCCACCCTGGTGGTGAAGCCTAACCTTATGGATCAGATCATAACCGCCCAGCGGTATGATAAGGGCATATCCCGGATCAAGGAAAACATCGCTAGCGGAGTTGCTAAATGTTTTTCCATGGATGAGCGAGGTGTTGTATTCTTCGAGAACCGCTTGGTGGTTCCCAAGAAACAACATCTACGTCAGTTGATTCTTAAGGAAGCTCATGAGTCCCCTCTCACCATTCATCCCGGTAGTACTAAAATGTTTCAAGACCTACGCCAGAGGTTTTGGTGGACTAGGATGATAAGAGAAATTGCTCAATACATTGCTAGTTGCGACGTCTGTCGTCGTGCTAAAGCAGAGCATCAACAGCCTGTTGGCACCCTTCAACCTTTGGCTATTCCTTAGTGGAAATGGGATAAAATCAGTATGGATTTCATTACTGGGTTTCCCAGGACCAAGAGAGGGGATAATGCTATCTTCGTCGTGATCGATCGTCTTTCCAAAGTAGCCCATTTCCTACCTGTTCGTGAGAGTATCACCGCTAGCCAGCTAGCTGATTTATACATCTCCCGAATAGTGTCTCTTCATGGTGTCCCATGGGAAATTAACTCAGACCGTGGGAGTCTCTTCACCTCTCGATTTTGGGAAAGTTTCCAAAATGCTATGGGAACTCATCTCTCTTTTAGCACCGCCTTCCACCCTCAATCAAGTGGTCAAGTAGAGCGAGTCAATAAAATTCTAGAAGATATGCTCCGAGCTTCTGTCATCTCATTTGGAATGGGTTGGGAGAAATGTCTTCCATTCACGGAGTTTGCTTATAACAATAGTTATCAAGCTAGCTTGGGCAAAGCTCCTTTCGAAGTTCTCTATGGACGAAAATGTCGAACGCCTCTTAACTGGCCAGAAACACGGGAAAGACAACTCTTTGGCCCGAATATGATTCAGGAAGCAGAAGAGCAGGTTCGTGTTATTCATGAGAAATTGAAAACAGCCCAATCTCGTCAAAAGAGCCAATACGATCGTAAACATAAGCTCATGACCTTTGAAGTCGGCGAGAAGGCTTACCTTCGGGTTACTCCGTTAAAGGGAACCCATCGTTTCGGTATCAAAGGCAAATTGGCTACTTGTTACATTGGACCCTTTCGCATTCTTGCCAAACAAGGAGAAGTTGCCTACCAATTGGAACTACCTCCGCATCTTTCCAGAGTCCACGATATCTTCCACATTTCTCAACTCAGGCGTTGCTTCGCGGATCCTATCCGTGGAGTGGACCACGAAACGCTTGATCTACAAGATAACCTCTCATATCGGGAATATCCCGTTCGTATCCTTGATCAAGCCGAGCGTACCACTCAACGCCATAACACCAAGTTTCTCAAGGTTCAATGGTCACATCATTCCGATAAGGAAGCCACTTGGGAAAGGGAGGATCGGCTTTGACTCAAGTACCCCACCTTCTTCCCAACAGATCCTAAATCTCGGGACGAGATTCTTTTGAGTGGGGGTGAGTTGTCACACCCTAGCAAGTTCATGCATTAGAGTGTTTGCATCATGTTTATTTCTTCCAGAAAGATGAAATGGGGATAACAGAACCCCCAGCACCCCCTTAAACCAACTAGGGTTTACTAAAATTGGTTTCAATGGACCCAAAATGCCCTTCACAAAATGTTCATCATTTCTGGATTGGGCTAAAACCCCCGGCAAAAATGGTGCACTCTTTTCTAGGACATTCTGGATTTTTTGAATTAAATCATAAGTATTTGAATTTGGGCATTTAAATACTATAAAATATTTTAAATGCTCAAATAATTCTGGAAATAAGTGTGGGCTATTGGAAATAATCTAAACAAAGCCTATAATTATTTTCAGGATTTTTGTAAGTGCCTAACTATTTTTAATAAAGCCCTAAAGTTACAGAAAAATAGAAAAACAAAACAAATCAGAAAAGAGAGAGAGAGAAAGGCCAGAGGCCACTTACCTGGCTGGCCCGGCCCATATGTCCTGTGCCAATCATCACCTACCTCTGCCAGTAGGCAGAGGAGGGACACCGCGACACCGCCGAGCTCGCCACGCCACCTCCCTGCCTGCCTGCCGTCGTCAGCGCCAGCGTGACGCCTCGAAGCACCTCTGTGGCGTCCCCTCAACCCCCTGGACACCTCACTTCCCCCCTGCTCTCTCCCTCGCTCCCCCGAAGCCATGGCCAACGCAGCCGCCGCCGTCTTGCCGCCGTAGCCGTAGCCACTGTCGTCCCCGTGTCGCACCACCCTGTCCGCGAGCTCCACCACTGTCCTCTCCGTCGAGCAGACTGAGCCCCGAGCGCTCGTTTGCCCTGAAGCCACCGCGTCGACCTCATCTTCACCGCCCATCGCCGGAGATCCACTTCACCGCCCCACTTGCTCCGGCTTGTCCCCGACTCCTCTGGCCCGCTCGCTCGACGCGCCGTGAGCCCTGCTACCTCCTGCTCCTCCCAGTTTGCCTTCTTGTGCACCACAGCAACCAAACCGAGCTCGCCCGCACGCGCCGCCGCCTCTGCACGTTGCCGTCATGGCCATGGCCACGCTGGCTCGATTCCGAGCACGCCATCGCGTTTGTCGCAGCCCAAGCAGCCCGTAGCACCGCTCCACGCGCCTCGCCGTGCCCCGTAGCCTCAGGTTCGACCTCGCTCGAACTCCGGCGACTGCCAAGGTCGTCGCCGGCGTCGTTCCCGGCCACCCCGAGCTCCACCACTACCACCAAACGACGCGGCTCGCTTCCCGCATCCCGTAGCTGCTCTCCATCGTCGATTTGGTCACCGGAGCACGAAACCCGCACCGCCCCGCCGCGTCTGGCCTCGCCGGCGGCTAAACGCCGGCTCGTTTGACCCCATTTGACCATGTTTGACCCGTGTGGGCCCAGGTTGACTCCCGCCTGAGCCTATGACACGTGGGGCCGACCTGTTAATTAGGTTAGGATTAGTGCTAACTAATTTTAGTTAGTTTAGGTCACTGACATGTGGGCCCAGGCCCACTGACAGTTTAGTTAGTACTAACTTAATTATGTTAGTTAGCTGAGACACTGACAGATGGGGCGCACCAGTCAGGTTTGACCTGGGCTGGCGCCTTTGACTCGCTGACGTCATAGTGACGCAGTGCTGACGCAATTATTTATTTTCTGGATTTATTCTTATATAGGAAATTCCATAAAATAGCCAAAACTTCTAAAAATCATAGAAAATCAACCATAGCTCCAAATCAAACAAATTATATATGAAAAATGATCAGAAAAATTCAATATTTCCATCTGTAATGGTTTCATGCATGACAAAACACTTTAACCCTTCTGTTTAGGTGAAACAAGCTAATACACTTATTATGCATAAGAACTTAAGCTTACCCATTTCAACTTGTTTCACATTGCATTAGGCAGGACACATCATTTTGCCATGTCATAGCATGCATCATATTGTTGCATATTGCCATGTGTTGATTATATTCTGTGTGTCTTTCGTGGTAGGTTCTGCCTCCGAGGATATCTCTGAATATCCAACTGAAGGCAGTACCCTACTACCACTCCATCAGGCAAGCAGCCCCATTGATAAAATTGATACAATCCCATGTTCTCGCCTCTGCTCTCATTTACTACATTAAGACAACAATGTTTCAAACTGCTGTGTGCTACGGTAGTTGAACCCTTATCCTCTGCATGACCTGTCATTGCCACAGTAACTAGATGAAACCCACTAGCATGTGTAGGAGTTGATTGAGCCATATTTGTGTTTCCTACCTTGCTATGCTTAGAGTTGTGTCAGGTCTGGTTCATCTGGGCGATGGGCTAGAGTGAAATGATTATGTCGGTAATGTGAGAGATGTGTTGAACATGATTTGGTAAAGGTATCGATGAGAGGCCATGTAGGAGTACATGGTGGGTTGTTTCATTGATGTTGTCCCTAAGAACTGAGATCTGTATGTGTGATTTTAAGAATTAGCTACTACCATGCATTGGGATCCTTAATTGACCCTCTCGGCTTCTTAATCACCCTAGTACTCTGTCCAGGAGTTGCAAATAGTTTCTGGTGTTTGTAGGTTATGTGTTGGTGGCCGTGCGTAGCGCTGACCCTAGGGGTGGGCTATGATGCGGTAGATACACCGTGGCACGGTGTACCAAGTCACCCGTTTGGTGTCTCGGGAACCCTGTTCACATCGTTCGGGGCCGTATGTGGAAACCTCGGCCGGACTCCCTACGGATGGAACCTGGATAGGCGATAAACCTGGACTAGAGACTTGAGTGTTTAGGTAGGTCGTCGCCGACACCCTCGTTGGGCTTCCGCTTGAAGGTTGCCGAGTACATGTCGTGTAAACGACGGTAAGTGGTGAGAGCTTATGAAGAAGTACACCCTTGCAGGGTTAACATCATCTATTCGAATAGTCGCGTCCGCAGTAAAGGACTACTTGGTTGCCTATACAGTTCATAGACAAGTTAATGGTTACTACTAAAAGACTCAAGATAAGTGTGAGTACAGAGGATGGCCCTCTCGTAGGATGACGAGGGAGGATCCCCGGTGGAGTATTGTGTTGGTGATTAGTGGACTCGTGTGCGAAAACTATTTTACTAGTGGTGTCTCGTAGGATAGCTTAGCCAAGAGTCAAAGCTGGCTTGCTGCAATAACTCCACCACCTTCTTGAGAATGAGCATGTATAGTAGGTTCAGTTGTAAGACTTGCTGAGTACCTTTGTACTCATGTTTCTTTAATTACTGTTTCAGACGACAACACCGCCCCCTCCGATGGGTTTTATGTAGACCTCGACGTCGATGAGTAACTTGCCACCTAGGTGCTGATCCTGGCCATGGAGGGCCCTATGTAGATAGACAGGCTTCGAGAAGCCTTCTTTCTTTCTCGTGTATGTACTCAGACTATTTGCTTCCGCATGTGCTTGTATGCCTGTATGACTTGAGTGTCGGGTCATGTGACCCCTACCTGTATGAACATGTTATGTATGGCTCTCTAGAGTCTTTAAATAAAGTACTTGAGTTGTAGAGTTTTGTTGTGATGACATGTTGTATTTGCACATATCGAGCATATTGTGTGTATGATTGAAATGCTTGGTATGTGTGGGATCCGACAATCTGGTTGTTTATCCTTGCCAGCCTCTCTTATGGGGAAATGTAGTCTAGTGCTCCTTGAGCCATAGTAGTCTGCTACAGCCCGGTTCATCGGAGTCCTGCTAGCCCAGCACTACTGCTCAGGACACTTGACTGGCCGGCATGTGTTTCATTTCGTTCCTATGTCTGTCCCTTCGGGGAAATGTCACGCGGTGACTTCCGGAGTCCTGCCTAGCCTGCTACAGGCCGGGTTCCCCGGAGTCCTGTTAGCCTAGTGCTACAGCCCGGATTCACCCGCTGATGACCGACATGCTCGATGTGATTCATGTATGCCTGTCTCCATAGGTCTGTGCCGCTTTGGGTTCACGACTAGCCATGTTGGCCCGGGTTCTCTGTCATATGGATGCTAGCGACACTATCATATACGTGAGCCAAAAGGCGCAAATGGTCCCGGGCCATGGTAAGGCGACACCCGTGGGATACCGTGCGTGAGGCTGCAATGTGATATGAGGTGTTACCGGCTAGATCGATGTGACTTGGAATCGGGGTCCTAACATACAATTGGTCTTAGATAGTCTGACGGAGGAAGGAGAGGGTGGGAGGAGAAGGTGGAGGTGGCTGCGGTTTCGACCCGTGATCTGACTCGACGAGGGAGGTGGCAGATCGATTCGGTTGAAGTGGTTGTCAGAGGTGCTGGGTGGTAGGAGCACCAGCCGACAGCGCTGGTGAACGACGATGGGGCCTCCTGACGAGGACGACGAGGTGGGTGTTGACAACTGCAACGAGAGCTCGAAAGATCCGTCATCGGCGGTGTTCTTCTACTTGAGGCAGTCATCGTCCATGTGGCCTCCTCGCCACCACTGGTGGACGCCGGTGAGGCCAGTCTTCCCTCCATGTGCAGAAACTCCCTCGCTCCCCACGGCGCCGTCTCCCTTACCCTATCTCTCTTCCTGAACCTCTCTTAATTGTACACAAAGAGAGCCAACAAAGTACTCCCTCCGTTCGGAATTACTTGTCAAAGAAATGGATGTATCTAGATGTATTTTAGGTCTAGATACATCCATTTTCGAGACAAGTAATTTCGAACGGAGGGAGTACAAAATTGGAGGCTAAATATAGGCAGATTTGTCCAATTCTCAGACTAGATTTAATGAATGAAGCTCCAGTTGATTACTTATCTGGGCACTATCAAATAGAAGATGATGTGGTGAATGAAATCTCTTTGCTGATAAGCTAATTACGCTGGTTAGTTATTACACATTAGGCTCAGGCTTGCTTCTCTCAGTTTCCTATCTAGATCTTAATTTGTGGAGTACGGCTACTATCTGTGCTGCTGGAGATGTGTGTGTGATGCTGGTTGTATCTGTTCGGTGTTGTTATCTTCTGTTGGTTCTGCTGCGGCTGCGACGTGCTACTAACTGTTGGTGGTTATTTGTGAAACTGAAAACCCCATTTATCACAAGTTTACGCTTGCTTTTATTTTGTCAGTTCTTGATTCCTTGTAGATCCATTTGTTGTCGGAGAACATGACAAGATTTCTTCTATTTGCTTCGGATTTATTGATCGATTTGCAAGATGTGTCATAGGCGAATGAGGAACACACATATGGAGAACATGACATGGAGGATCTGGAACCTCACAAGGAAAAAGGAGGTGAGCTCTTTCTCTTGTCTTGTAACCTCCTCGTGCGAGATTCTATTGGGTTGGGCTTCTGTAAATTATGTACATGCTTGTAATTTTGTCAACGCACAAGAAGGATTTCAAGCCAATGAGTTGTGGTTCTGGTTCTTTTCAAATTGCCATGATTTTAACCAAAAAATTAGTGTAGATTCTAATTTGTGTGGTAAGTGCATGGCATTTTTTGTTTTACATGTTTATTTATAGCTTACATCTCTTATTGCAATTTGCAGGATGAGAATCAGGGCATGGATCTATGATCTTATTCATGGAAACAGTACAAAATAGCGAGTCAGTCATTATTTTGTCCCACTGAAGCTCCACGTGTTGCTGATTGCTTGGGATATGAGTTTCAGACTCTATAGAAGAAATATGAAAGAGAATTAGGCTCGACTAGATATACATATTATACTCCTTGCATTGCCTTTTGTTAAACAATTATTTATACGACATTGTGATGGGGTCATGGAAATATTGAGGTCGCCAAATCATGATGTGCAACGCTGAACTAATTCGATGCGAAGGGATTTGAGAGATGATGTGCAGCGTCGTAGTGTCTGATCTGATCTCCAACAATCTACTGCTTATTTATTCACCTGGTGCTTCTTTTTCTTGGTAGCTAATGGTATCGGTTGTTCCAATATTCTAAACTAAGCCTAACCACACCTTTTGTTTATACCATTGCCTCTTGTTGGTTCTTTCTCTGGAAATCTTAATTTCCAGATTACAAATTAGAATGTGTGAAAATTACTACCCTTGTTCGTTAAGGTTCCTTGTTACGAACCTCCATTTCTTAATTAATAGTAATTTTATCTTATTCTGTTATTTGAAGTGTAATATTGTGTTTCTTTTCTTCATAAAAAATTAGTATTGGATTGAACATGCCTACAAAGATTGTTGTGTTTTCCAATGCATGAAAATTTGGCGGAGCTCAATTATCACTATGTCTGAGCAAAAGAAGTTTCAGTTCTTCCACCGAATACATGTGGTTGTTAACAGGTAGTATGGCAACCATGCAAAATTAGTCCGGGACATCAAATTCTGCAACAAAGGTGAAAGATTTATTTTGAGTGATTGAGACATGCAATTAGAGACAAAAAGATCATATACTATACTGCACATACCAATACTTCATATTCATGTACTCTGAGTATGATGGTATAACTCCATGTAGTACAAGTAGGAAAGTGGTTGGGGCGTGTACTGCTTTTCTTCCAGTATTGAGTACCAAACATATTAGATGCATGCTAGCCTAATTTTGTACATTTTGCTAATCTAGAACCTCATATTTCTTTGTCACTGTACTAGAACTATACAAGGCTTCAACAGTCAGTGTATGAGAACATGAATTAATCCTAGACAACATATGCTATTGGTTTGGCAGCTTATTCTCAAGTTATGTCTAATTTTGTGCTTTGATAATTTCAGATGGACTATGTCCTTAAGTTTCCCTTTTATACCATGCTGGAAATGTCTAGACCACAAGAGGAATGTCAAACATTTTGATGCTAGAGGTTCTCACAAACTGAAGACAAAATACTTGTAAGATTCTTATTGATGTAAAAAGAGCTCTACTTCAAATCATTTTAATTAGATATCATACTTAAATTTCAAACAAATTACTGAATCGAGCCAGTAAGTACACTTCCATACAATCATCGATTATGCTCCAATGTACATACTTATGGTTTATTATTTATGAAGAATCAATGTGCTTTTTAGGTAAAAAACATTCCCGAGCACTCCTTCACAACCTCAAAACAAGCCACCAAACACTGGTACATCTCTTACCAATTTCATCAAGTACATTTCTTCACACACTGCTCTGAAAGCTTACGTTCTAATTTTTTCTCTGTTATCTTCCTTTTTCAGGGTAGCTCAAGATTAGAAAGGAGTGCATTGTAGGAGCGAGGAGCAACTATAGAGCAATTAGTTTTTAAATGGACAAATATTATGTATTTTGTAAAGGATTTAGCTTCATAGGAAAACTTAGTTCTGGTTGTATGATCTTTTCTTAATTATTTTCATCTTTCATATGAATATTTGATTTGATTCAATTCTGAACTCAAGGTGTTTGTTCGTAATTGAAATTGTGCGAATGAGATGCTTGTGATACAATTGGTGATATGGGAAGATCCCTTTATATAATTTTTGTTGCCTATGAATGTGAATCGTGATATGAGTGGATGCCTTTATATGACAATATATGTTGATCATTCTACACAAACATGTGTTGTGATGAAGTAACTGGATTTGAAATGATGAAATACACATTGAAAGTAAATCAAATAACTTTTAAAGTTAAGTATATTTAGAGACGAATATAACATCTCTACATAGCGTGTATACGAAAGGAGTTAGTGCCCATGATGAATGAAGCGACTTTATGAGTAGGGACGTGATAAACGCATCTAACAGAACGACTCTACATATCTAGATACGCTTTTGAACGTCCCAATATAGCGTCTCATATCTATTGACGCTTTCAAATGTCCTAATATAGTGCCTCATATCTAGGGACGCTTTTGAACGTCCCAATATAGTGTCTCATGCCATGTACAGACGCTTAGCCAACGTGTCTACACGTTTTGAGACGGTCCGTAGGGAGACGCTCCAGAGACGCTTTAGTAAGTCGACTCTATGGTTCCCTAGAGATGAAATAACACGTCTCTAGCTGTTGAATATGACGTCTCTACAGACAGTTTTTCTTGTAGTGGTTGCCGCCGCCAAGGAGGAACGACGACCATCACCAGGACAAGGGGGCTGGGGGCTTCCAGGAGCCGCGCGCAGTCGCTTGCATCTTGGGCGGCGCTCAGTCCCCAGCCTCTCAGCGCATCTTCAAACAGTTCGCTCGCGAGGTGAACGCGGCGCTCCCCAAGCTCGAGGCCACGCGCCCGCTCCGGTGGTCCCAATGCGCCATCACCTTCAGCTCGGCCGACCAGCTCAAGTGCGCAGCCACCGCTGGCACACTCCCTATGCTATGCTCCCCAGTCATCAGCAATGTGCAAGTCACCAGGACTCCCATCGACGGCGGCGCAGGGCTCAACGTCATATCCGCCGACACATTCGACAGCCTCCAAGTGCCCTATGAGCAGCTCCAGCCAACTGTAACATCCAAATTTTCAATTTGGAATGTTATACATAGATCATCATTGCATATCATATTTTATTGCATTTTGGTAGATCCTAGAAATTTCCACGCAACTCAAGGACCTACGGAGAGAGTTGGGGATTTTGTTATTTTCATATTTGAGGTTTTCTCGAATTATGAAAACAGAATCATTTGATTTTATTTATTTTATCTTCAATTATTTCAATTATAAAAATTAAGTGAGAGGGAATAAAATGACTTCCCAAAATAAAGAAATATTGAGGATTTAATAATAAAAATCGAATAAGATTTTATTTTGGAGTTTTTCGCTGTTTTATTTGAATTTAGGAAAAATGCGCGTTTCTCAAAATTGCATTTAGGCCCCAAATAAATGTTCACTTTGTCCGGCTTGATTTTCGAAGTCGGGAAAATTTATTTCGGGATTTTTTAAGTCCGTTTAGTATTTTCTTTTCTTTCTTTTTCTGCACATCAAAATTATTGTAAAAAAATAAAAAATAGTCGACCGACTTAGGGTCGTACTCGGCCAGGACTTCTCGGGCCGGCCATAAAAAGCCGCCGCCCGAGGCCCATTCAACCCGCCCCACCCGAAAACCCTTACCATAGCCGGATCCCGCCGCCGCCGCCGCGGCGCCGCCCCA
>NC_041380.1:387740759-387799402 GCF_002162155.2 Triticum dicoccoides
CCCGCCGCAGGCGCCGCCCGCGCCGCCTTGCCGGAGCCCGCCGCCGCCGTCGCCTGTAACCGCCGCCGCCGCCATCGGTTTTCTACGGAAAACCGATCGGTTTTCCGTTAGAACTCACGGTTTATTTTTTTAGATTGGTTTTTTCGGTTTAATTATTTAGAGGACGTTCGTCCGTACGTTCGTTTTAACGAACGGTTTTCGCCGTTTAGACGTAGACAACGAACGTTCGTTCGTTAGCCTGTTCGTTGTTTTTCTTTTTCTCGGATTTTTCGCGATTATTTCTGATCGCGATTTCTGATCCAATTTTCATTTTAGTATAACTTTTCACTCGTTTATCAGAATCAGGCGATTCAAGCGCCTAGAGTCTCTTCTCGAAACCCTCTTTCCGTTTAACCAACTCAAACAAGTTTTTGCTTCTTTAAAATTTGACTTAGATCCAGAGTAGTAAACAAAGCTTGTTTCTTTCACCGTTTGCCTTTTGTCTCTTCGTTTGTTTTGTTTCTTTTTCTGCAAACCGGAGTTCTTAAGTTGAACTTTCTGGTTAGATCTCTTATTTGAGTTTTACCTGTGCATTAGATGAGTACTTATTGTATGCTTGTTTGTTTGTGTGCGTTAGAGTACCCGTAGTGCGCCGCTTGCTACTTCGAATCTCTAGGTTTCACGGATCATCAGCAAGGCAAGTAACACCTTGATCATATCCCTTTCATACCCAGTTTTTGTGCATTATATCAATCCTCAAACATTGCATGATTAGGATCTAATTAAATAGTGGGTTTTGGGAAAGTAGATGAGGTAGTACCTATTACCTGTTTTATTATCAAACCCTTGGGAGTTACTTCTGCGTTTGCTTATATTGCCATGCTATGCTAGTAGACGTGGATTGGGTGAGTGTATCCATGACATATGTGAGATTGTTAATTAATGGTTTATTTAAGGTGGCAACTTTAATACACATCTGGGTGGGTTGAGGCACCTGGGTATTCCAGCGATTGCCTATTTTTCTTTATGGACCGCCACCCAGACTCAAAGGGATCATGAGATTATTCATACTAGAAACTTCTGTGTGCAGCCACAAGCTACTATGGGCTCTAGCATAGTTGATTAAGTCGTGCGAACTCTTACAGTGGTAGACTAGTAGATGTAGGGGAAAGTAGGTGTAACGGTCTACCCGATCGTAAGGTGCTAGCGCTTTTGAAAGACTATGTCTTAGTCATCCGTTTCTCAAACACCATGTAGTGCGAGAATCCCAACGGAGGAGATCTAGTCTTGTGGGGAAAAGTGCGCAAACCTCTGCAGAGTGTAAAAACTAATCATGGTTAGCCGTGTCCCGGTTATGGATAACTTGAGTATCTGGTTCTTGGATTATCATGTGAATCTCATCATGTTACTTTAATTAATTTTGTTGGTTTTTTTAATGATGATGCTTAATTGGGATTGAGAGGGTGTCTACACTCTCAATGTTTAACAACTACCATAAAAGTTAAATAAAATTTATTCCTTTGCAGTAGGGAAAAATTGGCTTTACGCAAAACTGTGACCATAGAGCTTTCTACCAGCCATATATGCATGTAGTATAGCCTATTTCTGTTCATTACTCTCTTTGTGTTACTTTGCCAGCATATTCCATGTGCTGACCCATTTTCGGGCTGCAACGTTCATGTTGCGGATTTTTCAGATGACGACTAAGGTGCCTTTAGGTTGTGGTTCTATACTCAGTGATGCCGTTGGAGTTGATGGACTCACCTATCTTCCAAGCTTTCCGCTGTTATCGTTATTAGATGGCCTTAAGACATATTATTTGTAATAAGTTCTCTCTTGAGACACTCGTTGTAATAAGTGTGTGATTGCTACTCTGTTATAAATCCTTCAAGTACTGTGCGTGTCAGCATTACTGATCCAGGGATGACACTGAAGCACAGAGATCAGACCGTTTGAGGTCTGGTCGCTACAAGATGGTATCAGAGCACACGCTGACTGTAGGACACGGCCACTAAGATAAAGACCTAGATCACTACTCACTCTTCTCGTTTCTGACTCCTCATCTTTTCTACTCTTTTAGGATGGCGGATGCAAGGAACAAGTTCACACAACCGGATGAAGATACACCCTTTGGACGCCACCTGAAGGAAGTCACTAAGTACCTGAACATCGGAGTACTAAGCTTCACCAGGACCTACAACGCCACTTTACCCGAAGAGGAGCACTGGATGATTCAAGTTCAAGTTCCAGGAAGGACGTTCATGCCAGTCACCGCGCCCATAGAGTTTTCCTTTGATGCACCAACCTGGAGTCTAGGAAAGAGCATGGCGGCCCACATCACCATGGGACGTATTGGAGAAGTTTACTGCAATGATCTCAAGGATACTATCTACCAGATTTGTGGGCGCCGAGATGAGCACTGGGAGATGATCAGCACCAAGAAGGATAGATCAATCACAGCTTTTATCCAGGAGTTAAACCAGCACATTCGAGATCAGGAGAACCAGATGTGCATAGACATGATAGATCTGAAGAAGGTGATGACAAGAATCATGGAGCTGAAGGAAGAACTCAAGGCTACACGTGAAGATTATGAGGAGGAAATCATCGTACTAGTGGAGAAGAATGACTAACTGATTTAGAAGATCGAAATATTCATGGGAGACCCCACACCAGTAGAAGAAGATGAAGAACCCAAGCAGATTCGCCCGGAAGACTACATCATCATCGACGACACCGACTCTGACCTGTGCGATGATGACTTTGAAGACGGAGCTGGAGCAGATATCATGGAGTCTGCAACCGAGGAATATTTCTAGTAGACCACCACATCAGTAGTAGTATTCCACCATGTAAATAGAGTAGTCCAAGCACATTTGAGATAGTTAGACCGATTGTATGCCCTTGTTTGATTGAATGAAGTGATTTTGTTTGCATTTGCCTCATGTGCATATGGGTAGTGTTTTCTCTCTAGACCTCTCTCTATTCTTAAATCTCATCTTTTCTAAACCCATCAGATGCCTCCGAGACGTGACAATGGATTTGCATTTCCATCGGAGCTCACTCAGTTGATCCAGCAGTAGAATGCGTTGATGCAGTTGCTAGTCTAGAATCAAAATTAGGGGAACAACAACAACAACCCACCACCACCACCACCACCACCACCTGTTGATCACTTAACCCGTTTCCTTAGGCTGAATCCGCGGTGTTCTCTAGTAGCACCGAGCCTATAGTGGCAGATGATTGGCTCTGCAAGATTGGAAGGGAGTTAACCACTACAGGATGTACTGATGCTGAGAAGGTGCACTTTGCCGCACATCAGTTGGATGGACCAGCAACATCATGGTGGGAGAATTACACTGTCACCTACCCTATAGCCACGGTGACATGGGACCAATTTCAGCAGGCTTTCCGTACAGCCCATGTTTCAGCAGAAGCTATGGCCATGAAGAAGCATGAGTTTCGCAACTTGCGCCAAGGAGGACGGACAGTTGTCCAATACGTGGATGACTTTAGTAAGTTAGCATGTTATGCCCCAGATGACGTTGCTACGGAAGTAGCTAAGCAGGAGAAGTTTCTGGAAGGACTGAATGATGAGTTGAGTATGCAATTGATGGTAGCAACTTTCAACAACTACCAGGAACTGGTAGATTGTGCTCTTATGATTGAAGGGAAGCAGTAGCAGATTGAGAACTGCGAGAGGAAGTATGGACAAGGGAAGTACAATTCAGGAGCTCAGCAGAAGCCACGTTTTACCCCGAAATTGGGAGGACATTTTCAGCATACCCATGGAGGAGGACGTTCGCATAATCATAATGGCCCCAAGAACGGTAATGGGAATGGGGGAAGCAACAGTCAGAACCGTACCAACCCATCAACCCCAGCCAAGAGAGACCTGAGCCAAGTCACTTGTTATAAGTGTCATAAGACCAGACATTATGCCAATGAATGTCCTGAAGCCCAGAATGGAAATGGCAATGGAAGCTCTGGGAAGAAGCCGAACCCTTTCAATAGGGGATAGGTGAACCACGTTAACATGGAGGAGGTTGAAGCCCAGCCAGATGCAGTAATCGGTAAGTTTTTGGTTAAGTCTTTTACTGTAATCATTCTTTTCGATACTGGTGCATCGCATTCATATATATCAAGGGGATTCGTGGATAAGTATAACCTGCCCACCAAGGTTCTTAGAACACCTATGTTAGTAAGCTCACCAGGAGCGGAGTATATGGCCAGCGGAGGATGTTTTCAAATGCCATCGAGTATAGGTAGGCGTGTCTTCCCCTCGGATTTAATCATTTTGGAATCACACAGTTTGGATGTAATTCTGGGTATGGATTGGCTATCGATGTATGGAGGAAACATCGATTGCGCCAGTAAGTCAATTTTGCTTACCACCCCAGAAGGAAGAAGGATCAAGTATATATCACGGCATGTGTCGAATATGACTCAAGTAAATTCCCTAACAGGAGTTGTACAGGAGGAAGTACCGGTGGTACATGATTTTCCGGATGTATTTCCAGAAGAGTTGCCAGGCATGCCACCGAATAGAGACATTGAGTTTTTGATTGAGCTTTTTCCAGGCATAGGACCAATATCTAAGAGACCATATAGAATGCCTGCAAAGGATTTGGAGGAGATTAAGAAGCAGATTAAGGAGTTACTGGATAAGGGATATATTCGCCCAAGTTCGTCACCTTGGGGATCACCAGTACTTCTAGTGGAAAAGAAGGATGGATCGTTAAGGATGGTTGTTGATTATCGAGGATTGAATGAAGTGATGATCAAGAATAAGTACCCACTGCCGATGATCAATGATTTGTTTAACCAATTTCAAGGAGCAAAGGTATTTTCCAAGATCGATTTGCAATCAGGATACCACCAGCTGAAGATTCGAGAGCAGGACATACCTAAGACAGCTTTTACTACAAGGTACGGTTGTATGAGTATACCGTTATGTCATTTGGTCTGACTAACGCGCCTGCTTATTTTATGAACATGATGAACAAAGTGTTTATGGAGTTTTTGGATAAGTTCGTTGTAGTGTTCATTGATGATATTCTGGTTTACTCAAAGAATGAAGAAGAACATAAGGAACATTTGCGTTTGGTACTTGGTAAGCTCAGAGAACATCAGCTATACACCAAGTTCAGCAAATGTGAGTTTTGGTTGAAGGAAGTTGGATTCCTAGGACATGTTATATTCGGAGAAGGAATAGCAGTAGATCCCACCAAGGTTGTCACTGTGACAAATTGGGAAGCCCCAACAACAGTTGGAGAGATTCGGAGTTTTCTTGGACTCGCATGATACTACCAGAGATTCACAGAAAATTTCTCAAAGATTGCAAAACCTATGATGGAGTTGTTGAAGAAGGATACCAAGTTCAAATGGACTGAGGAATGTGAAGCCAGTTTCCAGGAGTTGAAGAAACATTTGGTTACCTCGCCAGTGTTGATTGTGCCAGATCAGCGCAAGGATTATGAGGTGTATTGCGATGCTTCACGTCGAGGACTTGGAGCAGTGCTTATGCAGGAGGGAAGAGTTGTTTCGTATGCTTCACGACAGCTTAAGCCCCATGAGTTGAATTATGATACACATGATTTGGAGTTAGCAGCCGTAGTGCATGCATTGAAGACTTGGAGACATTTTCTCATTGGAAACCATTGTGAGGTATACACGGATCACAAGAGTTTGAAGTACATCTTCATGCAGAAGAAGTTGATCTCAGGCAAAGAAGATGGTTGGAGCTCATCAAGGATTATGACATGAGATTGCATTATCACCCCGAAAAGGCTAACGTAATAGCCAATGCGTTGAGCCGCAAGAGCCATGTCAACACACTCATGACCAGAGAGTTACCAAAGGAGTTGGCCGAGGACCTTCGTGAGCTATGTTTGGAGATAGTTCCGAGAGGCTATGTAACAGCATTGGAGGTTCAGTCTACTTTGATGGATAGGATCAGAGAAGCTCAGAAGACTAATGAGGAGATTGCCTCCATTAAAGAGAAAATGAGCAAAGGAAAAGCTAAAGGATTTCGTGAGGATGAACACGATACCTTATGGTTTGAGGACCGCGTTTATGTGCCCAATGACCCGGAGATCAGGAAGCTAATTCTGCAAGAGGCCCATGACTCACCGTACTCGATTCACCCAGGAAATACCAAGATGTATTTGGATTTGAAGGATACTTTCTGGTGGACCAGAATGAAGAAAGATATTGCGGAGTATGTAGCAGTTTGTGATGTATGTCAGAGAGTAAAAGCAGAACATCAGAAGCCAGCAGGATTGCTACATCCATTGTTGATACCCGAATGGAAGTGGGATAATATAGGCATGGATTTTATCACGGGATTACCCAGGACCCGTTCAGGCTATGACTCGATATGGGATGTAGTCGATCGTTTGACGAAGGTAGCTCATTTCATCCCAGTGAAGACTACTTACAGTAGTGCCAAGTTGGCTAAGATATACATGACCAGGATCGTATGTCTGCATGGAGTTCCGAGGAGCATTGTATCAGATAGAGGAACCCGGTTTACCTCAAAGTTCTGGAGTCAGTTGCACGATACTTTGGGAACCAGGCTAGAGTTTAGTACAGCTTTTCATCCGCAGACAGATGGACAAACTGAGAGAGTCAATCAGATTTTGGAGGATATGCTGAGAGCTTATGCGCTAGATTATGGATCTAGTTGGGACGGCAATTTGCCGTATGCAGAGTTCTCTTTCAACAACAGTTATCAATCTAGTTTGAAGATGGCCCCTTTTGAAGCCTTGTACGAAAGGAGGTGCAGAACCCCACTGTTGTGGGATGAAGTTGGAGACCGCCAGTTGTTTGGACCGGATTTAATTACGGAGTCTGAACGGAAGGTGAAGTTGATTCGCAATAGGCTCAAGGTAGCCCAGTCCAAGCAAAAGAGCCATGCAGATTCTAAACGCAAGGAGACAGTTTACAAAGTCGGAGACAGAGTTTATCTCCGTGTATCCCCGCTTCGAGGAGTTAAGCGCTTTGGAGTTAAGGGAAAGTTAGCGCCACATTTTGTGGGACCATACAAAGTTTTGGAGCGTATGGGAGAAGTTGCTTACAAGCTAGAGTTACCCGAAGGATTGTCAGGAGTTCATGATGTGTTCCATGTTTCCCAGTTGAAAAAGTGCCACACAGAGATGGCGGATATACCGCTGAGAGATACAGTGCCGCTGGAAGCGATTCAGTTGGATAATGATTTGACCTACGAGGAGAAACCAGTCAAGATACTCGAGTTTGCCAGCCGACTTACCCGCAGCAAGGTTATCAAGTTTTGTAAACTTCAGTGGAGCCACCACACCGAGGATGAAGCCACCTGGGAACGAGAGGAAGATTTGCTGAAAGACCACCCACACCTATTTTCTAGCCAACCCGAATCTCGAGGGCGAGATTCATCTTAAGGGGGTAGGTTTGTAACATCCCAAATTTTCAATTTGGAATTTATACATAGATCATCATTGCATATCATATTTTATTGCATTTTGGTTGATCCTAGAAATGTCCACGCAACTCAAGGACCTACGGAGAGAGTTGGGGATTTCGTTATTTTCACATTTGAGGTTTTCTCGAATTATGAAAAGAGGATCATTTGATTTTACTTATTTTATCTTCAATTATTTCAATTATAAAAATAAGTGAGAGGGAATAAAATGAATTTCCTAAAATAAAGAAATATTGAGGATTTAATAATAAAAATCAAATAAGATTTTATTTTGGAGTTTTTCGCTATTTTATTTGAATTTAGGAAAAATGTGCGTTTTTCAAAATTGCATTTAGGCCCCAAATAAATGTTCACTTTGTCCGGATTGATTTTAGAAGTCGGGGAAAATTTATTTAGGGATTTTTGGAGTCCGTTTAGTATTTTATTTTCTTTCTTTTTCTGCACGTCAAAATTATTTAAAAAAAATAGTCGACCGACTTAGGGCCGTACTCGGCCAGGACTTCTCGGGCCGGCCTTTAAAAGCCGCCGCCCGAGGCCCGTTCAACCCGCCCCACCCCAAAACCCTAACCCTAGCCGGATCCCGCCGCCGCCCGCGCCGCCCCGCGCCGGAACCCGCCGCCGCCGCCGTCGGTTTTCTATGGAAAACCGATTGGTTTTTCGTTAGAACTCGCAGTTTATTTTTTTTAGATTAGTTTTTTCGGTTTAATTATTTAGAGGACAGTCGTCCGTACGTTCGTTTTAACGAACAGTTTTCACCGTTTAGACGCAAACAACAAACTTTCATTCGTTAGCCTGTTCGTCGTTTTTCTTTTTCTCTGATTTTCCGCGATTATTTCTGATCGCGATTTCTAATCCGATTTTTGTTTTAGTATAATTTTTCGCTCGTTTATCGGAATCAGGCGATTCAAGCGCCTAGAGTTTCGTCTCGAAACCTCTTTCCGTTTAAGAAACTCAAACAAGTTTTTGATTCTGTGAAATTTTACTTAGATCCAGATTAGTAAACGAAGCTTGTTTCTTTCGCCGTTTGCCTTTCGTATCTTCGTTTGTTTTGTTTCTTTTTTTTTTGCAAACCGGAGTTCTTAAGTTGAACTTTCTGGTTCGATCTCTTATTTGAGTTTTACCTGTGCATTAGATGAGTACTTATTGTATGCTTGTTTGTTTGTGTGCATTAGAGTTCCCGGAGTGCGCCGCTTGCTACTTGGAATCTCTAGGTTTCACGGATCATCAGCAAGGCAAGTAACACCTTGATCATATCCCTTTCATACCCAGTTTTTGTGCATTAGATCAATCCTCAAACATTGCATGATTAGGATCTAAATAAATTGCGGGTTCTGGGAAAGTAGATGAGGTAGTACCTATTACCTATTTTATTATCAAACCCTTGGGAGTTACTTCTGCGTTTGCTTATATTGCCATGCTATGCTAGTAGACGTGGATTGGGTGAGTGTATCCATGACAGATGTGAGATTGTTAATTAATGGTTTATTTAAGGTGGCAACTTTAATACACATCTGGGTGGATTGAGGCACCTGGGTATTCCAGGGATTGCCTGTTTTTCTTTATGGACCGCCACCCAGACTCAAAGGGATCATGAGATTATTCATACTAGAAACTTCCGTGTGCAGCCACAAGCTACTATGGGCTCTAGCATAGTTGATTAAGTCGTGCGAACTCTTACAATGGTACACTAGTAGATGTAGGGCAAAGTAGGTGTAACGGTCTACCCGATCGTAAGGTGCTAGCGCTTTTGAAAGACTATGTCTCGGTCATCCGTTTCTCAAACACCATGTAGTGCGAGAATCCCAACGGAGGAGATCGAGTCTTGTGGGGAAAAGTGCGCAAACCTCTGCAGAGTGTAAAAACTAATCGTGGTTAGCCGTGTCCCCGGTTATGGACAACTTGAGTATCTGGTTCTTGGATTATCATGTGAATCTCATCATGTTACTTTAATTAATTTTGTTGGTTTTTTTAATGATGATGCTTAATTGGGATTGAGAGGGTGTCTACACTCTCAATGTTTAACAACTACCATGATAGTTAAATAAAATTTATTCCTTTGCAGTAGGGAAAAATTGGCTTTATGTAAAACTGTAACCATAGAGCTTTCCACCAGCCATATATGCATGTAGTATAGCCTATTTCTGTTCATTACTCTCTATGTTTTACACTGCCAGCATATTCCATGTGCTGGCCCGTTTTCGGGCTGCAACGTTCATGTTGCAGACTTTTCAAACGACGAGTAAGGTGCCTTTAGGTCGTGGTTCTATACTCAGTGATGCCGTTGGAGTTGATGGACTCACTTATCTTCCAAGCTTTCCGCTATTATCGTTATTAGATGGCCTTAAGCCATATTATTTGTAATAAGTTCTCTCTTGAGACACTCATTGTAATAAGTGTGTGATTGCTACTCTGTTATAAATCCTTCAAGTACTGTGCATGTCAGCATTACTGATCCAGGGATGACACTGAAGCATAGAGATCGGACCGTTTGAGGTCTGGTCGCTACACCAACCAAGCCTTTCTCAGGAGTGACTGACGGTTCCACCACACCGATAGCGCAAGTCCGCCCGCCTGTCACCTTAGGGGAGCGCAAGAACTACCGCACCGAGCTCATCGACTTCAACGTTGCACACACCCGCCTGCGTACAACGCCATCCTCGGGTACCCAGCCCTGGCCAAGTTCATGGCAGTAACTCACCACGGCTACAACGTCCTCAAGATGCCAGGAAGCGGGGGGATCATCACGGTCCCATGTGAAGAAAGAGAAGCGGTGTGCTCCCTTGAGCGCGCCTTCCAAGCCACGACAATCGACAACCCTGACAGCAGAAGTGAAAGCCCTCCGGAGACCATCCCCAAGAAGAAGCTACCGCGCCGTACAGGACCCCAAGAAGATGGCGTCGCATCAGGAGACTCGTCAGGATCGGCACCCGCTCCAGGGGTGCCTCCCTCCACCGCATAGGAAAGCGTGTCCAGCGCCCTCCTCAAGAAAGGCTCGGGGGCTCTCTTCTAGAGGGCCTCAGACCTTGCCAATCTCACGAGGGAGGCGCTTGGGCACCACTTGGAAGCATGATTCACGGCACATGTTCCTCAGGAGAGCATGGGGCAAGGAATGCCCACCACCCAGGAGTTCATCATCAAGACCACCCAAGAGCTACAAGGCGCAAGAGCCATGCGTGGCGACAGCCGCTCACATAGTATGGCTCACCACCCGGGCGAGGGTGCTGAGCTGCGCGCCTGCATCGATATCCTAGGGCTCAACAGGGTCGCATCTCAGGAATGCTTCTGGCCATCACGTGCAGGCCGCTGCGAGAGTCCACCACACAGCTTTGTTCGCATGCCCTTCGGCTTGCCGAGCGTGGCGTCGGCCCACTAGCACAATGCGCGGCAAGTCCTGACGGTTCAGGATGCCAGGTTCCACGCCGCTCTGGAGGAGATGGCGACGGCCTTCAGGGAACCTCCTGAGCCCCAGAGCCTCCCGAGGCTCAGGGTCCCGACGGCTCATGAGGAGTCATTCCTTCGACGCGTGGCTTCAGCTGCACCAGCTCTACTTCGTCTACAGACACAGGTGACATCTTCCAAGTTCGTTTAAGTTGGGAGCGCCCCTCGGGCTGCACTATTCCCAGGCCGCATGGGTCCGTCCCTGTGGCATGTATCCGTTTTACTTATGTCTTTAGCTTACCTTGCTGGGGGCGCCCCATGGGCTGCATCATCCCCACGCCATTCGGGCCAGACCCAGTGGCATGTATCTTCCTGCATTTATCCTAGTCGATCTGCTCCTCATGCCTAACCTGCCGAACCGCTATCGCCTATTTGATCACCGCCCACCACGGGTCCGTTCGCCCCATGCAATTTGCTTGCACGTTAAAAGGGGGGCTCCTGAGCATCGCGACTCGGGAGCTCTTACTGGCTCTCCAGCCCTCACCCCCTGGCCTTGACCACGGCATCGCGACCTGGCGTACCAGCGGCGGCTGAGCTCGCTCGAGGGTCGGGGCCTGAGGACGTAGGGTGCTTGCATCTAACCACCTTGCAGGGACATACAGTCACCAAGACTCAAGACCAGGCGCAACCCGCCTTGAGGTAGGTCCTCGTGAGTCCCACGTTGGCTCACGAGTGCCTAGATACACCTCGCAGCCCTGTCGTGCAAGCCACCTGTCAGGGCGGGGCTGTACACGCCTCGGGGGCTCCTCCTAGAGGGGCCCCCCATCCCACGCCCAAGTGGAAGCTCCAGGCTCCGCGCTGGCTATCGACACTGCCGAGGAGCGGCTATGCCCGTGCACAAGCAGAAGCACTATGCTCCATGCTGGTGATAAACAACTAAGGGCGACCCCACGGCCGTACCAACCTCAAGGAGCCCAGAGCTCAACGCCAAGTCCCACCACGACACCTCCCCTCAGGCGAGTCGCGTGAGGGGGCTGGGCAGGGGGGCTGTGCTCGGGTCACGCCCAAGCACACGCCACCCAATCAGGTCCCCCGGACCTGGGCGTTGCGCGCCCCTCCCGAGGCCTCGGCAAGGGCAGGTATGGAAATTGTTTGAACGTCAAGGGGGACTCCTGAGCATCACGACTCAGGAGCCTAACTGTTCACGTAGCCCCTCACTCCTTGGTCCGTCCTGGTCTCCGGTCGGTCCAACGGCGGTTGAGGTGTGCGGGGGGCCGGGCTCTGCCGATGTAGAACATTAATCTATCTTTGTGAGCTCTCCCTATATGTTGTTCACACGTCAAGGGGGACTCCTGAGCATCGCGACTCAGGAGCCTAACTGGTCACGTAGCCCCTCACTCCTTGGTTCGTCCTGGTCTTCGGTCGGCCCAACAGCGGTTGAGGTATGCGCGGGGCCGGGCTCTGCTGACGCGGAACAAAGGCCTGATGTATGTCGCAGGAATGGAACGAGAAGAATAGCCGTAGGTCACCTCTGGATGTCGCCGTCGCCTGCGGAAGGTGCTTCCCTATGGGCGACGATGTGCTCGCCTTCACCACCAGCCATAGGATCCACGCCATCGCCAGACAGAGGATTGGAGACAAAGCTGCAGAACTTCCCCAGCAAAGCCTCGATGTGACCTCGAACAACTGCGGCGGCGGCTTCGCAGAGGTCTTTAGCTACAGGCTCCAATAGCTCGTTAATGCGGGCGTTGGGGTTGCAGAGGTGTAGATGGCTCAGGACGCGAGTCAGTGCGGCCGCGGACAGAACCTGAGCTTCTTCCTCCGCCATGGGACCAAGGCCCTCGATGGCCTCCTCAAGCGCCTTCACCACGAGAGGAAGCAGCTGGGAGGGTCATCCTCGTCAGTGTCCAGCGGCTTCTCCAGGCCACACTCGTACAACGTCTTCAGCACCTCGCAGATCTCTTCTCGAGATCGGTGAAGGCCACACAGTCTTCGGCCAGGACTCACGCCTTGGCGGCAAGATCAGCCTCCCTCGCCCCTATCTTCTGCTCTAGCTCTTCCAACCGGTTGCGCTCGGTGGCCTGCTCCTTCCCCAGCTCCGCCAGCTCAGCATCACGGTTCTTGACGGCTTCCTCCCAGGCCTCCATCCCCTTCTCCTTTGACTGGCGGCAGCGTGCCTCTTCGGCGTTCTTGTCGCGCAGGCTCTTCAACTCGCCCTCCAGCACTTGTCAGCGGTCATGGGCGGCCTTGGCGTCTCTCAGCGCCGCCTCACGGTCGGCTGCAGCGCTGGCGGCCCCTTGCTTCTCCCTCTCGGAACCCGCAACGGCCTGGCCCAGCGCGGTGCGTACCGCCAGGTCAGAGTGAAGCCAGCCGGAAGCCAACTCCAGACGCCCGGCCACCAAGCGCGGGTCAGCGCCCAGGAGATCCGCCTGCAGTTGGGTCATCTCTAAAAAGGCATGCTCCAAGACGGCAGCAGGAGCAGAGGAACCAAGGAGTGGAGGCGCAGCAGTAGGAGGAAGTGGTGCCGTCACCAGGGCTTGCGAGACTGTGGGCTCCGGAGCAGCTGGGACCTCATCAGCCGTGCCAAGTACCGGCACCTCCGGAGCCAGCGGAGCCATGGGGGCTGACTCCACGTGGCGATGCTCCTCTTGGCCCCGCGAAGACGACCGGGCAGGGGAGACACGGGCGATGTTGCCCCCTGGCTCTACGGAGGGAGGCACAGCTGCCTTCCCTTCATTCCTCCTCTTCGCCGAAGATGTCGGCCTGATCAACCAAGGGCGAGCGTCAGGAAAAAACAAGCACCAGCGAGGACCAAGCGAGGTTCGAAACACTTACCGGTCCAACGCAAGGGACTCCACCTTTCGCTTAAGGAGCTTGAGGTCCGACAGCTTCGGGACCTGGGGGGCAGGCGCTCGGGCTCCGGTGCCGCCATGCGGTGCAGAGGCGGAACCGGATCCAGCCCCAGGAGGTGTTGGGGTGGAGGCGGCACCGCGATTCACCAGCGACGACCTACCCTTCGTCGGGACGGGCGGTTGCTCCTTCCCTCCTTGGTAGGCGTCGGCCTCGACATCATCAGGAAGGGCGCGGAGAATCTCGGCCTTGCTCGGAGGGGAGGTCTCCTCCACCTCTTCCGGGGTCTCCTCAGAGTCTTCCTCCTCCCCCCCCCCTTTCCGCGAGACTCGCCAGAAGACACCTCCACCGGCTTATGCTTCGATGGAGCTCCCGACAGCACCGGCGGCACCAGCCCGCGCGCATCAAAAGTCGGCCTAGAGGCGACGAATTCCTCCCGGTCCCTGCATTGGAGTAGGAGAATGAAGGCGCTAGGCGGGTACTCCTGGTTGTCTCCAACTATGAGGCGCAGGACGGCGTCTAGTTCGTCATCAGGCAGGTCCCCCGGCCTCAGCAGGGCCTTGTTTTCCCCTCCTTCAAGCTGCCAGAGGGGGCGCGCACGCGCCTGGAGTGGGGCGACCCGCAGCGTCAAGGACTCCCTCAAGAGCATCGCTCCTGTTATTTTAGCCGCCCTCGCATTGCCGGCTTCAGGTCAGCCATCATCTGCTCCAACACTGATGACGCCCTCTTGTTGACAAGCTCCGCCCTGGGCCACTCCTTGCCTTGTCGAGGTGCCTCCGTCGGCAACAACAGGCGCGGATGGGCGAGCTTGGCATCTACCATGACCCACTTGGATCAAATGTTGTCGGCCCTCTTCCCGATGCTCAAGATCGAGTTGTCCTTGCCGGACGCGACGAAGTTAGCGCATCCAGAGATGTAGCCCTCACTGACGCGGAGGAAGAAGAAATGGCGCGGGAGCGCCACAGACGGCATCACGCCCAGGTACGCCTCATAGTAGTAGGCAAAGATGGACAGGAGGAGGACAGAGTTGGGATGGAGGTGCAACGCTTGCAGCCCATAGTGGTCGAGGACTTCATAAAAGAAATCAGAGAAGGGAGGAACCAACCCGACAGCAATGCCGCTCAAGAAGAAGGGGAAGAAGGTGCTCCCCTCAGGCTCCGGCTCGTCGAAGGCAAGCCGGAGCTCCGTCTTCCCCCACTCATTGCTCTCTCCCGCCGTTAGCAGGTGCATGGAGGCAAGGCTCTTTTCCGTGACGGTGGGCGCCTGAAGAGCGGGCTCGTACCAAGCCGGGGACGAGGAAGTCTTGACCTTGCGCGGCGCCATGGGCGGCAGATGCAGAGTGAGGCCAGAGCAGATCTGTAGGTAGCGGCGGCGAAGAGCAAGAAAGGAGATCTGGAGCGAGGCGAGGAAGAAGCAATGAAGGCAAGTGCCCCTCACGCCAGCCTTTTGTCAGGTCAAGCAGTTGCCGAAACAGCATGGGGAAGCGGAGACGCCCACATTCAATCAACCGCCACACGTCAACCGAGGCCACAGGCTTTTGGGGCCCGCGACACTTCGAGCTTGACCCTTGGCTTCTCGCGAAGCCAAGCCCGCGCACACCTTGGGCCCGGGGGCTACTGTCGGCATTCTGGGAACGGGGGTCCCTAGACTTGCCTGCCTGCGGCCCGCGGCGTGGCTGAGACAGCAGGCTGTGCGGCCCATCTTCACCAATAAAGCACCCAAGACCCTCGCGAGGGGCCAAGCCTCGTGAGGCGGACGACGCAAGACCTCCTCCGGAGTGGCCTAGCTAGGCAGGCTCACGAGGAGCGGAGATATCAAGGCGAGGCGAACCTCACGAGGCTCTCGTGACGTAAGCCGTGACGATCGACACCAGGCGGGCGCCAGCGCGCACAGCGTCCTTATTTCCTCTTTGGTGCAAAGGGGGCAAGCGCAGCCGCATAGTACCGAGGACTCAGGCAAAGGTTGCTATTTTGGTGCAATAGGACCAAGACCATGGACTGCAAGACAGAGGTCATCGTGGAGCCCAGAACAGCGTCACTACCAGAACTTTGTGCAGGCGAAGACTACTTTTGTCAGGATAGCTTGTAATAGCTATCCCCCTTCAAATTAGCCCGCCATTGTTGGCTCCCTTCCCGATCGATATTTGGGAATAGGACCAGGGCCTCTATAAATAGTACTAGCCACCACAGTGGAGGGGATCGGATCCAATCTGAGCTAGAGAGAGACCACCTCACACATAAGCTCACCGAGCACAAGAACGCCTCAACCTCAGGAGGTCGTTCTGCCCTTGTATTGTTCATCATCAGCCCAAGAGGCAATCCACCACCACCACACTGGAGTAGGGTATTACAACACAACGGTAGCCCGGACCAGTATAAACCCTGTGTCCTTCTCTGTTGTGAGTTTGTCGAGTTCGTCCGCAAGATCCTAGCAAGCTAGAGCGTAGATCGGTTGGAGGGATAGACTTCGCGCGCACCCCAGTGTTCGAACCTTAAGGGTTTGCCGGGACCCCATACCCCGACATATCCCTAAATCCAGTTTTTCCATGAGAGTCCACCATATCTACCTATGGATTGCGTAAGATCCTTCAAGTAAGTTGTCATCGGTGCAAGCAATAAAAATTGCTCTCTAAATATGTATGACTTATTAGTGTGGGAGAGAATAAGCTTTATACGATCTTGTGATATGGAAGAAATAAAAGCGACGGACTGCATAATAAAGGTCCATATCACAAGTGGCAATATAAAGTGACATTTTTCGCATTAAGATTTTGTGCATCCAACCAAAAAAGCGCATGACAACCTCTGCTTCCCTCTGCGAAGGGCCTATCTTTTACTTTTATCTTCTACCTTACATAAGAGTCATGGTGATCTTCACCTTTCCTTTTTACATTTTATCCTTTGGCAAGCACGATATGTTGGAAAGATCCTGATATATATAGCTAATTGGATGTGAGTCTTCATGAACTATTATTGTTGACATTATCCTTGAGGTAAAATGTTGGGAGCCAAAACTATAAGCCCCTATCTTTATGTGTATCTGATTAAAACTTCATACCCATAAATATTGCGTGAGTGTTAGCAATTGTGAAAGACTAAAAGATGGTTGAGTATGTGGACTTGGTGAAAAGCTCTTATATTGACTCTTTCCTATGTTATGATAAATTGCAATTGCCTCAATGACTGAGATTAGAGTTTGTTGGTTCTCAATGAAGTTTATGATTCATACTTGAAATTGTGATTGAATTGTTACTTTAGCATAAGAGATCATATGACAATATATATATATATATATATATATATATATGTTGATGTTCTAAGAATGATCATGACGCCCTCATGTCCGTATTTTATTTTTATCGACACCTCTATCTCTAAAAATGTGGACATATTTTTCGATTTCGGCTTTCGCTTGAGGACAAGCGAGGTCTAAGCTTGGGGGAGTTGATACGTCCATTTTGCATCATGCTTTTTGATAACCCACAAGTATAGGGGATCGCAACAGTTTTCGAGGGTAGAGTATTCAACCCAAATTTATTGATTGGACACAAGGGGAGCCAAAGAATATTCTTAAGTATTAGCAGCTGAGTTGTCAATTCAACCACACCTGGAAACTTAATATCTGCAGCAAAGTGTTTAGTAGCAAAGTAATATGATAGTAGTGGTAACGGTAGCAAAAGGTAACAGTAGTAAAAGCAATGTTTTTGGTATTTTGTAGTGATGATAGCAATAGCAACGGAAAAGTAAATAAGCGAAGAACAATATATGAAAAGCTCGTAGGCAATGGATCGGTGATGGAGAATTATGCCAGATGCGGTTCATCATGTAACAGTCATAACCTAGGGTGACAGAGAACTAGCTCCAGTTCATTGATATAATGTAGGCATGTATTCCGAATATAGTCATACGTGCTTATGGAAAAGAACTTGCATGACATCTTTTGTCCTACCCTCCCATGGCAACGGGGTCCTTACAGAAACTAAGGGATATTAAGGCATCCTTTTAATAGAGAACCGGAACAAAGCATTAACACATAGTGAATACATGAACTCCTCAAACTACGGTCATCACCGGTAAGTATCCCGATTATTGTCACTTCGGGGTTAACGGATCATAACACATAATAGGTGACTATAGACTTGCAAGATGGGATCAAGAACACTCATATATTGATGAAAACATAATAGGTTCAGATCTGAAATCATGGCACTCGGGCCCTAGTGACAAGCATTAAGCATAGCAAAGTCATAGCAACATCAATCTCAGAACATAGTGGACACTAGGGATCAAACTCTAACAAAACTAACTCGATTACATGATAGATCCCATCCAACCCATCACCGTCCAGCAAGCCTACGATGGACTTACTCACGCACGGCGGTGAGCATCATGAAATTGGTGATGGAGGATAGTTGATGATGACGATGGCGACGGATTCCCCTCTCCGGAGCCCCGAACGGACTCCAGATCAGCCCTCCCGAGAGGTTTTAGGGCTTGGCGGCGGCTTCGTATTGTAAAACACAAAGATCTCTTCTCTCTGGTTTTTTTTCTCCCCGAAACTCAATATATGGAGTTGGGGTCGGAGTCGGAGAGGCAACAGGGGGCCCACGAGGTAGGGGCGCACCCTAGGGGGGACAGGCTGTTGGAAATATGCCCTAGAGGCAATAATAAAAGGATTATTATTATATTTCCTTGTTCATGATAATTGTCTTTTATTCATGCTATAATTATGTTATCCGGAAATCATAATACATGTGTGAATACATAGACACCAACATGTCCCTAGTAAGCCTCTAGTTGACTAGCTCGTTGATCAATAGATAGTCATGGTTTCTTGATTATGGACATTGGATGTCATTGATAATGAGATCACATCATTAGGAGAATGATGTGATGGACAAGACCCAATCCTAAACTTAGCACAAGATCGTATAGTTCGTTTGCTAGAGTTTTTCCAATGTCAAGTATCTTTTCCTTAGACCATGAGATCGTGTAACTCCCGGATATCGTAGGAGTGCTTTGGGTGTACCAAACGTCACAACGTAACTGGGTGACTATAAAGGTATACTACGGGTATCTCCGAAAGTGTCTGTTGGGTTGACACGGATCAAGACTGGGATTTGTCACTCCGTATGACGGAGAGGTATCTCTGGGCCCACTCGGTAATGCATCATCATAATGAGCTCAAAGTGACCAAGTGTCTGGTCACGGGATCATGCATTATGGTACGAGTAAAGTGACTTGCCGGTAACGATATTGAACGAGGTATTGGGATACCGACGATCGAATCTCGGGCAAGTAACGTACCGATTGACAAAGGGAATTGTATACGGGGTTGCTTGAATCCTCGACATTGTGGTTCATCCGATGAGATCATCGAGGAGCATGTGGGAGCCAACATGGGTATCCAGATCCCGTTGTTGGTTATTGACCGGAGAGCCATCTCGGTCATGTCTACATGTCTCCCGAACCCGTAGGGTCTACACACTTAAGGTTCGGTGACGCTAGGGTTGTAGAGATATAATATGGAGTAACCCGAAAGTTGTTCGGAGTCCCGGATGAGATCCCGGACGTCATGAGGAGTTCCAGAATGGTCCGGAGGTGAAGAATTATATATAGGAAGTGCAGTTTCGGCCATCGGGAGAGTTTCGGTGGTCACCGGTATTGTACCGGGACCACCGGAAGGGTCCCGGGGGTCCACCGGGTGGGGCCACCCATCCCGGAGGGCCCCATGGGTCAAAGTGGGGAGGGGAACCAGCCCATAGTGGGCTGGTGCGCCCCCCATGGCCCACCCCATGCGCCTAGGGTTGGGAACCCTAGGGTGGGGGGGCGCCCCACCTGGCTTGGGGGCACTCCACCCCTTGGCCGCCCCCCCCAGGAGATCCCATCTCCTAGGGCGGGCGCACCCCCTAGGGGCCTATATAAAGGGGGGGGAGGGGGCAGCCGAACCCTTGAGTCTTGGCGCCTCCCTCTCCCCTGCTACACCTCTCCCTCTCGTAGTAGAATGGCGAAGCCCTGCTGCGATGACCCCTGCATCCACCACCACGCCGTCATGCTGCTGGATCTTCATCAACCTCTCCTCCCCCCTTGCTGGATCAAGAAGGAGGAGACATCACGCTGACCGTACGTATGTTGAACATGGAGGTGCTGTCCGTTCGGCGCTAGGATCTCCGGTGATTTGGATCACGTCGAGTACGACTTCCTCATCCCCGTTCTTTGAACGCTTCCGCGCGTGATCTACAAAGGTATGTAGATGCAATCCGATAACTCGTTGCTAGATGAACTCATAGATGGATCTTGGTGAAACCGTAGGAAAATTTTTGTTTTCTGCAACGTTCCCCAACAGTGGCATCATGAGCTAGGTCTATGCGTAGTTCTCTTTGCACGAGTAGAACACAATTTGTTGTGGGCGTAGATGTTGTCAACTTTCTTGCCGCTACTAGTCTTATTTTGCTTCAGCAGTATTGTGGGATGAAGCGGCCCGGACCAACCTTACACGTACGCTTACGTGAGACCGGTTCCACCGACTGACCTGCACTAGTTGCATAAGGTGGCTGGCGGGTGTCTGTCTCTCCCACTTTAGTTGGAGCGGATTCGATGAAAAGGGTCCTTATGAAGGGTAAATAGAAGTTGACAAATCACGTTGTGGCTTTCACGTAGGTAAGAAAATGTTCTTGCTAGAACCCTATTGCAGCCACATAAAACTTGCAGCAACAATTAGAGGACGTCTAACTTGTTTTTGCAGCAAGTGTTTTGTGATATGATATGGCCAAAGTTGTGATGAATGATGAATGATATATATGTGATGTATGAGATGTTCATGCTATTGTAATAGGAATCACGACTTGCTTGTCGATGAGTATGACAACCGGCAGGAGCCATAGGAGTTGTCTTTATTTTTTGTATGACCTGCGTGTCATTGAGAAACGCCATGTAAATTACTTTACTTTATTGCTAAACGTGTTAGCCATAGTAGTAGAAGTAATAGTTGGCGAGCAACTTCATGGAGACACGATGATGGAGATCATGGTATCATGCCGGTGACAAGATGATCATGGAGCCCCAAGATGGAGATCAAAGGAGCTATGTGATATTGGCCATATCATGTCACTATTATTATTTGATTGCATGTGATGTTTATCATGTTTTTGCATCTTGTTTACTTAGAATGACGGTAGTAAACAAGATGATCCCTCATAATAATTTCAAGAAAGTGTTCCCCCTAACTGTGCACCGTTGCGATAGTTCGTTGTTTCGAAGCACCACGTGATGATCGGGTGTGATAGATTCCAACGTTCACATACAACGGGTGTAATACAGATTTACACATGCAAACACTTAGGTTGACTTGACGAGCCTAGCATGTACAAACATGGCCTCGGAACACAGAAGACCGAAAGGTCGAGCATGAGTCGTATAGAAGATACGATCAACATGAAGATGTTCACCGATGTTGACTAGTCCGTCTCACGTGATGATCGGACACGGCCTAGTTAACTCGGATCATGTTATACTTAGATGACTGGAGGGATGTCTATCTAAGTGGGAGTTCATTGAATAATTTGATTTGGATGAACTTAATTATCATGAACTTAGTCTAAAATCTTTACAACATGTATTGTAGATCAAATGGCCAACGTTGTCCTCAACTTCAACGCGTTCCTAGAGAAAACCAAGCTGAAAGACGATGGCAACAACTTTACGGACTGGGTCCGAAACCTGGGGATCATCCTCATAGCTGCCAAGAAAGATTATGTCCTACAAGCACCGCTAGGTGAAGCACCTGTTCTCCCTGCAGAACAAGACGTTATGAACGCTTGGCAAACACATACCGATGATTACTCCCTCGTTCAGTGCGGCATGCTTTACAGCTTAGAACCGGGGCTCCAAAAGCGTTTTGAGAGACACGGAGCATATGAGATGTTCGAAGAGCTGAAAATGGTTTTTCAAGCTCATGCCCGGGTCGAGAGATATGAAGTCTCCGACAAGTTCTTCAGCTGTAAGATGGAGGAAAATAGTTCTGTCAGTGAGCACATACTCACTATGTCAGGGTTACATAACCGCTTGACTCAGCTGGGAGTTAATCTCCCGGATGACGCGGTCATTGACAGAATCCTTCAGTCGCTTCCACCGAGCTACAAGAGCTTTGTGATGAACTTCAATATGCAGGGGATGGAAAAGACCATTCCTGAAGTATTTGCGATGCTGAAATCAGCAGAGCTAGAAGTCAAAAAGGAACATCAAGTGTTGATGGTGAATAAAACCACTAAGTTCAAGAAAGGCAAGGGTAAGAAAAACTTCAAGAAGGACGGCAAGGGAGTTGCCACGCCCGGCAAGCAAGCTGCCGGGAAGAAGCCAAAGAATGGACCCAAGCCCGAGATTGAGTGCTTTTATTGCAAGGAAAGTGGTCACTCGATGCGGAACTGCCCCAAATACTTAGCGGACAAGAAGGCCGGCAAAACGAAAGGTATATGTGATATACATGTAATTGATGTGTACCTTACCAGTACTCGTAGTAGCTCCTGGGTATTTGATACCGATGCAGTTGCTCACATTTGTAACTCAAAGCAGGAGCTGCGGAATAAGCGGAGACTGGCGAAGGACGAGGTGACGATGCGCATCGAGAATGGTTCCAAGGTCGATGTGATCGCCGTCGGCACGCTACCTCTACATTTACCTACGGGATTAGTTTTCAACCTCAATAATTGTTATTTAGTGCCAAGTTTGAGCATGAACATTGTATCAGGATCTCGTTTAATATGAGATGGCTACTCATTTAAATCCGAGAATAATGGTTGTTCTATTTATATGAGAGATATGTTTTATGGTCATGCTCCGATGGTGAATGGTTTATTCTTAATGAATCTCGAGCGTAATGCTACACATATTCATAGTGTGAGTACCAAAAGATGTAAGGTTGATAATGATAGTCCCACATACTTGTGGCACTACCGCCTTGGTCACATAGGTGTCAAACGCATGAAGAAGCTCCATGCAGATGGACTTTTAGAGTCTCTTGATTACGAATCATTTGACACATGCGAACCATGCCTCATGGGTAAAATGACCAAGACTCCGTTCTCAGGAACAATGGAGCGAGCAACCAACTTATTGGAAATCATACATACTGATGTATGCGGTCCAATGAGTGTTGAGGCTCACGGTGGTTATCGTTATGTTCTCACCCTCACTGATGACTTGAGTAGATATGGGTATGTCTACTTAATGAAACACAAGTCTGAGACCTTTTAAAGGTTCAAGGAATTTCAGAGTGAGGTTGAGAATCAACGTGACAGGAAAATCAAGTTCCTGCGATCAGATCGTGGAGGAGAATGCTTGAGTCACGAATTTGGCACACACTTAAGAAAATGTGGAATAGTTTCACAACTCACGCCGCCTGGAACACCTCAGCGTAATGGTGTGTCCGAATGTCGTAATCGCACTCTATTAGATATGGTGCGATCTATGATGTCTCTTACCGATTTACCGCTATCTTTTTGGGGCTATGCTTTAGAGACTGCCGCATTCACTTTAAATAGGGCTCCGTCAAAATCCGTTGAGATGACACCGTATGAGTTATGGTTTGGGAAGAAACCTAAGTTGTCGTTTCTAAAAGTTTGGGGATGCGATGCTTATGTCAAGAAACTTCAACCTGAAAAGCTCGAACCCAAGTCGGAAAAATGCGTCTTCATAGGATACCCTAAAGAAACTATTAGGTATACCTTCTACCTCAGATCCGAAGGCAAGATCTTTGTTGCCAAGAATGGATCCTTTCTAGAGAAGGAGTTTCTCTCGAAAGAAGTAAGTGGGAGGAAAGTAGAACTTGATGAAGTATTACCTCTTGAAGCGGAAAATGGCGCAACTCAAGAAAATGTTCCTGAGGTGCCTGCACCGACTAGAGAGGAAGTTAATGATGATGATCATGAAACTTCAGATCAAGTTGCTACTGAACTTCGTAGATCCACAAGGACACGTTCTGCACCAGAGTGGTACGGCAACCCTGTCTTGGAAATCATGTTGTTAGACAACGGTGAACCTTTGAACTATGAAGAAACGATGGCGGGCCCGGATTCCGACAAATCCGAGATAGGATCCATGTATGAAAACGAAGTATGGACTTTGACTGACTTGCCCGTTGAGCGGCGAGCCATAGAAAATAAATGGATCTTTAAGAAGAAGACAGACACGGATGGTAATGTGACCATCTATAAAGCTCGGCTTGTCGCTAAGGGTTATCGATAAGTTCAAGGGGTTGACTACGATGAGACTTTCTCACCGGTAGCGAAGCTGAAGTCCTTTCGAATCATGTTAGCAATTGCCGCATTCTATGATTATGAGATATGGCAAATGGACGTCAAAACGGCATTCCTTAATGGTTTCCTTAAGGAAGAATTGTATATGATGCAGCCGGAAGGTTTTGTCGATCCTAAGAATGCTGACAAAGTGTGCAAGTTCCAACGCTCGATTTATGGGTTGGTGCAAGCATCTTAGAGTTGGAACATTCGCTTTGATGAGATGATCAAAGCGTTTGGGTTTATGCAGACTTATGGAGAAGCCTGCGTTTACAAGAAAGTGAGTGGGAGCTCTGTAGCATTTCTCATATTATATGTAGATGACATACTTTTGATGGGAAATGATATAGAGCTTTTGGACAGCATTAAGGCCTACTTGAATAAGAGTTTTTCAATGAAGGACCTTGGAGAAGCTGCTTATATATTAGGCATCAAGATCTATAGAGATAGATCAAGACGCCTCATAGGTCTTTCACAAAGCACATACCTTGATAAGATATTGAAGAAGTTCAATACGGATCAGTCTAAGAAGGGGTTCTTGCCTGTGTTTCAAGGTGTGAAATTGAGCTCAGCTCAATGTCCGACCACGGCAGAAGATATAGAAGAGATGAGTGCCATCCCCTATGCCTCAGCCATAGGTTCTATTATGTATGCCATGCTGTGTACCAGACCTGATGTAAACCTTGCCGTAAGTTTGGTAGGTAGGTACCAAAGTAATCCCGGCAAGGAACACTGGATAGCGGTCAAGAATATCCTGAAGTACCTGAAAAGGACTAAGGAAATGTTTCTCGTTTATGGAGGTGACGAAGAGCTCGTCGTAAAGGGTTACGTCGACGCTAGCTTCAACACAGATCTGGATGACTCTAAGTCACAAACCGGATACGTGTATATTTTGAATGGTGGGGCAGTAAGCTGGTGCAGTTGCAAGCAGAGCGTCGTGGCGGGATCTACATGTGAAGCGGAGTACATGGCAGCCTCGGGGGCAGCGCATGAAGCAATTTGGGTGAAGGAGTTCATCACTGACCTAGGAGTCATACCCAATGCGTCGGGGCCAATCAAACTCTTCTGTGACAACACTGGAGCTATTGCACTTGCCAAGGAGCCCAGGTTTCACAAGAAGACAAGGTACATCAAGCGTCGCTTCAACTCCATTCGTGAAAATGTTCAAGATGGAGACATAGATATTTGTAAAGTACATACGGACCTGAATGTAGCAGATCCATTGACTAAACCTCTCCCTAGAGCAAAACATGATCAACACCAGAATTCCATGGGTGTTCGATTCATCACAATGTAACTAGATTATTGACTCTAGTGCAAGTGGGAGACTGTTGGAAATATGCCCTAGAGACAATAATAAAAGGATTATTATTATATTTCCTTGTTCATGATAATTGTCTTTTATTCATGCTATAATTGTGTTATTCGGAAATCAAAGTACATGTGTGAATACATAGACACCAACATGTCCCTAGTAAGCCTCTAGTTGACTAGCTCGTTCATCAATAGATAGTCATGGTTTCTTGACTATGGACATTGGATGTCATTGATAACGAGATCACATCATTAGGAGAATGATGTGATGAAGAAGACCCAATCCTAAACTTAGCACAAGATCGTATAGTTCGTTTGCTAGAGTTTTTCCAATGTCAAGTATCTTTTCCTTAGACCATGAGATCGTGTAACTCCCGGATACCGTAGGAGTGCTTTGGGTGTACCAAACGTCACAACGTAACTGGGTGACTATAAAGGTATACTACGGGTATCTCCAAAAGTGTCTGTTGGGTTGACACGGATCAAGACTGGGATTGGTCACTCCGTATGACGGAGAGGTATCTCTGGGCCCACTCGGTAATGCATCATCATAATGAGCTCAAAGTGACCAAGTGTATGGTCACGGGATCATGCATTATGGTACGAGTAAAGTGACTTGCCGGTAACGAGATTGAATGACGTATTGGGATACCGACGATTGAATCTCGGGCAAGTAATGTACCGATTGACAAAGGGAATTGTATACGGGGTTGCTTGAATCCTCGACATCGTGGTTCATCCGATGAGATCATCGAGGAGCATGTGGGAGCCAACATGGGTATCCAGATCCCGCTGTTGGTTAGTGACCGGAGAGCCATCTCGGTCATGTCTACATGTCTCCCGAACCCGTAGGGTCTACACACTTAAGGTTCGGTGACGCTAGGGTTGTAGGGATATAATATGCAGTAACCCGAAAGTTGTTCGGAGTCCCGGATGAGATCCCGGACGTCACGAGGAGTTCCGGAATGGTCCGGAGGTGAAGAATTATATATAGGAAGTGTAGTTTCGGCCATCGGGAGAGTTTCGGGGGTCATCGATATTGTATCGGGACCACCGGAAGGGTCCCGGGGGTCCACCGGGTGGGGCCACCCATCCCGGAGGGCCCCATGGGTCAAAGTGGGGAGGGGAACCAGCCCATAGTGGGCTGGTGCGCCCCCCTTGGCACATCCCATGCGCCTAGGGTTGGGAACCCTAGGGTGGGGGGACGCCCCACCTGGCTTGGGGGGCACTCCACCCCTTGGCCGCCGCCCCCCCCCCTAGGAGATCCTATCTCCTAGGGTCGGCGCACCCCCTAGGGGGCCTATATAAAGGGGGGGAGGGGGCAGCCGCACCCTTGAGTCTTGGCGCCTCCCTCTCCCCTGCTACACCTCTCCCTCTCATAGTAGAACGGCGAGGCCCTGCTGCGGTGACCCCTGCATCCACCACCACGCCGTCGTGCTGCTGGATCTTCATCAACCTCTCCTCCCCCCTTGCTGGATCAAGAAGGAGGAGACATCATGCTGACCGTACATGTGATTTGGATCATGTCGAGTACGACTTCCTCATCCCCGTTCTTTGAACGCTTCCGCGTGTGATCTACAAAGGTATGTAGATGCAATCCGATCACTCGTTGCTAGATGAACTCATAGATGGATCTTGGTGAAACCCTAGGAAATTTTTTGTTTTCTGCAACGTTCCCCAACATTGGCGCGCCCCCACCCTCGTGGAGAGGTGGTGGGCCTCCTGGCCTTCATCTTTTGTAGGTATTTTTCTTATTTTCTGAAAAGTGGCTCCGTGAAGTTTCATGTCATTTCGAGAACGTTTGTTTCTGCACATAAATAACACCATGGTAATTCTGCTGAAAACAACGTCAGTCCGGGTTAGTTCCATTCAAATCATGCAAGTTAGAGTCCAAAACAAGGGCAAAAGTGTTTGGAAAAGTAGATATGACGGAGGTGTATCAACTCCCCCAAGCTTAAACCTTTGCTTGTCCTCAAGCAATTCAGTTGATAAACTGAAAGTGATAAAGAAAAACTTTTACAAACTCGGTTTGCTCTTGTTGTTGTAAATATGTAAAGCCAGCATTCAAGTTTTCAGCAAAGATTATAACTAACCACATTCGCAATAACGCATAGGTCTCAAGTTTACTCATATCAATAGCATAATCAACTAGCGAGCCATAATAATAAATCTCGGATGACAACACTTTCTCAAAACAATCATAATATGATATAACAAGATGGTATCTCGCTAGCCCTTTCTGAGACCGCAAAACATAAATGCAGAGCACCTTTAAAGACCAAGGACTGACTAGACAATGTAATTCATGGTAAAAGAGATCTAGTCAAGTCATAATCAATGTAAACTAACAGTAATGAATGCAACTGACAGTGGTGCTCTCCAACTGGTGCTTTTTAATATGAGGATGATGACTCAGAATAAAAGTAAATAGATAGGCCCTTCGCAGAGGGAAGCAGGGATTTGTAGAGGTGCCAGAGCTCGGTTTTGAAACAGAGGTGAATAATATTTTGAGCGGTATACTTTCATTGTCAACATAACAACCAAGAGATGGCGATATCTTCCATGCTACACACATTATAGGCGGTTCCCCAATAGAATGGTAAAGTTTATACTCCCCCTTCCACCAACAAGCATCAATCCATGGCTTGCTCGAAACAACGAGTGCCTCCAACTAACAAGAGTCCCAGGGGGGAGTTTTGTTTGCAATTATTTTGATTTAGTTTGCATAAAGCATGGGACTGGGCATCCCGGTGACCAGCCATTTATCTCGTGAGTGAGGAGCGGAGTCCACTCCTCTTGAGAATAACCCGCCTAACATGGAAGATACAGACAGCCCTAGTTGATACATGAGCTATTTGAGCATACAAAACAGGATATTTATTTGAAGGTTTAGAGTTTGGCACATACAAATTTACTTGGAACGGCAGGTAGATACCGTATATAGGTAGGTATAGTGGACTCATGTGGAATAACTTTGGGGTTTAAGGAGTTTGGATGCACAAGCAGTATTCCCGCTTAGTACAGGTGAAGGCTACCAAAAGACTGGGAAGCGACCAGCTAGAGAGCGACAACAGTCATGAACATGCATTAAAATTAATCAACACCGAATGCAAGCATGAGTAGGATATAATCCACCATGAACATAAATATCGTGAAGGCTATGTTGATTTTGTTTCAACTACATGCGTGAGCATGCGCCAAGTCAAGTCACTTAAATCATTCAGAGGAGGATACCACCCTATCATACCACATCATAACCATTTTAATAGCATGTTGGCACGCAAGGTAAACCATTATAACTCATAGCTAATCAAGCATGGCACAAGAAACTATGATCTCTAATTGTCATTGCAAACATGTTTATTCATAATAGGCTGAATCAGGAACGATGAACTAATCATATTTACAAAAACAAAAGAGGTCGAGTTCATACCAGCTTTTCTCATCTCAGCCAGTCCATCATATAATATCATAATTGCCTTTCACTTGCACGATTGAATGATGTGAATAATAATAATAGTGCACGTGCATTGGACTAAGCTGGAATCTACAAGCATTCAATAAACAGGAGAAGACAAGGCAATATGGGCTCTTTTGTCATATAAACAATAATGCATATAAGAGCCACTTCAACAATTTAATTATGGTCTTCTCCTATCGACCCCCAAAGAAAAGAAAAGAAATAAAACTATTTACACGGGAAAGCTCCCAACAAGTAAAAGAAGAACATGAAATATTTTTGGGTTTTCTTTTTAATTACTACTACAAGCATGGAAAGTAAATTAATTAAAAGCTACAACTAATTTTTCTGGTTTTTTCTAAGGTTTATTAAACACACAAGAAGAAAGCATAAAAAGGAAAATAAACTAGCATGGATGATACAATGAAAAAGTATGAGCACCGACATCTAGCAATGAGTGTGTGAACATAAATGTAATGTCTGTGAGAAATACGTACTCCCCCAAGCTTAGAATTTTGGCCTAAGTTGGTCTATGGCCACGGCTGGGCTGGCGGATATCCATAATAGTAGTTGGGGTCGTACTGCGATGCAGCAGCTATCGCCTGCGGAGCTGCAGCGTGGCGACGAGTGGCCTCCTCTCTCCTCTCGTACTCATCTGCCTCCTCTCTGGTAATAGTATATCCTCCTCTTGCCTGATAATCAAAGAAGGCGGGAGCAGGGAGAGTAATACGGACACCACGGCGTCTGTCAAAGATTAGTCGATACTGGAGAGGTGATTCGTTCCTCTCGACAAACTGGTGGTGAACCATAGCATTAAAATCTAGATAAGCAGGAGGTAATTCAATATCATCTTCGTGTATGGCTATACCAAGAAAATTAGCTATGCAGGTTGCATAAATTCCACCAAAGAAATCTCCATTAAGTCTATTAAGATGCAACCTATATGCAACAATGGCTCCCAAATTGTATGATTTGTGTCCTAACACAGCACTCCTAAGAATACTAAGATCGGGGACACACATGTGACATGCCTCATCTTTACCATTAGTGCATCTACCTATGAGGAGAGCAAAATAATGTATAGCAGGAAAGTGAATGCTCCCTATGATAGCTTGTGCAATATCTCTAGATTCTCCCATAGTTATGCTAGCAAGAAAATCTCTAAATTCATATTTGCGAGGATCCCTTATACTACCCCATTGTGGAAGTTTGCAAGCAGTGGTAAAATCATCTAAGTCCATAGTGTAATATTTATCATAAAGATCAAACAGGACAGTTGGAGAATTACGTGAAGTTGAAAATTCAAACCTCCTCACAAAGGTACTGGTGAGGTTGTGATACTGGCTGCACTTCTCTTCCTCGAAGCTCACAAGATCAGTGTTACGCAAATATGCGTTGAATTCTTCCTTAATTCCCGCTCGATCCATAAAGTTCTCAGACGGCCATTCACAAGGACGCACTGGAGCGTCTCTTGGTGGTTCATCATCAGCATCACGCGTTGCAAGCCTAGGTCCTTGCTTCCTTGAAGAACCACCTTGGAACATTTTCCTAAGCATTTTTCTTCCTCTGAAAAATTCTGAAATTTTTAGTAACTTCAAAATAAAAGTAAACCAAACTCAATAATATTGATAGCAACTACTCCTACAAGTGCCTAGGGCCTATATCATGCATCAAAATTACTTTTGACCATATAAATTTGACATGCAAGCTCAAGAACAGGGTCACCTAAGCAGCAAAAATTTGCAATGAATAGAGCACTAGAACAAACACTAATTGGACCAATGGAGGATTCACATACCAAGGAACAATCTCCCCAAGCAGTTTTGTGAGAGGTGCTTTGAGCAAGGATATCGAAAATGGCAGCAAGATGAGCTAGAACTCGTGCTTGAGCTGGACATTCGTGTTTGTGGGAGGAAGATGAAGTGTATGGGTGCAAGAATAAATGGAGGAGGGCCACCATGGGCCCACGAGGCAGGGGGGCGCCCAGGGGGGTAGGGCGCGCCCTCCACCCTCGTGGGCAGGTGGTTGACCCCCCTGCTGTGTTCTTAGTGCCAAATGTTCTCAAATATTCTAGAAAAAAATCATATTTAAATTTCAGGGCATTTGGAGAACTTTTATTTTCGAGGTATTTTTATATTGCACGGATAATCAGATAACAGACAGAAAAATATTTATTTTTATTTTATTTAATATAAATAACAGAAAGTAAAAGTGGGGTACAGAAGGTTGTGCCTTCTAGTTTCATCCATCTCATGATCATCAAGAGGAATCCACTAACAAGGTTGATCAAGTCTTGTTAACGAACTCATTCCGAATAATATGGAACCGGAGAAATTTTGAATAACACTATGTTACCTCAACGGGGATATGCACATCCCCAATAATAAGAATATCATATTTCTTCTTGACAGTAGGAAGAGGAAATTCAAAACCTCCAAATATAATCGATGGAATTTTCCCAATAAAGTTGATACTATGAACTTGAGGTTGCTTCCTCGGAAAGTGTACCGTATGCTCATTACCATTAACATGAAAAGTGACATTGCCTTTAGTGCAATCAATAACAGCCCCTGCAGTATTCAAAAAGGAATAATAGACATACTATCGTCCTCGGGAATATCAAGAATAACAAAGTCCGTTAAAATAGTAACGTTTGCAACTACAACAGGCACATCCTCACAAATACCAACAGGTATAGCAGATGATTTATCAGCCATTTGCAAAGATATTTCAGTAGGTGCCAACTTATTCAAATCAAGTCTATGATATAAAGAGAGAGGCATAACACTAACACCGGCTCCAAGATCACATAAAGCAGTTTTAACATAGTTTCTTTTAATGGAGCATGGTATAGTGGGTACTCCTGGATCTCCAAGTTTCTTTGGTATTCGACCCTTAAAAGTATAATTAGCAAGCATGTTGGAAATTTCAGCTTCCGATATCTTTCTTTTATTTGTAATAATATCTTTCATGTACTTAGCATAAGGATTGGTTTTGAGCATATCAGTTAATCGCATACGCAAAAAGATAGGTCTAATCATTTCAGCAAAGCACTCAAAATCCTCATCATCCTTTTTCTTGGATGGTTTGGGAGGAAAAGGCATGGGTTTCTGAACCCAAGGCTCTCTTTCTTTACCATGTTTCCTAGCAACAAAATCTTTCTTATCATAATGTTGATTCTTTGATTGTGGGTTATCAAGATCAACAGTAGGTTCAATTTCTATATCATTATCATTACTAGGTTGAGCATCATCATGAACATTATTATTAGAATTATCACTAGTTTCAGGTTCATTACCAGATTGAGTTTTAGCATCAGAAATAGAAATATCATTTGGATTCTCAGGTGTTTCAACAATAGGATCACTAGAAGCATGCAAAGTCCTATGATTTTTCTTTTTCTTCTTTTTAGAAGAACTAGGTACATCTATGTTATTTCTCTGAGAATCTTGCTCAATTCTCTTAGGATGGCCTTCAGGATACAAAGGTTCCTGACTCATTCTACCAGTTCTAGTAGCCACTCTAATAGCATTATCATTATCTTTACTATTCAATTCGTTGAGCAAATCATTTTGAGCTTTAAGTACTTGTTCTACTTGAGTGGTAACCATAGAAGCATGTTTACTAATAAGTTTAAGTTCACCTTTGACATTAGCCATATAATCACCCAAGTGTTCAAGCATATTTGAATTGTACTTCAATTGCCTACCAAAATAAGCATTAAAGTCTTCTTGCTTAGCCATAAATTTATCAAACTCATCTAAGCATGGGCTAGCAAATTTAGTAAATGGGATTACAGCTTTATCATATCTATAGAGAGAATTTACCTTTACTGCCTGTATCGGGTTATCAAGACCATGAGTTTCTTCAACAGGCGGTAAATTAAGACCATGTATTTCTTCAATAGGAGGTAAATTATTAACATCTTCAGCTTTAATACCTTTTTCTTTCATAGATTTCTTTGCCTCTTGCATATCTTCAGGACTGAGAAATAGAATACCCCTCTTCTTCGGAGTTGGTTTAGGAATAGGCTCAGGAATTGGCTCCGGAGGTGTCCAATTATTTTCATTTGTCAACATATTATTCAATAGAATTTCAGCTTCATCTGGTGTTCTTTCCCTGAAAACAGAACCAGCACAACTATCCAGGTAATCTCTGGAGGCATCGGTTAGTCCATTATAAAAGATATCAAGTATTTCATTTTTCTTAAGAGGATGATCAAGCAAAGCATTAAGTAATTGGAGAAGCCTCCCCCAAGCTTGTGGGAGACTCTCTTCTTCAATTTGCACAAAATTATATATATATCCCTTAAAGCAGCTTGTTTCTTATGAGCAGGGAAATATTTAGCAGAGAAGTAATAAATCATATCCTGGGGACTACGCACAAAACCAGGATCAAGAGAATTAAATCATATCTTAGCATCACCTTTTAATGAGAACGAAAATATTTTAAGGATATAAAAGTAACGAGTTCTCTCATCTTTAGTGAACAGGGTGGCTATATCATTTAATTTAGTAAGATGTGCCACAACAGTTTCAGATTCATAACCATGAAAAGGATCAGATTCAACCAAAGTAATTATATTAGGATCAACAGAGAATTCATAATCCTTATCAGTAACAAAGATAGGTGAAGTAGCAAAAGCAGGGTCGGGTTTCATTCTAGCATTTAGAGATTGCTTACTCCATTTAGCTAATAATCTTTTGAGTTCATTTCTATTTTTGCAAGCTAAAATAGCTAAAGAATCTTCTAGATCAAAAACATAATGTCAGCGTTTTGGGAACGGGGGTCCCCAGACTTGCCTGCCTGCAGCCTGCGGCGTGGCTCAAGTGGGGGCCCAGCACGACCCATCTTCATCAGCTCAAGCTCAAGACCCTCGCGAGGGGCCAAGCCTCACGGGGCGGACGACCGGAAGCTTCCTCAGAGGCAGCCTCATCAGGAAAGCTCGCGAGGAGGTGGAGAGATCAAGGTAGGGGTACCTCGCGAGGAGCCCGTGACGCAAGCCATGACGTTCGAGACTAGGCGGGCGCCAGGCGGGCGCCGGCCTGCGCAGTGTCCTTGTTTCCCCTTTGGTGCAAAGGGGGAAAGCACAGGCCAAGGCATCGGGCAAAGGTTACCATTCCGATGCAGCGAGACCAAGACCAGCAGAGCGGCAGGACGGAGGTCACTGTGGAGCCCAAGACGGCGTCATCACCAGAGCTTTTGGCAGCCGAAGACCACCTTTGGTCAGGATAGCTTGTACTATATGTTCCCCTTAAAAATGGCCAAGTGTTGGCGCCCTTCCCGCTCATTATTTGGGGAGAGGCCCAGGGCCTCTATAAATAGGGCTAGCCACACAAAGTAGAGGGACATCTAGAAATCTGGTAGAGCCCTAGCAGAGAGAGAGGCAACTGAACTCACCCTAGCAGTTCATCGCACCAGCTCAAGAACACCTCTCGTGAGGTTATTCTTCCCTTGTACTGTTCCTCATCATCCCCTGAGGCAATCCACCACACCACACACTGGAGTAGGGTATTACACCACAACGGTGGCCTGAACCAGTATAAACCTTGTGTCCCTTGTGTTGTTCGTTGTTTCCAGCTCAAATCACGCGAGGAGATTGGACGTAGACCGGTAGGGGAGAGATCTCCTCGCGCACCCTAGTGTTCGAACCTCAAGGGTCTGCCGGAACCTGAAATCCGACATTTGGCGCACCAGGTAGGGGTGTGCCGGAATCTTTCTTCCGCTGTTCGCGTGTGATCTTTCGTCATGTCCATGGCTGACGCTCGTCGGGCTCGCGCCGAGCGCCGGGCTGCTCTCGCCACCCGCGTCGCCCAGATAGCGCCCGTCAACGGACGTCCTCGTCGTTCCCCGTCGCCTGCCGCCAACGCCGCCACCGGCCCGACGGGGAATGAGCAGCAGGCCTCGTCCCAGCATCCTTCGGTACGGCGGGAGGGCCGCACCGCCACACCGTCGCTGACTCCAGCTGCTATGTCGTCCCACGCCCGTCGCGCCCCCACAGACGCACACGCCGCGCTGCTCCTGGCAAGAGAGCTCTTGCACTACCGCCCCGTCGACGACCTCTACGAAGACTGGCTTACCCGCATCACCGAGCTCGTCAGCGTCGCAGGGGGCTCCCCCTTGCTGTCCTTCTTGCTGCTTCACCCTCCATACCGCGCAGGAGGCGGGGATCAGGAGGCGCCTCCACCACCTCCTCCCCAAGAAGGCGCCCTGGCTCCAAGGCGCGCAGCCCCAGGGTAAGACCCTCCGCGTCCGGCGCCTGCGCAGTAAGAAAGGAGCTGCCAAGATATCCCTCGTCCCCAAGAAGGTGCTCGCGCGCTCCCAGCACCGGCACGCCAAGATCGCGTCCCTGCACCTCCACGCCAAGACCCCGCGCTGCTCCAAGCGGTGGCGCGCGGTAATCCCCAGGAACAAGCCCAGCACCAACAAAAGGCACCGGTGGCCACGGCAGGCTGCCGCGCCCTCACCCCCGAGCTACGCGGCGTCGCATGGCCAGGCAGGTTCAAGCCTGACCTGCCCCCTCGTTACGATGGCACGGCGGACCCCGCGGAGTTCCTATAGCTCTATGAGCTGTGCATCGAAGCCGCCAACGGAGACGAAAGGGTCATGGCGAACTGGTTTCCCATGGCCCTCAAGGACAGGGCCCGCACCCAGCTCCTGAACCTGGCTCCTGGCATGATCTCCTCCTAGGACGAGATGCGCACTCGCTTCATCGCCAACTTCCAGGGCACTCTCGACTGGCCCCCGGCCATGAGCGATCTACACCGCATCAAGCAGCAGCAAGGGGAAACCCTGCAGAAATACATACAGCACTTCAACAACGCTTGCCTCAAGATCCCCAAGGTGACTAAAGAAGCCATCATCTCGGCCTTCTCCGATGGCGTACGCGACATCAAGATGAAGGAGGAGCTAGCAATCCATGAAGACCTGTGCACATCCCTGGAGCTGTTCAACTTGGCGACCAAGTGCGCCAGGGCTGAGGAAGGGTGCCTTTCCCTCCTCGAACTCCCGGCTGCTGACCTAGAAGAGAAGAAGCCCAAGGCCAAGGACGTGAAGCGCAAGGGGGCTGCCGTGCTTGCAGCGGAGCCAGACACCAAGCGAGGCAGGGATCATCCTGAGTCATCCAAGGGCAGCCGATACTGCGTGTACCACGACCTCCACAGCCACAACACCAACGAATGTCAAGAGCTCAGGGCCGTGAGAGATGGACGTGTTAGCTGACGCCCCGAGCGCAACGACAAGGGCTATGGCCGAGGAGGAGGAAGAGGTGGCGGACGATGGGAAGACCGTGGCCCTCGCCAAGGGTGGCGTGACCGACCTCACAAGGATCACTGGCAGGACCAGCCTCGCGAGGGAGGCTAGAGAGGTCAGCCTCGTGAGGACCGCCCGCACGGTAACGCAGGCCTTCCTCCTCTGCCACCACCGCCAAGGAGTAACGAAGACCAACATCAAGACGAGGGAGTTGGGGGCTTCCAGGAGCCGCGCGCAATCGCTTGCATCTTGGGTGGCGCATAGGCCCCAGCCTCACAGCGCATCTTCAAGCAGTTTGCTCGCGAGGTGATTGCAGTCCTCCCCAACCTTGAGGCCACGCGCCCTCTCAGGTGGTCTGCATGCGCTATCACGTTCAGCTCAGTGGATCAGCTCAAGTGCGCGGCAATGGCCGGAGTCCTCCCTATGCTTTGCTCCCCAGTCATCAGCAACGTACAGGTCACCAGGACCCTCATTGACGGCGGAGCAGGACTCAACGTCCTGTCCGTCGAGACGTTCAACAATCTCCAAGTGCCGTACGATCAGCTTCAACCAACCAAGCCATTCTCAGGAGTCACTGATGGTTCCACTGTTCCGATAGGGCAGGTTCGCCTTCCAGTCACCTTCGGGCAGCGCAACAACTACCGCACCGAGCTCATCGACTTCGACGTCGCCCACATCCGTCTGCCATACAATGCCATCCTCGGGTACCCAGCCCTGGCCAAGTTCATGGCAGTGACTCACCATGGATACAATGTCCTCAAGATGCCAGGAAGCGGTGGAATCATCACCGTACCCTGTGAAGAAAGGGACGCGGTGTGTTCACTCGAGCGCACGTTCCAAGCCGCAGCAATCGAAGACCCGGACCACAGAAATGGAAGACTTCCCGAGGCGACCCCCAAGAAGAAGAAGGTTTCGCCTGGCCTAAGCCATAAGGAGGCAGGCGCCTCCGGAGGTGTTGGGTCAGGATCTGCGCCCAATCAGGGAGCGCCACCCTCTCTCGCATAGGTAGGCGCGCCTGGCGCCCTCCTCAGGCAGGGCTCGGGGGCTCTTTCTTAGAGAGCCACTGACCTTCCCGAGGTCGCGAGGGAGCCGCTCGGGCACCACTTGGAGGGGTGCTTCTAGGCACGTTTCCCTCGGGAAGGTACAAGGCAAGGAAGACCAAACCCTCAAGAGTTCATCGCAAGCAACACTCAGGAGCTACAGGAGTCGAGAGTCATGCGCGGCAGCCGCCGCTTGCCCGCCATGGCCCCACATCCAGGCGAGGATGGTGGCTGCGCATCTACATCGACGTGCCAGGGCTCAACCGAGCCGCGTCTCAGGAGCGCCTCTGGCCTTTGCGCGCGGGGCGTTGCGAGGGTCCACCTCACAGCTACGTTCGCATGTCTTTCGGCCTGCCGAACGCGGTCGCCGCTCATCAGCGCTTGCTAAGGAGCATTCTGGAGGCTCAGGAGGTCAGGCATGGTGCGGTCCTGGCGGAGATGGAGAAGGCCCTCGAAAACCCACCAGTGCCCCCGGAGCCTCCCGAGGCTCCTGGGCCTGGGGGCGCGTAAGGATCGACGTCTTCACCGCGCATCGCCCGCTTCTTCAACATCACCCCATCTTCAAATGACACCAGGTGACATCTTTCTAAGTTCCGTTTTGAGCTGGGAGCGCCCACAGGGCCGCATTATTTCCAGGTCATGTGGGTCCGTCCCTGCGGCATGTATCCGTTTTGCTTATGCTCTTTACTTACCTTGTTGGGGGCGCCCCTCGGGCTGCATCATCCCCGAGCTGCTCAGGCCTGGCCCAGCGGCGTTTGCTTTTCTCGCGTCTATTTAAATGAATTTCCTCCTGCGTGCTTAACACACCCGACCTAATCGCCTGCTCGATTGATGCCTACCTATGGAGCTGCTCGCTCTGGCACGGCGTCTGCGCATGGGTCCGTCCCTGCAACGCCGATAAATCTGAGTGGTCTCTCTCCCTCTCTCCGGCACGTACCGCTTGCACGTTAAAAGGGGGGCGCCTGAGCATCGCGACTCATGGGCTCCTACTGGCTCTCCAGCCCTCATCCCCTGGCCTTGACCCACGACATCGCGACCTGTCATACCAGCGGCAGCTGAGCTCGCTTGAGGGCCGGGACCTGAGGACGTAGAGCATTAAGTAAAGTGCGGGGGAGTGGGAAGAAGCTCGCGAGGACCTAACCCAGCAGCGCCTCAGCTGCCACCGCTCGGGCCAGGTGCTTCGTTAAGGAACTACACCAGACTCAAGAGATAAGTCACGCCCTTACAGGAGTTGAACCAACGCAACGCAAAAACCATCGCCTAGTGCGGCTCTGTTATGGCGACGTTGCCTTCCTTTCTCGCCCAGCGAGGGCTGCTTGAGCACTAAAGGGGACCTCCCGAGCATCGCGACTCGGGGGCTCTTACCGGACCTCGGGCCGCTCACCTCCTGGCCTTGACCACGGCATCGCGACTTGGCATACCAGCGACGGCTGAAGCCTGCCTGGGGACTGGGACCTGTCAGCGTAGAGCGCCAAGTCCTCGCGAGGATAGAAAGGGGGAGCCGAGCCGAGACAGGACAAGCACCTCGCATTGATTCATATTAAGGATATAATATTCATAACAGACATGGCAGACGCCTTACATACCCCCGCGGGGTGTTGCTTCGATTCCTCGCAGGGAACAAAAGTACTAATCCTAAGGAACGCTAATCGCCCGCACCGCCGCAAGGGACGCCATCATCTACAGTGGGCTGCCCAGCGTCGACGCCAACCCCATCCAGATCAGTGGCGTCGGCGGCTGGACGCAGCTGCCCCGCTCCGAGCACGGCGTGAGCTCGGGGGCTCGTAGCTGTCATCACTCGTCTCTAGAGTCGCGAGGAGCTCGGGGGAGCCGCTGGATTCCCCAGCTCCTCCGCTGCCACCTGAGGAGCTGCTGGAGGGCCGATGGGCGGGCCAGGTCCTCCCCGGTTCGTCGCCCCTGCCGCTCTCCCTGGGGCAGCACTCCAGCCGGCGCCCTTCAGCATCGAAGACCTTGAAGAACATCAGGGAGGCGCCGTCGTATTCAAGATGAATTACGAGGGCGCCTACCGTCTGGCAGACCCGGGCAATTTCGCCCCAGCCCCGGGTCATGAAGACCTTACTCGGAGCGACGACCGCGACCTCCGCTCCGGTCGCAAGGGTACTGCAGCCAGCGTGCTACAGCCAGAGCTCCAGAGCCCCGCTCGGCGGTATCTCGAAGGCGAAGGAAGGAGGGGGTGAATCCAAGAGTTTGGAGGCATGGCGGCGTGGAGCACGAGCTCGCGAGAGGAGCGCTCGGCGTGGACTCCAGGAGGAACTACGCGCACCACTGTGACTCGCCGGCGTCGATGGCGGCACTGTCGATGTTGCTCGACGCCTTCTCCCCCAGGACCCATGACGCGGGCGTACAAGGGTAGCGGATACCCAGGCGGCGGCAGCTCGTACCAGGGCCTCGGTGCCTCCTGCTGAGCACCCTCTTCTCGGTGGCAGAGGACCAGCCGCTTCTTCGGCGGAAGTGGGTCCGGACCCTCTCGGGGGGCCTTTCCCTTCTCTTCTGCAGAGAAACGGCGGATTGGTGCGATTGGCGTAGGGAGAAGCAAGAGCGAGGAAGAAGAAGGAAAGGAGCGGCAGCAAGGGATGCACTGAAGGGACTCGTGCAGCCCCATACTTATAGTCGAAGGAGGCCAACCGTCGAGCACCACGATCGCAGGTAATCATGACCGGTTTCTCTGCATGTAGGGACATGTCAAGTCGTGCGGTTGCCGAGGCGTCGTGGGGACGTGCAGACGTCCACGTCCAATCAATCGCCATGCGGCGCCCAAGGCCGCAGGCTGTTAGGGCCCGTGGCGCTTCGCGCTTGCCCCTTCGCTCCCCTGCTAGGCCAAGCCCGGGCACGCCTTGGGACCCGGGGCTACTGTCGGCGTTCTGGGAATGGGGGTCCCCAGACTTGCCTGCCTGCGGCCTGCGGCGTGGCTCAAGTGGGGGCCCAGCGCGGCCCATCTTCATCAGCTCAAGCTCAAGACCCTCGCGAGGGGCCAAGCCTTGCGGGGTGGACGACCGGAAGCTACCTCGAAGGCAGCCTCATCAGGCAGGCTCGCGAGGAGGCGGAGAGATCAAGGCAGGGGTACCTCGCGAGGAGCCCGTGACGCAAGCCATGACGTTCGAGACCAGGCGAACGCCAGGCGGGCGACGGTCTGTGCAGTGTCCTTGTTTCACCTTTGTGCAAAGGGGGAAAGCACAGGCCAAGGCATCGGGCAAAGGTTACCATTCCGGTGCAGCGAGACCAAGACCAGCAGAGCGGCAGGACGGAGGTCACCATGGAGCCCAAGACGGCGTCATCACCAGAGCTTTTGGCAGTCGAAGACCACCTTTGGTCAGGATAGCTTGTACTATATGTTCCACTTCAAAATGGCCAAGTGTTGGCGCCCTTCCCACTCATTATTTAGGGAGAGGCCCAGGGCCTCTATAAATAGGGCTAGCCACACAGAGTAGAGGGACATCTAGAAATCTGATAGAGCCCTAGCAGAGAGAGAGAGAGAGAGAGAGGCAACTGAACTCACCCTAGCAGTTCATCGCACCAGCTCAAGAACACCTCCCGCGAGGCTGTTCTTCCCTTGTACCATTCCTCATCAGCCCCTGAGGCAATCCACCACACCACACACTGGAGTAGGGTATTACACCACAACGGTGGCCCGAACCAATATAAACCTTGTGTCCCTTGTGTTGTTCGTTGTTTCCAGCTCAAATCACGCGAGGAGATTGGACGTAGATCGGTAGGGGAGAGATCTCCGTGTGCACCCCCAGTGTTTGAACCTCAAGGGTCTGCCGGAACCCGAAATCCGATACATAACCCTTAGGAATAACAAGTGATTCTTCATCATCACTTTCATCAGTATCATCAGATTCAATATTTTCAATTTCTCTAGCTCTAGCAAGTTGTTCATCAAGAAAATCACTAAGTGGCACAGTAGTATCAGGCATAGAGGTAGTTTCATCATAAGTATCATGCATAGCAGAAGTGGCATCATCAATAACATGCGACATATCAGAACGAATAGCAGAAGCAGGTGTAGGTGTCGCAAGCTTACTCAAAACATAATGTGAATCAAGTGCAGAACTAGATGGCAGTTCCTTACCTCCCCTCGTAGTTGAGGGATAGATCTTGGTTTTTTGATCTCTCAAGTTCTTCATAATGATAAGCAGATATATATCCCAAGTGACTCAAAGAATAGAGCTATGCCCCCCCAAACGGCACCAGAAAATAGTCTTGATAACCCACAAGTATAGGGGATCGCAACAGTTTTCGAGGGTAGAGTATTCAACCGAAATTTATTGATTCGGCACAAGGGGAGCCAAAGAATATTCTCAAGTATTAGCAGCTGAGTTGTCAATTCAACCACACCTGGAAACTTAATATCTGCAGCAAAGTGTTTAGTAGCAAAGTAATATGATAGTAGTGGTAATGGTAGCAAAAGGTAATAGTAGTAAAAGCAATGTTTTTGGTATTTTGTAGTGATGATAGCAATAGCAACGGAAAAGTAAATAAGCGAAGAACAATATATGAAAAGCTCGTAGGCAATGGATCGGTGATGGAGAATTATGCCAGATGCGGTTCATCATGTAACAGTCATAGCCTAGGGTGACACAGAACTAGATCCAGTTCATTGATATAATGTAGGCATGTATTCCGAATATAGTCATACGTGCTTATGGAAAAGAACTTGCATGACATCTTTTGTCCTACCCTCCCATGGCAACGGGTCCTTACAGAAACTAAGGGATATTAAGGCATCCTTTTAATAGAGAACCAGAACAAAGCATTAACACATAGTGAATACATGAACTCCTCAAACTACGGTCATCACTGGTAAGTATCCTGATTATTGTCACTTCGGGGTTAACGGATCATAACACATAATAGGTGACTATAGACTTGCAAGATGGGATCAAGAACACTCATATATTGATGAAAACATAATAGGTTCAGATCTGAAATCATGGCACTCGAGCCCTAGTGACAAGCATTAAGCATAGCAAAGTCATAGCAACATCAATCTCAGAACATAGTGGACACTCGGGATCAAACCCTAACAAAACTAACTCGATTACATGATAGACCCCATCCAACCCATCACCGTCTAGCAAGCCTATGATGGAATTACTCATGCACGGCGGTGAGCGTCATGAAATTGGTGATGGAGGATGGTTGATGATGACGATGGCGACGGATTCCCCTCTCTAGAGCCCCGAACGGACTCCAGATCAGCCCTTCTGAGAGGTTTTAGGGCTTGGCGACGGCTCCATATCGTAAAACGCGATGATTTCTTCTCTCTGATTTTTTTTCTCCCCAAAACTCAATATATGGAGTTGGAGTCGGAGTCGGAGAGGCAACAGGGGGCCCACGAGGTAGGGGGCGCCCCCTGGGGGGGCAGGCGTGCCCCCCACCCTCGTGGAGAGGTGGTGGGCCCCCTGGCCTTCATCTTTTGCAGGTATTTTTCTTATTTTCTGAAAAGTGGCTCCATGAAGTTTCATGTCATTCTGAGAACGTTTGTTTCTGCACATAAATAACACCATGGTAATTCTGCGGAAAACAACATCAGTCCAGGTTAGTTCCATTCAAATCATGCAAGTTAGAGTCCAAAACAAGGGCAAAAGTGTTTGGAAAAGTAGATACGACACAGGCGTATCACTTTTATATCGATATTTATTGCATTATGGGTTGTTATTACACATTATGTCACAATACTTATGCCTATTCTCTCTTATTTTACAAGGTTTACATAAAGAGGGAGAATGCCGGCAACTGGAATTCTGGGCTGGAAAAGGAGCAAATATTAGAGACCTATTCTGCACAGCTCCAAAAGTCCTGAAACTTCACGGGAGCTATTTCCAGAATATATAAAAAAATACTAAGCGCAAGAAGTACCAGAGGGGGGCCACCCACCATCCAGGAGGGTGGGGGCGCCCTACCCCCCTGGGCGCGCCCCCTGCCTCGTGGGCCCCCCGGTGGCCCTCCGATGCCCATCTTCTGCTATATGGAGTCTTTCGTCGAGGAAAAAGTCATAAGCAAGCTTTTGGGAAGAGACTCCGCTGCCACGAGGCAGAACCAATCTAGGGCTCCGACGGAGTTGTTCTGCCAGGGAAACTTCCCTCCGGGAGGGGGAAATCATCACCATCGTCATCACCAACGATCCTCTTATCGGGAGGGGGTCAATCTCCATCAACATCTTCACCAGCACCATCTCATCTCAAACCCTAGTTCATCTCTTGTATCCAATCTTTGTATCCAAACCTCAGATTGGTACCTGTGGGTTGCTGGTAGTGTTGATTACTCCTTGTAGTTGATGCTAGTTGGTTTACTTGGTGGAAGATCATATGTTCAGATCAATTATGCATATTAATACCCCTATGATTATGAACATGAATATGCTTTGTGATTAGTTACGTTTGTTCCTGAGGACATGGGAGAAGTCTTGCTATTAGTAGTCATGTGAATTTGGTATTCATTCGTTATTTTTGATGAGATGTATGTTGTCATCCTTCTAGTGGTGTCATGTGAACGTCGACTACATGACACTTCACCATTATTTGGGCCTAGAGGGAGGCATTGGGAAGTAATAAGTAGATTATGGGTTGCTAGAGTGACAGAAGCTTAAACCCTAGTTTATGTGTTGCTTTGTAAGGGCTAGATTTGGATCCATATGTTTCATGCTATGGTTAGGTTTACCTTAATACTTCTATTGTAGTTGCGGATGCTTGCAATGGGGGCTAATCATAAGTGGGATTCTTGTCCAAGTAAGGACAGCACCCAAGCACCGATCCACCCACATATCAAATTATCATAGTACCGAACGCGAATCATATGAATGTGATGAAAACTAGCTTGACGATAATTCCCATGTGTCCTCGGGAGTGCTTTCCTTCATATAAGAGTTTGTCCAGGCTTTTCCTTTTCTATAAAAAGGATTGGGCCATCTTGCTGCACTTTACTTACACTTGTTACTTGTTACTCGTTACCAATTACCTTATCACAAAACTATTTGTTACCAATAATTTCAGTGCTTGCAGAGAATACCTTACTGAAAACCGCTTATCATTTTCTTCTGCTCCTCGTTGGGTTCGACACTCTTACTTATCGAAAGGACTACGATAGATCCCCTATACTTGTGGGTCATCATGTATGTTGGTGACCGAATGTTGTTTAGAGTCCCAGATGAGATCACGGACATGTCGAGGAACTCCGGAATGGTCCGGAAATAAAGATTGATATATGGAATAATAGTGTTGTTCTCCGGAAGGGTTCCGGAATTCATCGGAAGGGGTTTCGGATGTTTCCCGAAATATTTGGGTACGAGAACATCTTATTTGGGCCAAAAGGGAAAGCCCACAAGGTTTTTGGAAAGCACAAAAGGAAGTTTGGCGGAGTCCAGGGGCCAAACACCAGGGTCCCCGGTGTCTGGGTCCTGACGCCGGGAACCCTGGCGTCTGGCCCTGGAGTCCGAGAAGGACTCTTGCCTTTCGGGTGAAACTGACTTTGTGGAGGCTTTTACTCCAAGTTTCGACCCCAAGGCTCAACATATAAATAGAGGGGCAAGCTTAGCACCCAAGACACATCAAGAATCACCAAGCCGTGTGCCGGCAACCCCGACCCCTCTAGTTTATCCTCCGTCATAGTTTTCGTAGTGCTTAGGCGAAGCCCTGCGGAGATTGTTCTTCACCAACATCGTCACCATGCCGTCGTGCTGCAGGAACTCATCTACTACTTCGCCCCTCTTGCTGGATCAAGAAGGCGAGGACGTCATCGAGCTAAACGTGTGCTGAGCGCGGAGGCGTACGTTCGGTACTTGATCGGGACGGATCATGAAGGTGTACGACTACATCAACCACGTTGATAAACGCTTCCGCTTTCGGTCTACGAGGGTACGTAGACACACTCTCCCCTCTCGTTGCTATGCATCTCCTAGATAGATCTTGCGTGATCGTAGGATTTTTTTTGATATTCTACGTTCCCCAACACTCTTATGGGAAGAAACTGGGTTTATGGTTTTTGGATGCACGAGTAGTATCTCTTCTTAGTACAGAAGTTTTTGGCTAGCACAAATTATAAACGAAAACCACATGTTGGAGGATCCATGACAATATAACTTCTATGCAAATATACACAAACATAACTCATTATATTGTCTTCCTTGTCCAATGTCAACTATTTAATCAAGTGTGAAAATATTTAATGAGGGTCCACAATCATAAAAGGTGTCCAAGATAGTATATTTGCATGTGAAATCTCTCTTCCTTGTACTAATATTTCACGAATTGTTTGAATTACCAATGCTATGTTTGTTAAATTTCAATAGAATTTATTTCCCACACCCCCTATCTGAAGTATCTACTTCCCATGGGATGAGCATATGATTTATTTATTTTTTGCAATGATGATATGCATAGCAATAAAAATCAAAAGATACTTATACTAATCTTTATTATAGAAACTCTCACACAATGATACATTGATAACACGGGGACGAACACACTCTTGCAAACTTCGTCATACTAAAACCTTTTCTATATCACGAGATAACTAAGGATCAAACTATGATAAATAATAATGGTAAAATATGGTGATGATTCGATATCGAGGCACCTTCCCCAAGTTTGGAACAAGCCAAGTGTGGTGCCCATACCCAAATTGTTTCTGGCTCCCTTCTTATCTGTGGAGGTGGAATCTTTTCTGTAATGATCTTATGAAGAATGCGGTTCTCCCCTCAATTGTGATGAATTTTTGATTTAGGATCCTGACCTCGTCACGCGTCTTATTAGTATCCTCCCGAGAACGTCGACGGGATGATGCGTCCCTTGGCAATCTTGCATCCTTCATCCCACGATGCGGAGGCCTCCGGATCTAGCTCTGTCAACGATGATGTCATTGCCATCTCGGATGATGACAATTAGGCTCCCAGCGGCAGTGGAGGCGGAGGCGGTCCTGCCGGTACTGGGCACACCATCCTGTTTGTTTTACTGTAGTTAGTAGTATATATTTTGTGATTTGAACACGGTTTTTTTTGACAGAAAGACTGTAAGGGAACCCCTTACAGTATAATTCGTGCAACAAACCCAAATTGCAAGTACCATGCCTTGAACCTGGGTGGGTGGGAAGGCATCAGCCCCTTCCCACCACTAGGCTATGCCTTGAACACGGTTGCGTGTATGACCTATGCAAACTAGTTAAATTGTAATGTTTAATTAAATTTCATCAATGGAAAATTTCCCTTGCTGATGATGTTTTTTTCTTTTCTTCCCCACTTTCTTTTGTTGCATAAAGTCGGATCACATCATCTTCAGTTTGGAGACCACATCAAATTTTTACCAAACAGATGAGTTTTTTAGCTCAAGCTCGTCGGTGATGCAGTGTGGCCTGCTTCAGTTTTGGAGGTGTGTGGAGATGAAGCCAGTCTTATTAATAGCCCGCCTTAGAATTTTTAAGCGGATGGCTTACTCCTCTTATGCTAAAAGTGGAGTGAGACGAGAAAGCCTTGCTCTTAAAAATTCGAAGACGGGCTGTGAATAAGCCCATCTCCATCTGTAGGCAGCTCCAAAACTGAAGTAGGCCAAAAAGCATCACCGACGAGCTCTAACTAATTAAAGTCATCGGTTTGGTAAAAGTTGTCGGGATCACATGTGTCAACATGCATGTTGTGATCCCATCTGTCAAGATGTGCAATGCTAAAATATGATATACATTCAACATGAAGTACAAAGTTCATTAGCTATAAAAGCTTAAGTATATGCATTTGTTTTTACAAATGTTCATATTTAATACGATATCTTAACTAGATAGAACAAACAAGTTGTATATCACCCAATTGGACCAGGACGGTACCATGAACTTAACGTACAAAGAGGTCACACACATGGAAAAGAACCAACTAATCCAGATGACAATCCCAACCATTTAACAAAGCTACCAAAGCATGCCTAGGGTGGGAGATAGCTCGGGATTTTGGGAAATTTCAAAATAAGCAAATACTGGAGCATGTTAGGAAAATATTTTCCATGACACTAAGATAATCGTGGAATATGCACATGCCTAATAACGCCAAATGTGTCACCTAAAATCTGGCCGAAACATCACCAAAGTTGCAAAGGGGGTTGCACCGGTAGAAAATCAGCTAGTCACAGCAAATGATCTAGGCGACGTTTTATTTTCCATCACAAAGCTTTTTCGTCACAGAATAGCACACATCTTGTATTGTACTGCCACACTTTCCTTACTTGAGGTGCTCAAATTTTTAGCCACACTTTGCTTGCCTTGGTAATCTAGCCACACTTTTTGTGTGTATGACATGTGGCGCTTATTGGTCACAAAAAGATTCTTGCCTTAGAACCAAACACTCATCTAATTTGGTCTAACATGCCTAACATAAGGTGTGTCTAGAAACGAAACAATCCCTTAATCTTGAAACTTTTACATTGTATGTAAACATAAGTTCTCTCTATGTGCTGATGTTTCTGGAATTTTTTGTGTTGTCTAAGTCCAGACCAAAAATAAACCTACGTGTTTAGATAGAATTGTGGCTTAATTGCGTTAGAGGTATGTGTGCTTTCTTTTTAGATTCTTACAAGATCATCAGGACTCAGTTATGTTGGCATAAATTGAAGCTAACGATGAGGAATCTTATTATGATATTTATAAAACTCGTGAATTCTTAGATTATATGGTATTATGTACTAAACGACTCACACAGTTGATTATGTTTTGTGGAGATAAAGTTCTTAAGATTTGAACGAGACATCATGATGTGAGAAGGTGAAGGATTGATGAGGGAATTTTACTAAAAGTTCCTCACATTTTAATCCTGGTATTATACAATACGACTTGAAACATCCTCCTAATTATTACCATTTTACTATTGTTTTATTTTTCTATTTTTCTAGGTTCAATGGGTCTTTATTTCACCCCGCCCCCGGGTAACTTTTCACTGTGAAATGGGTGAAATCATGTTATATTTCGAGAAGTTATGAGCACCGGATAGAACGCCATTAGAGCATTTTCTAAATGGAGTTCCCACAACATGCTTAAAATGAAGATCAAACATATGGAGGTTGTGCAACTCAATGATATGAATCCAATGAGCCATGATCACCTCAATCATAGTCTAGATGAAGAAACGACATCCAAAATAGGAAACACTATGCAAGTCTAGAAGGACAGACAACCATCGGTACAACAACAAGCAGTCGTACTAGCGTTAGTACCACACGATCTAGGTTATAATCAGCTCTAACTTTCCCATTTTCACATCGACTCGACTAAACTTCTTCTATTGTATTCCTAGGGATATGACAATTGGTTTGGGAGGGTTTGATTCACTATGGGTCATTTGATCAAGAGGTCTTTATATTCCATCTTGGCCCATTATACCTATTTGCATATGGTTCTGTTACTAACGTGTTTACTTCCATTCATTATGGGTGATGTAGCAAGTGACGAAATGCTCCGGAGAATTGAAAATAAGCACAGATTTATAGATAATACCCTAATCGATACTAAAAGCTACGAGGGGTGTGAGGATGCCCCTAAAAACCATTATAGTATTTGGAGAAACACTTTGGTCGACATATAATCACCACACACACGAGTGCGTGTGTGTTTAACATAGTAGAAACTAAAACTACGCTTTAATGGTGATCAATTAGCACCCCCCCCCCCACCCCCCACCCACCTACTCCCCCTCCTCGATTTCCTGAGAGGTGGGGGCAAGAGGAATCGACGAATACAAGGTGAAAGTGGACGATGCCTCCTCTTGCAGGTAGGCCAGAACTTAGTAGCTAGTAGTTGAGGCATATTTTCCTATGTTTTTTTAAGTATATTCTTGATTTGATGCTTTGTTGCTGCTTAGACATGGCGGTCCAAGAGGGAGCTCCTGATCCACGCCCTACGCAATGTGAAGTGAAAATACGCACTCGTGCAACGCTCGTCTAGGTTGGCCCATATGTAGACAACCAGCGCTATAGAGTAATAGAGTACATATAGGGTAGCGATAATTTTTGGGCAGTTTTTGTATTTGGGAGGGTTTTATTTGTTGAGTAACGTGATTGTATTAGGAAATATAAGTTAGACTAGGAATTATTCTGGTTTGTCTTGTACACCAAGTAGATCATGTATTTCTATATATATGCCCACGAGGCTCAAGCAATACATCAAACTATTCCATCAAATTCCTCTCTCCCTTTTAACATGGTATCAGAGCAAGTCGATTCTAAACCCTAGCCGTCGCCGCTTCCGCACCCGCGCGCCGCCCCGGGGCGGTCGGCCTCCATGACCGCCGCCGGGGGCCGCGCCGCCCGTACCTATGGTTCGTCCGCCGGCCGTGTTGGCCGTCTACCCTAGAGAGTCTTTTTCCCCGATCCTTTGATTCGGGTTTTCTCTCTCTCGCCGGTCGCTTTGATCGGCGTCTCTTTTTTGGTTTTCTGGTCTATGTGATCCGGTTTGTGTCGCCCATCGCCGTCGTCGATCCCGTGCGCCTCTACTCCAACACCGGCGCGATCGGCCGGCTTCTTCACCGACCCGACGGCTTCGCGCGTCGTCCGCGCGTCTGCCCTTCGATCGCCACGACCCGACGGCCTCGCGCGGCGTCCTTGCGTTGGCCCGCCAGTCGCCTCGACCCGGCGGCCTCGCGTCATGCGGCGGCTCTACACCACCGCCCTTCGTGCGACGGCCCGCCCGTCGATCTACGCCGGCCATCACCGCCCTGCTCCGACCGGGACACCTGCATCACCCTGACCCAGCGGCCTCGCGCCATGTGGCGGCCAATCATAGCCGCCCTGCCGCCCGCCGCCACCGGCTTCATCTTGGACTCCGCCGCCACCGCGCCTCCACCGAGCGGCGTCCCCGACCTCGCGCGCGATCGGATTAATCACCCGCCCGCTGCCGCGATCCGACTCATCTACGCCGTGCGACCGACCTGGCCCGTCGGTTGCGGGCGCCTTCGCAGGCCCCATGAAGACCGTCCCGAGTTCAGCGCGCCCCTTTACCGATCGAGCAACGGGCTGCCGCTGCGTCGCCCCGTCGGGCCGCAGCGCCGCTGCCCCGTGGTTCTTCTCCCAGCTGCACCGACCCGCGTCACCGCTGCGTCACCCCTTCGGGCCGTAGTACCGCGGCCCGCGGTCCACCGCCGCCCAGAGACCGTCCGCTCCAGGTCGTCCCCGTGGCGGCACCGACCCTCGCGCCACCACTGCGTCGCCTCGTCGGGCCGTAGCGAGCGTGGCACGCGGTCCACGCCGCCGTCTAGAGGCCGTCCCCGCGGTTGCACCGACCCGCGCTCCTCCGCCGCGCTGCCCCTTCGGGCTCTCGCGCCGCGGCCCGCGGTCCCTGCCGCAGCCCCAAGGTATTCCCACCGTCACCCCGACCTGCCCACCGCCGCTGCGTCGCCCCTTCGGGCCGTAGCGCGGTGGCACACGGTCCACTTCGTCGTCCACGCGCGTTGACTTCCTGTGGTATGCGTCACGCCACCTCCCTTGGCGCAGGAACGCCACCGTCCGCGCCAGTCTTCGTCATGCTGTCGGGTTCTTCGCCTACTTCGAGCACCGCCGCCGCGCTCCTAACCTATCCGCCGCCGCCGTCAGGCCGCTGCCGCCGCTCTTCTTTGGTCGCCGCCGCTACCCACGTAGCCGCCGCCCGTCCACCTCCTTCGTCTTCGTCCAGCACTGGCCCGTCGCCAGCGTCGCCGTCATCTACCCCGACCACTTCGTCTACTCCGACAACCGCAGGCGACATCGGCTCCGCGCTGATTGACGCCGCAACCGTCGTCGAGTCGTTCTCTGCTAGACTCTCCAACTCCTCCGACATGGCGTACAACTTGTGCAGGTCCTCGTCTATGCATGCCCGGTGCTGGCAACACCGATGCGTGCCTTCGTCCATGATGTTTCCCCGGGCCTGGCAAGCCTGGTGTGGCGCTTTGTCAACTTCGTCTTCGTCCGTCTATGCATGCCCGGTGCTGGCAACACCGGTGCGTGCCTCCGTCTACGATGTGTCCCCGTGTTGGGGAACATAGCATAAATTCAAAAATTTCCTACGTGTCACCAAGATCTATCTATGGAGAGACCAGCAACAAGGGGAAGGAGAGTGCATCTACATACCCTTGTAGATCGCTATGCGGAAGCGTTCAACAGAACGGGGTTGAAGGAGTCGTACTCGTCGTGATCCAAATCACCGGAGATCCTAGTGCCGAACGGACGGCACCTCCGCGTTCAACACACGTACAGCCCGATGACGTCTCCCATGCCTTGATCCAGCAAGGAGAGAGGAAGAGGTTGAGGAAGACTCCATCCAGCAGCAGCACAATGGCGTGGTGGTGATGGAGGAGCGTGGTGATCCAGCAGGGCTTCGCCAAGCACTGCGAGATATGAGGAGAAAGAGAGGGAGGGCTGCACCAACGAGAGAGACCAAATCCGTGTATTGGGCAGCCCCTAGGCCAAGTATATATAGGGGAAGGGGAGGGGGCTGCGCCCCCTCTAGGGTTCCCACCCCTAGGGGGGGCGGCAGCCCTAGATGGGTTTTGGGTGGCGGCCAAGAGGGGGAGGAGAGGGAGGCGCAGGGAGCATGGGCCTTAGGGCCCATCTGCCCTTAGGGTTAGCCCCCTCTCCCCTTCTAGGCGCATGGGCCATGGTGGGAGGCGCCCCAACCCACCTAGGGGCTGGTGCCTTCTCACACTTGGCCCATGTATGCCTCTAGGGCCCATGCCCCCCCCCGGTGGACCCCCGGACCCCTCCGGTGGTCCCGGTACATTACCGATAAACCCTGAAACTTTTCCGGTGACCAAAACAGGACTTCCCATATATAAATCTTTACCTCCGGACCATTCTGGAACTCCTCGTGACGTCCGGGACTCCAAACAACATTCGGTAACCACATACAAACTTCCTTTACAACCGTAGCGTCATCGAACCTTAAGTGTGTAGACCCTACGGGTTCGAGAGACATGCAGACATGACCGAGACGTTCTCCGGTCAATAACCAACAGCGGGATCTGGATACCCATGTTGGCTCCCACATGTTCCACGATGATCTCATCGGATGAACCATGATGTCAAGGACTTTAATCAAATCCCGTATACAATTCCCTTTGTCTATCGGTACGATACTTGCCCGAGATTCGATCGTCGGCATCCCGATACCTTGTTCAATCTCGTTACCGGCAAGTCTCTTTAGTCGTTCCATAACACATCATCTCGTGATCAACTCCTTGATCACATTGTGCACATTATGATGATGTCCTACCGAGTGGGCCAAGAGATACCTCTCCGTTTACACGGAGTGACAAATCCCAGTCTCGATTCGTGCCAACCCAACAGACACTTTCGGAGATACCCGTAGTGTACCTTTATAGCCACCCAATTACGTTGTGACGTTTGGCACACCCAAAGCACTCCTACGGTATCCGGGAGTTGCACAATCTCATGGTCTAAGGAAATGATACTTGACATTAGAAAAGCTTTAGCATACGAACTACATGATCTTGTGCTAGGCTTAGGATTGGGTCTTGTCCATCACATCATTCTCCTAATGATGTGATCCCGTTATCAACGACATCCAATGTCCATGGTCAGGAAACCGTAACCATCTATTGATCAACGAGCTAGTCAACTAGAGGCTTACTAGGGACATGGTGTTGTCTATGTATCCACACATGTATCTGTGTTTCCTATCAATACAATTATAGCATGGATAATAAACGATTATCATGAAGAAGGAAATATAATAATAACTAATTTATTATTGCCTCTAGGGCATATTTCCAACAGTCTCCCACTTGCACTAGAGTCAATAATCCAGTTCACATCGCTATGTGATTAACACTCAAGGTCACATCCCCATGTGACCAACACCCAAAGAGTTTACTAGAGTCAATAATCTAGTTCACATTTACCATGTGATTAACACTCGATGAGTTCTGGGTTTGATCATGTTATGCTTGTGAGAGAGGTTATAGTCAACGGGTCTGAATCTTTTAGATCCGTATGTACTTCGCAAATCTCTATGTCATCTTGTAGATGCAGCTACTACGCTATATTTGGAGCCATTCCAAATAACTGTTCTACTTGGAGATATTCTAAATTGTTGCTCCATTATACGTATCCGGTATCTCTACTCGGAGCTATCCGGATAGGTGTTAAGCTTGCATCGACGTAACTCTTTACGTCGAACTCTTTTACCACCTCGATAATCGAGAAAATTCCTTAGTCCACTAGTTACTAAGGATAACTTTGACCGCTGTCCTGTGATCCATTCTTAGATCACTCTTGTACCCCTTGACTGACTCATGGCAAGGCACATTTCAGGTGCGGTACACAGCTTAGCATACTGTAGAGCCTTCGTCCTTTCTCTCTATTCTGCCGTGGTCGAGCGTTAAGTCTTAACTTCATACCTTACAACTCAGGCAAGAACTCCTTCTTTGACTGATCCATCTTGAACACCTTCAATATCATGTCAAGGTATGTGCTCATTTGAAAGTACCATTAAGCGTTTTGATCTATCCTTATAGATCTTTATGCTCAATGCTCAAGTAGCTTAATCCAGGCTTTCCATTGAAAAACACTTTCCAAATAACCCTATATGCTTTCCAGAAATTCTACGTCATTTTTGATCAACAATATGTCAACAACATATATTCATCAGAAATTCTATAGTGCTCCCACTCACTTCTTTGGAAATACAAGTTTCTCATAAACTTTGTATACACCCAAAATCTTTGATCATCTCATCAAAGCATACATTCCAACTCCGAGATGCTTACTCCAGTCCTTAGAAGGATTGCTGGAGCTTTGCATACTTATTAGCATCTTTCAGGATTAACAAAACCTTCTGGTTGTATCACATACAACCTTTCCTCAAAAAAACGTCGAGGAAACAATGTTTTGACATCCTATCTGCAAGATTTCATAAATAATGCAGTAATCGCTAATATAATTCCAACAGACTCTTAGCATCGCTACGAGTGAGAAAGTCTCATCGCAGTCAACTCCTTGAACTTGTCGGAAAACATCTTAACGACAAGTCGAGCTTTCTTAATGGTGTTACCTACCATCATTGTCCGTCTTCCTTTTAAAATCCATCTGCACTCAACAGCCTTACAACCATCGAGTTGTTCTGCCAAAGTCTACACTTTGTTTTCATACATGGATCCTTTCTCGGATTTTATGGCCTCGAGCCATTTATCGGAATCCAGGCCCACCATCGCTTCTCCATAGCTCGTAGGTTCATTGTTGTCTAGCAACATGACTTCCAAGACAGGATTACGTACCACTCTGAAGTAGTACGCATCCTTGTCATCCCACGAGGTTTGGTAGTGACTTGATCTAAAGTTTCATGATCACTATCATAAGCTTCCACTTCAATTGGTGTAGGTGCCACAGGAACAACTTCCTGTGCCCTGTCACACACTAGTTGAAGAGATGGTTCAATAACCTCATCAAGTCTCCACCATCCTCCCACTCAATTCTTTCGAGAGAAACTTTTCCTCGAGAAAGGACCCGATTCTAGAAACAATCCCTTATTGCTTTCGAATCTGAGACAGGAGGTATACCCAACTGTTTTGGGTGTCCTATGAAGATGCATTTATCCGCTTTGGGTTCGAGCTTATCAGACTGAAACTTTTTCACATAAGCGTCGCAGCCCCAAACTTTTAAGAAATGACAGCTTTAGGTTTCTCTAAACCATAGTTCATACGGTGTCATCTCATCGGAATTACGTGGTGCCTTATTTAAAGTGAATGTGATTGTCTCTAATGCCTAACCCATAAACTTTTGTGGTAATTCGATAAGAGACATCATGGTATGCATCATATCCAATAGGGTGCAGTTATGATGTTCGGACACACCATCACACTATGGTGTTCCAGGCTGTATTAGTTGTGAAACAATTTCCACAATGTCTTAATTCTGTGCCAAACTCGTGATTCAGATATTCATCTCTATGATCATATCATAGATATTTTATCCTCTTGTCACGACGATCTTTCAACTTCACCCTGAAATTACTTGAACCTTTCAATAATTCAGACTCGTGATTCATCAAGTAAATATACTCAACATCTACTCAAATCATCTGTGAAGTAAGAACATAACGATATCCACTACATGCCTTAGCACTCATTGGATTGCAAAATGTATTACTTCCAACAAGTTGCTTTCTAGTTCCATTTTACTGAAAACGAGGCTTTCAGTCATCTTGCCCATGTGGTATGATTTGCATGTCTCAAGTGATTCAAAATCAAGTGAGTCCAAACGGTCCATTTGCATGGAGTTTCTTCATGCATATACACCAATAGACATGGTTCGCATGTCTCAAACCTTTCAAAAACGAGTGAGCCCAAAGATCCATCAACATGGAGCTTCTTCATGCGTTTTATACCGATATGACTTACGTGGCAGTGCCACAAGTAGGTGGTACTATCATTACTATCTTTTGGCATGAACATGTGTATCACTACGATCGAGATTCAATAAACCATTCATTTTAGGTGTAAGACCATTGAAGGTATTATTCAAATAAACAGAGTAACCATTATTCTCCTTAAATGAATAACCGTATCGCGATAGACATAATCCAATCATGTCTATGCTCAACGCAAATACCAAATAACAATTATTCAGGTTTTAACACCAATCTCGATGGTAGAGGGAGCGTGCGATGCTTGATCATATCAACATTGGAAACACTTCCAACACATATCGTCAGCTCACCTTTAGCTAGTCTCCGTTTATTCCGTAGCTTTTATTTCAAGTTACTAACACTTAGCAACCGAACCGAATACCCTGGTGCTACTAGGAGTACTAGTAAAGTACACATCAACACAATGTATATCCAATATACTTCTATCGACCTTGCCAGCCTTCTCATCTACCAAGTATCTAGGGTAATTCTGCTCCAGTGGCTGTTCCCCTTATTACAGAAGCACTTAGTCTCGGGTTTGGGTTCAACCTTGGGTTTCTTCACTAGAGCAGCAGCTGAATTGCCGTTTCATGAAGTATCCCTTCTTGCCCTTGCCCTTCTTGAAACTAGTGGTTTCACAAACCATCAACAATTGATGCTCCTTCTTGATTTCTACTTTTGTGGTGTCAAACATCGCGAATATCTCAAGGATCATCATATATGTCCCTGATATATTATAGTTCATCACGAAGCTCTAGCAGCTCGGTGGTAATGACTTCGGAGAACCATCACTATTTCATCTGGGAGATCAACTCCCACTCGATTCAAATGATTGTTGTACTCAGACAATCTGAGCACAAGCTCAACAATTGAGCTTTTCTCCCTTAGTTTGCAGGCTAAAAAATCGTCGGAGGTCTTATACCTCTTGACGTGGGCACGAGCCTGAAATCCCAATTTCAGCCCTCGAAACATCTCATATGTTTCGCGACGTTTCAAAGAAAAACATCTTTGGTGCCTCAATTCTAAACCATTTAGCATTACGCACTGAACTATCATGTAGTCATCAAAACGTGTATGTCAGATGTCCGCAACATCCACAGACAACGTTCGAGGTTCAGCACACTGAGCGGTGCATTAAGGACATAAGCCTTCTATGAAGCAATGAGGACAATCCTTAGTTTGCGGACCTAGTCCGCATAATTTCTACTATCAACTTTCAACTAAATTTTCTCTAGGAACATATCTAAACAGTAGAACTAAAGCGCGAGCTACGACATAATTTGCAAAATCCTTTTGACTATGTTCAGGATAAACAAGTTCATCTTATGAACTCCCACTCGGATAGACATCACTCTAGTCATCTAAGTGATTACATGATCCGAGTCAACTAGGCCGTGTCCGATCATCACGTGAGACGGACTAGTCAACATCGGTGAACATCTTCATGTTGATCGTATCTTCTATACGACTCATGCTCGACCTTTCGGTCTTCTGTGTTCCGAGGCCATGTCTGTACATGCTAGGCTCGTCAAGTCAACCTAAGTGTTTGCATGTGTAAATCTGTCTTACACCCGTTGTATGTGAACGTTGGAATCTATCACACCCGATCATCACGTGGTGCTTAGAAACGAACGAACTGTCGCAACGGTGCACAGTTAGGGGGAACACTTCCTTGAAATTTTAATGAGGGATCATCTTGTTTACTACCGTCGTTCTAAGCAAATAAGATGTATAAACATGATAAACATCACATGCAATCAAATAGTGACATGATATGGCCAATATCATATTGCTCCTTTTGATCTCCATCTTTGGGGCTCCATGATCATCATCATCACCGGCATGACACCATGATCTCCATCATCATGATCTCCATCATCGTGTCTTTATGAAGTTGTCTCGCCAACTATTACTTCTACTACTACAGCTAACGGTTAGCAATAAAGTAAAGTAATTACATGACGTTTATGTTGACACGCAGGTCATAAATAAATAAAGACAACTCCTATGGCTCCTGCCGGTTGTCATACTCATCGACATGCAAGTCGTGATTCCTATTACAAGAACATGATCAATCTCATACATCACATATATCATTCATCACATCCTTTTGGCCATATCACATCACAAGGCATACCCTGCAAAAACAAGTTAGACGTCCTCTAATTGTTGTTTGCATGTTTTACGTGGCTGCTATGGGTTTCTAGCAAGAACGTTTCTTACCTACGCAAAAACCACAACGTGATATGCCAATTGCTATTTACCCTTCATAAGGACCCTGTTCATCGAATCCGATCCGACTAAAGTGGGAGAGACAGGCACCCGCTAGCCACCTTATGCAACTAGTGCATGTCAGTCGGTGGAACCAGTCTCACGTAAGAGTACGTGTAAGGTCAGTCCGGGCCGCTTCATCCCACGATGCCGCCGAATCAAGATAAGACTCGTAACGGCAAGTAAATTGACAAAATCAACGCCCACAACTACTTTGTGTCCTACTCGTGCATAGAAACTACGCATAGACCTAGCTCATGATGCCACTGTTGGGGAACGTAGCATAAATTCAAAATTTTCCTATGTGTCACCAAGATCTATCTATGGAGAGACCAGCAATGAGGGGAAGGAGAGTGCATCTACATACCCTTATAGATCGCTATGCGGAAGCGTTCAAGAGAACGGGGTTGAAGGAGTCGTACTCGTCGTGATCCAAATCACCAGAGATCCTAGTGCCGAACGGACGGCACCTCCGCGTTCAACACACGTACAGCCCGGTGACGTCTCACATGCCTTGATCCAGCAAGGAGAGAGGGGGAGGTTGAGGAAGACTCCATCCAGCAGCAGCACAACGGCGTGGTGGTGATGGAGGAGCGTGGTGATCCAGCAGGGCTTCGCCAAGCACTGCGAGATATGAGGAGAAAGAGAGGGAGGGCTGCACCAACGAGAGAGATCAAATCCGTGTATTGGGCAGCCCCTAGGCCAAGTATATATAGGGGAAGGGGAGGGGGCTGCGCCCCCTCTAGGGTTCCCACCCCTAGGGGGGCGGCAGCCCTAGATGGGTTTTGGGTGGCGGCCAAGAGGGGGAGGAGAGGGAGGCGCAGGGAGCATGGGCCTTAGGGCCCATCTGCCCTTAGGGTTAGCCCCCTCTCCCCTTCTAGGCGCATGGGCCATGGTGGGAGGCGCCCCAGCCCACCTAGGGGCTGGTGCCTTCTCACAGTTGGCCCATGTATGCCTCTGGGG
>NC_041380.1:388124783-388131757 GCF_002162155.2 Triticum dicoccoides
GAGGCGGAGGGGGCGCGTTGGCGGCTGCGGCGCAGTGGGTCGGGGCAGCGGCCGCGGCGCGGTGGAGGGAGGGACGAGGGAGGGAGCGGCGTGGTGGAGGGAGAGGGACGAATCGAAGTAGTCTGGCGAGAGGGAGGGGGAAAGAGCGGCGCGGTGGTGTATGGATGGGGGAAGATTACTATGGCGCACCCCCAGGCGGTGCACCATTAAAATGTTTTTTTTCACAGCAATGGCGCACCAGCGCGACAGTGCGCCATAAGTATTCTTTTTTTAGATAGCAATGGCGCACCAGCCACCCTTGCGCCATAAGTAAGAATTTTTTTATTAAAAAAAATGAATATGAATATGAATATGAAACAGTAATATTTTTTATAAAAACAGTAATAATTGTTGTTTAACAACAATTGTAGTCTACACTTTATTATTATTATTTTTTAAAAAATGAATATGAATATGAAATAGTAATATTTTTTTTATAAAAACAGTAATAATTTTTAAAAAAATATCATCAAATTCGTTATTTGAAAATATCATCGGCGGCGGCGGTGGAGCGGGGGAGGGTTCGGGGGGTGCTCGTCGGCGGCGGTGGAGCGGGGGAGGGTGCGGGGGGTGCTCGTCGGCGGCGGTGGAACTACATATGTACGTGGCGACTGAGAAGCACCGCATATACCCTCTCCCAGCTGTGAGGGTCAACCTGGAACATGATCCCTTGGATCTGTTGGTGAAGGCCTTCGAGATGAGCGGGCGGTTATGCCTCGCCGTAAAAGTGCCCGGCTTCCCTCTGACTCTTCAGTTATGGGTTATGTCTTTGCCACCGCAGGACCAGTGGGCCGACATTGACGACAAAAAGTTGTGCTAGGATTTGCACTACAGCCTCACCGCATACTACACCAACAATAATGTACCGACTAGCGTTTGGTTTGACAATGGCGAGAAGACGTTGTGCGTCATGCAAGGGGATGTCTTGTTCAAGCATGGCACGAGAGGACGCTCGCCGGAGCCGTCTCGATATTCTTATTGTCCAGAATGCGACCAGCGACTCGAGCTGCCGCCAACACCGTCAAACTACATATGGAACATTTTGGGGGGCTATCGCCCCAGCTTGCAAAGTAAAATATATATATATATATATATACTAATGGCGCACCATGACAGAGTACGTCATTACTAGTTTAAACTAGTAATGGCGCACTTTGCAATGGTGCGCCATTAGTAGTTTTGCAAAAAACAGAATAAAAAAATACAGTAGTGGCGCACTCCATGGTTGGTGCGCCATTACTAGTTAGAACTACTAATGGCGCACTTTGCCCAGATGCGCCATTAATATGTTTGTAAAAATGATTTTTTTGTTACTTGTGGCGCACCTTGTGCCCGGTGCGCCATTAATGTCTTCCACACTAATGGCACATCGCCACATGGTGCGCCATTAGTATATAGTAGTGGCGCACCACTTCTCTGGTGCGCCATTAGTGTCAATTTCATCTATAGCCCTTTTCCTAGTAGTGGTAGCTACTCGCCAGGGATGATGTTAAGTAGCCCTTTGGCGCCTGCCTTTTCCCATAGGCGCGCCTCATCCTTGATGGTGTCGGAGACGAGGGTGAGCGAGGGAGTGGCTCGGTCGAAGATGCACGCGTTGCGGTGTTTCCAGAGCTACCATGCCGTGAGTATGATGAGGGAGGAGAGGCCTTTACGCACGGGGGCCGGCGAGCGGTCGATGCAGGAAGCCCACCATGTTTGGAAAGGAGTGTCCACAGATGGAAGATCGATGGCCATGCGAGCCCAGCCGAGGACCTCGTGCCAAACCTGACGCGAGAACGTACAGGTCGCAAGGAGGTGATGCATGGACTCAAGCTCTTGATCACATAGAGCGCACATGTCCTCGTGTGGCAAGCCGTGGCGGGCAAGCCGCTCCGCGGTCCAGCAGCGGTCTTGCATGGCAAGCCAAAGGAAGAACCTGACGCGAAGAGGCGCCCATGGACGCCAGGTGAGCCGCCAGTGGGGATCTCCGCAAGCACCAAAGAAAAGTGCCTTGTAGCAGGAGCTCGCCGAGTATGAGGCAGAAGCAGTCCAACGCCAGGAGAGCATGTCCGGCGTGGAGGAAAGCGGTGTGTGGCGCACCAGGCGCCAGAGGTTGACGTATTGCACCTTGGCCGCCGGGCCAAGTGCGCCTCGAATGTCGTGGATCCAAGAACGCAGGTGAAGGCCGTCGCGCACACTGCGGTCTTTGTGGAGGCGGCGCGGGACAAGAGTGTAGACGAGAGGGGCAATCTCTGCAACGGACTTGCTGTTGATCCAGTGGTCAGTCTAGAAGTGACAAGTGTCGCCAGAGCCCAGTTGGCAGCTAGTGGAGGCGCGGAAGATGGCGTTTGCATCGGCGTCGTGAGGGATGGGGAGGTGGCTCCATGGCCGCGAGGGGTCTGTGCGCTGGAGCCACAGCCATCGAACGCGCATGGACAGGCCTGTGCGGTAGATGTCACGGATGCTAAGGCCGCCGAGGGATATGGGGCGGGACACCTGTTGCTAGTTGACGCGGCAATGGCCTCCGTTGGCCTCCTTGTGGCCTGCCCATAGGAATCCGCGGATGATCCGATTCACCTTCTTCATGGCCGTTTTGTTGAAGGCGATGGCCGTGAGGAAATACGTGGGGATGGCGTAGAGGACGTGCCGCACTAGGGCAAGGTGATCACCCTGGGAAAAGCATGGAGGCGCGCCAGGTGGATAGCTTGCGGTCGAGCTTGCCGATGATTGGCTCCAGACTCGTCGAGCAGGTCTTGCGGACGACGAGAGGCAGCCCAAGGTATGTGATGGGAAAGTGGGCCACCGGGCACTGCATCTCAAAGGTGATCGTGGCGATGTGCTTGTCGGTGCACTGGATCGGGGTTGCTGAGCATTTGTTGAAGTTTGTGTGTAGCCCAGAAGCCCTTCCGAAGACTTGGAGGAGGGTGCACACGGCAGCGATGTCATGGCTGTCCGGATGAAAAAAAACGACGATGTCGTCCGCGTAGAGAGATATGCTGGATGCCGCATGCCAGGTGGTGAGGCAGTGCAGGAGGCCGGTGTCCACAGCCCATAACAGCATAGTATTGAGGACGTCGATCACGATCGTGAAAAGCATGGGAGATACCGGATCACCCTGTCTCAGCCCATGGGCATGGTCAATCGGGGGGCCTGGGTGACCGTTGATGAGCACCCTCGTTGAGGCCGTGGAAAGAAGGATAGAAATCCACTCGCGCCAATGTGGCCTGAAGCCAAGGTGCGTCAAGACCTAGAGGAGAAATGGCCAGGACACGCTGTCAAAAGCCCGTGCGATATCAAGCTTGAGGAGCATTCGCGGCGCCTTGAGGTTGTGGAGGAGACGGGTTGTTTGCTGCACGAGCATGAAGTTGTCGTGGATCCATCATCCTCCGATGAAAGCACTTTGGTTGGTAGAGACCATGGATCGTAGGTGAGGTGCCAGCCGAAGGGAGAGCAGCTTCGCGACAAGCTTGGCAAAAATGTGGATAAGACTAATCGGCCGGTAGTCATGAAGTCATCTTGTGTCTGCACGCTTCGGGAGTAAAGTGAGCAGAGCCTCATTGAGCTTTTGAAAGCTTCGGCCGTTCATGGAGTATATCTTGTTGAAAGCCTCACGGAAGTCGTGCTTGATCGTGTCCCAGCAAGCGACTAGGAACTCGGAGGTGAAGCCATCGGGGCTGAGCGCCTTGCCGGCTGGTAGGCTTTTGACGGCGTCCCAGATCTCGTCATCAGTGAAGGGCTCGTCTAGTACAAGCAGATCGAAATGCGGGACTTGGAGAGCATGGAGATCGAGTGTGATATCTCGCCCCGAAGTGGTACCGAGCACCTCGGAGAACTGGTCGAAGGCGGCGTCAATCATGGCGTCATGATCGGTGACAGTGTTGGGGCCCACCTAGAGGCTCGTCATGAGATTGCGTTGTTTACGGTGAGCCGCATGGATTTTGTAGTAGGATAGTGCAGTGTCATCACTCCGCATCCAGGAAAGGCGCACCCGCTGTCGTGCGATCGTTCTCTCAAGGGAGGCGAGGCCCAGGTACGAAACCTTGAGTTTCTGTCGCAGCCAGGTCTCGAGGTGGGAGAGTGGTCTGGAGTCTTGCGCCGCGCCGAGGCGCGCGATGAGCTCCCGCCACCTTGAGCTGCAGGGAAACGTTACCAATCATGCGCGTACTCCATCGCTGCAGCTGTCTCACCGTAGCCTTGAGACGTGTCATGATCCTTATGAAAGGATCGGCATAAGGCACAGCGGATGTCCATGCCTTAGAAACCACGTAGTGGAAGCCCTGAAGCCTCGGCCAGAATCTCTCGAAGTGGAAGCATCTAGCCCCTGGTGGTCGCGCCACACAGTCGACCAGGAGCGGACAGTGGTCCAATGCTGCCGAGGAGAGGCACTGCAGGAGGCAGTGTGGGTGAGCAGACTCCCATCCAGAGGTGCATAGGATGCGGTCATTGTGGACAAGGGTCGGGTTGTCGTGCTCATTAGACCACGTATAACGGCGGCCGTGCATGTATAAATCATGAAGCTCCTCATCAACAATGAATCATCGAAACCTGCTCATGATGTGGTGGTTGAGATTTGCATTGCTCTTCTCGTCCGTCGAGAGGATCATATTGAAGTCACCACCAATGAGCCATGGGCCTATGCAGGATTAACGCACATCGTGCAGCTCGGCCAGGAACTCGAGCTTGGCCTTGTCGTCTTGTGGCCCGTAGACCCCGGTGATCCACCAGTGGCCATCACTAGCCTGGGTGGTGACGAGGGCTGTGACATGATGCGTGCCGACGAGTGGGTTCGAGAGGGAGAGGTCCGATTGTCGCCAGGCAAGCAAGATGCCCTCACGGGTGCCGGTGGCGGGGAGAAAGAAGTAATCCTCGAATAATGGACCAAGTGTGTCAAGCACAATGGAATCGGTGACGGTCGCTAGTTTAGTTTCCTGTAGACAAACGATGGACGGGGCGGCAGCGGTGATCACGATGCGAACAGCCGTTCGCTTGGCACCGGAGTTGAGGCCACGAACGTTCCAGAAGATGGCATTAAAGTTATAATCCATAAAAGAAGATGCCAGCGTTTGGGTTACAAGATCAAGGGCGCTAAGCCTCGATGAGCTGTGCGCTTGCCGCACGGGTCGTCTCGGGCAGCGAAGATGGAAGCTGCCAACCAAAGAAGTCCTTGAAGGCCTCTAAGACGTCCATGGCCATGGGATGTTCGAAGAGGAGGGCATACTTGTCGAGAACATCGTTGGGGATGGGTGAATCATCATCCGTAATGAGGCCAAGGCGCCGGAGGAGCACCCGTTTGGCCTTCATCTCTGAACTGATGCCAAGATCGGCTCGGGCGATCTGAAAACTGCGCCTTGGCATAAAGTTAGCTGGCAGTTCGTTCCTTCTACGCTGTCGCTTGGGAGCAGGCAAAAGGGAAGAGGCCCTGACGGAAATCGCGTTGACAAAGAAGGCAAGGGGGGCGTCGTTCGCGGTTGTCTACATGGACTGCATGGCCAGGTCATCCATCCCAGCCGTATATGGCTCCTGGTTGGGTGGCTGATCCTCCAAAGTAACCTCGGGCGGGGTAGAGCTGGGGCCGGGGTTGGTGGCAACAGGAGAGAGGACGATCGCCATGCAAGGGGACTCGCCATGCAGTGACGGGATGGGCGCGGGCCCGGGGGAAGTGACGGGGTCATGCACATTGGCCCCAGGGACCCAGTCGGCGACAGCAGCGGCATCCAAGGCTGGGGCCTCGCCAGGCAAGGCATCCGAGGTCGAGCCGGCCAACCAATCCGAGCCAAGCGGGATCGGCGCGGGATCCAAGGGCAGGGAAGGGGGGCAGCTGGAGTCAGGCGTGGTCGGGAGGGGCACAAGGGCACGATCCTCTGATCTTGACGGAGAAGGCATGACAGCGATTGGCTCGTTCAAATCACCCACACCTCCAAACCCCTGGTTCCCGTAGGAAAGGAAAGCACAAGAGTGGACAGGTGGGCCGCATCAATAGGCGGTGGGTTGTCGGGGTGGGCTAGCTGTGTGGACAGAGTGGTGACGATGGAGGATCCCAACTTTTGACGCACGGGGACCCGGTCAAAAGGTGGGAGACTACCGGGGTGGGGCCCCAGGATCCCAGCTGAAACATGGCACAACGGAGGCGCATGCGTCCGGTGGCGACCACGCTGACGGCCGTCCCGGCGAGGAGGAGGGCGTGCGTTGTCCGGTTGCGCGGGAGGGAAGTCATGCTGGCGGGGCCAACATGGGGGGAGCGGGGGGAGCTTTGCCCCGAGCTAGCATCGCCGGCGGAGGGTGGCCGGGGCAGGGGCGGAGACGGGCGGTGGTTGTCAAGACAGGAGGCAACATGAATGCACATGGGGAAGCGCACGAGCCCAAGCGCAAAGCGCTCCGCACGATCCGGGTCGGCATCGAGGTCTACCACATCGTCGTCTAGCACAAGCAGCTCGGAGGAGCGCGAGATCGCGTCGGGGTTGATGGTCCAGGCCGTGAGCTTGAAGACTGATAACCCACAAGTATAGGGGATCGCAACAGTTTTCGAGGGTAGAGTATTCAACCCAAATTTATTGATTCTACACAAGGGGAGCCAAAGAATATTCTCAAGTATTAGCAGCTGAGTTGTCAATTCAACCACACCTGGAAGCTTAATATCTCCAGCAAACTGTTCAACAGCAAAGTAATATGATAGTAGTGATAACGGTAGCAAAAGGTAACAGTGGTAAAAGTATTGTTTTTGGTATTTTGTAGTGATGATAGCAATAGCAACGGAAAAGTAAATAAGCGAAGAACAACATATGGAAAGCTCGTAGGCAATGGATCGGTGATGGAGAATTCTACGGGATGCGGTTCATCATGTGACAGTCATAACCTAGGGTGACACAGAACTAGCTCTAGTTCATTGATATAATGTAGGCATGTATTCCAAATATAGTCATACGTGCTTGTGGAAAAGAACTTGCATGACATCTTTT